>NW_024884755.1:10952067-11552067 GCF_019232065.1 Centrocercus urophasianus
TTTTTTTTTTTTTTTTTTTTCAAATCTGTCTGTGACCAGCACAAAACCTGTCCATGTTCAGGGAACATTCACAGGCATTTTAAGAGTAGGAAAACCAATTATATGTTTATAACACTAATTCTGAAACTACCACACCAATAGGCTCACATTCTCAGTGATAGACACTAGGTCTGGTGATGTTTAGAGCTATTTTTTGTACATTCATAAAAACACACTGAGTGAGCCATAAAAACAAATCTCAAGCTTCCGCTAGTGAGCATTACCTAGACTCTTAGCTACAGAAGATCGAGATTTATGTCCACTCTCTGGATTAGGAAATTGTTGACTCAGAATCTCTTGTTAAAATATCCTAAGTCTTAAGGAATATGGTCATTGGGTTCTCCCCTGGTGCCCAGTTTTCTACTTTGGTTAAAACAATTGTATAACAGAGTAAAAGAGTAGCTCTGATAGCACAGGTCACACTAGCTCCCTCATAAAGGTGTCTGCAGACAAGGCCTGTCCAGATCTGTCTTAGATTCCCTACCTCCCCGAATAATACAGCAAACAGTTTCAGTTAGAGTTGCTCATTTTGGTAGCCATCAGAAGCCCAAAATCGTTAGCAATCAAAGAACCATTTCAGTATGCCTCCGTCTCCAGTAAAAAACTGCTTCTGCAACAGTTGGAAGCAATCAATAAACTAATGAAAGCTGGAGTAGCTGTGAGACAGCAAGACTTCTGTGTACCTAGAGCTAAAGCTGTTCTTTTGGCACACAACTACTCTTTGAACTATCAGGAATGATTTTGTCTATTTCCCTAGTTCTCTGATACACCACATTAAAAAAAAAAAAAAATAACCTTTGTGAATGACTTCATTACATTAATATATTTCAGAAAGAGCAACGTAAGAACACAGCAACAACTGAATCAGGTCAAACGAAATAACCAGTCAGACTGGAACCTCTCAAAAGAGTTAAGAAGAGGGTAATCATGACTTTATTTTAGCCTTCAGCTGTTTGTGTGGTTCGTGAACTCCTGAAGAAAGACATGGCATCTGTGTACTTAGAAATATTGAAGAAGAATTTATCTGCCATTAATCTGTCCAACTTTTGCATGTAAGTATTCTGCAAGACATATTTAAGACCAGCTAAATTATGCATTTTAAACACTTGGATTGGAAACTCTCTGGGCACTGCCTATCCATTTGTTCCTGATTGTTTAGCACATTGATCCATGACTAAGATTAGAAGGTAGTACAGCAATACAGCACAGCTTGCTAACAAATGAGACTAACCTCAACAGACAACATGGAAATGAAGTAGATGAGAAAACTCCAGCAAGTTCAATAACTTTGAAATCAACCCAGTAATGGCTAATTGGAGTATTTCCAGCTCCTTATAGTTTTGAGAGGTTAGAGTGGCATCAAACAAAACGACAGCTGTTTTTACAGCAACAATAGATATAAGGATATAAGAAGTTACATATATTTAGATTCCAAGCCAAACTGTAGCTTGCTTGTTCTAAACGGTTTCCTAAAAAAACAAAACAAAAAAAAAAAAACAACTAACCCTGCCTGAAAAGAAATTATGGTACTTTACTTAACAATGGGAAGAAAGAATAAATTAATTTTACGCCACAATTCCATTTTAAAATCTGTTAATAAACTAAAACATTAGTATATATTCTTCTGCAGAGTTTTTCCTTTTCTTCATAAGATGAAATGAATACTTTAGAATATTAAATCTTTGATCAGTGAAGAAGTGCAGTAAGTCTCATTTTGTTTCTCTTGAACTACTTTTCAGTTAGGAGAAGACTATTCTGTAATTGTTAAGAAAAAATCCTACTATATTTGAAAGATCTGTGTTATTAGCAATATCTAGCTCTGTTAAAGTCTACATAATCACAATCGATTACTGTACTTGTTTTGATTCTCTGGAGAACTGTTTCAAAGTCTGTGTAGCCCTTCTTCAAAGCCTGAGTTGATTCTGAACTAACAATAAAACTATTTATTCAAACAAAAAGTTATTCTGGAATGACATGCTGCAGTCTCATGTTGCTTTTGTCTTCCCCTTGAGATGCTTGGATTTGCATAATGTTTTGGCTATCTTTTTCCTAAATATATATATTTATAGAGATAAAATTCCTTTCAAAAGACAACTTTATATCTTAAGAGCTCTGAATATGCAGCAATATAGGTCTGGATGACAAAAAGGCCTCTGACTGTGAAGATTTAAAAACACACTGACATCAGCCACCTTAATATTTCCCCTAGAAATGAAGCAGAATATTATACACTGTGGAATTCACTCTCACTGGCAAAATACAGAACTCATCAGGAATCTGAAAAATATCTCAGGATACATTTAAACAGATGCACACACAGACCTTTATAAGACACATTTTCTGACACAGAGTTGTTTGTTGTTCTTTTTCAAGCCTTCAGTTTGATTTCACCAAGCTAGATGTTCATTATTTTAATGGTTAGGTTTAACACTTCCACAGCATTGGTCCAGGGCACAATCCATTTAAAGATCTCCCTCTTCACATTCATGCTTCCCATGCACAAAGGGAAGACTCAGAAGACAACAGACAATACAATGCTGTAAGCTCATTGCGGATGATGACAATTCATTATTTTATGGAACTTAACAACAGATCCAAGGGTATAATTTCTTATTCAGCTTAATGGTGTGCCCACGTGAAAGGTTATAAAGTGGATGGTTACTGGCACTATTCATTTCTGCTGCCGAAGCATAATTTAACCAATATTAGGACTCCATGTGCTAGGTGATATGCATAACTGTACACGATTTAAAGGTTTTAAAAACTTATTGGAAGAGAATGCCAAAATGAAGAATTTGATGATTGTTCTTAATAACTTGTATTTCAGGACCACTTAGAAGTTCAAAACAAAATCAATGAGTCAGTCAGAACACCATGAACCCACCAGCTGATTGTCTGTGCCATAAAACCTTACGTACAATGCATGAAAAATTCAAGACAAGGCAAAAAACAAAAACTTAAAAAACCACAATCTCCATTCAAAGTGAAAGGTCAGTTTTTAAACTAAAAATAGAACTCCAGTCTTCCTGAAGTGAATTCAATACATACTGATAAAAATGAAAAAAAAGCAAACAATCAACAACAAGAATAACCACGCACATTTTTAAAGCTGCTTTAGAGAGAGCAGTATTTTTTGATGCTTCATGGGTTTTGCCAGGCCTTAATAGTGGTTCTTTATCCTTTTAACATCTGCCCAAATATTAAACTACAGGAATTAATTTTGTGCATATCCTGCTCCAGAAAATGGATGCTATCTATGCGTATTTTACATGTAAGTATTGAATTTCCATGCAATAATTGGTACAGCTGCAGCTGTTTGGTAATTTGTGTCAGCAGTGAACTCTCACCTGAGAACATCTGGAATGCACTCTGGAATTCAACTGGTGTTCAAAAGGTAAAAGCACATATTTCATCTAAATATCCCTAGTTCTGGTAAAGGAATCATTAAGAATTTTTTCACCTTTAACTGAGACAATGCATAGTTAAATAGTTCTCATTTTAAATTTATACAACACAGACCTTTCTGCCGTACATCTCCAACGATGCTGTTCTGATGCTTCTTTCATTAGGTTACCATCTGAATCTTGCAAAGCGAGCACGGCACACTGAAATCAAGTGCAAGGTTTAAACTGAGTATCTAAAAACTGCTGCAGTTAAAAATGAACAAACAATTAAAAAAAAAAAAACCACTTATTTTAGAAACTGCTGACTGTGGAGTTTGTCGTTTTGACAATATTACAGATATCAGAAATAATTTATGACAACTGTACCTGAAAAAAATCAACCTTTCCATTACCCAATAGGTTTTCACATGCAATCATTTTAAATGCAAGTTAGTTCTAAATGTTTACTTGCTTCCATAAATTCAATGTAATAGCAACTTATGGATTACATAAACCAATACATACAGTAATTTTTGAGATTCCTCTAAGAATATAAGCATTTTTTTTCTTAATAGCATAAATACATAAATAATAGTCTCATTCTACACATCCAGAGTGTGCCAAACCTAATTTTCTTTTGATAAGATGGCAGATAATTTACAGCGCACAACATTTTGATACATTCTGTGTTATAAGGGCTAATGACAGATTCATGTTCCTTCTGTACAGATGGAAAAACACAGGCTCTCTTCTAGCATCATATTTAGAAGACTAAGACTACTCAGCATTACCCAATCTCCATGGAAATTAAATCCAGAACAGTACATTATTCTTATTTCCCTCTTCCCCCAAACCAGGAAATGGTAATTCCTACAGCAGAGAGCTACATGCCTCAGTGTAAGGCAGGACAGAATGGGCAAATGACAGCCTAGCTGCGTCACTCCATAGGACAGAGTTTCACCAGTGGACATCAAAATGTTTAAGAGTCAGATCATCAGTGCATATAGGTTCACAGTGCTACCAAATAATACCTTAAATATTGCTTCCTTGGTTCCTCCTTCCCCAAGAAATTTTTGTGCTTCAACACAACTTCTAAGTAAACTGGGGAAAAATGAGTAATTAGGTTTTGTCTTCACAAATGCGAGACAATACCTTTCACAAAAGGTCTGGCATTTGACATCGTGTAACCAAAAAAGACCTGTTATAACAAAAAAAATTGTCATGGAGGCTAACACAGAATTACTGCCTTCAGACATCTTATTAAGCTTTGTCCTGTCTTAGATTTCTGAATTATGGGATTCCGTTCAAATCCCTTGGAGAAATGGACGTAGTACTTTCATCAGCAGCATCAAAGAGTTACTACCAGCATCTGCTTGGGCATACATACTGCTACACTTCTTGAAATGTTTATTTTTCTTTTAATAAGCTTCTGTTCCCTACTCACCAAAAATAGTTCTGATTTTAGGGCCAGATAAGGACTTCTCCCACAATCATTAATAAATCTTTAGAATCACCCCAAGTCATTGTAAAAATCAATGACTTAAGTGTTATTTACTGAGTCACTATTTTCTTTCCACCAAATCCAAGGAAATTATACTGTAATAGAGCATTCGCCACAGTAACATTTTCATCATAACTAACACAAGCTAATATTCAGTGTAAAATTACTACCATGAATTAACTTTATGTCTGTAGAAAATGAGATTGTATGTAATTACTGATTTCCATTCACAATAAACTAAGCAAATTATCTTCACAAACATAAATGCACCATAAATTTGTTTTGAGGCATAATGAAGAAATAAATTTGTGAAAGAAATATGGACTGAATCTGCCAAATTATTGTAAATGATAGCTTCTTTAAAATTAAGGCATGTAATTGCAATTGGAAAATGTTATCCTCTTAATGGTTGTATTATTATTTAGGTAGACCAATAATCCTCTTTGCTGATGCTTCATTTCTAAACTATTGGCAGATTTTATGCATTTTAATATCAAAATGCCATGCAATCTATAAATAGAATGATTTACCATTTGCCGGATTAGGTTTGTCCTAATGAATTTTAGAGGATTTTTAGAAAGGAGATAAAAATGTTTAGTAGAAAGTCTCGCATTTTTTCTGCTCATGTTATTTAACTGAGTGCACTCATTCAATAGACAAGATTGTTTTAACATATGGTTCTCTGAGTTTAACGTTAATGAGTGAAAATCACCATACTGAATATGACATTTTAAATCAAATAAAGCAATCGGTTTGACGATGTTTTAACAATTGCACATTACATCCTGCAATAAAATCACAAAGTTAACTCCTTTAAAATGCCACAGAAATTAAAATAACTCATATTGTTGTATGGCATAAGTGTTATCTGACATTCAGAAAGCACTAAATCATGTCTGACATGCCCTCGATCTTTTTAATGACCGTTCACTTTAAGGCATTACTAAAAACCTCAACTCCTTTAAGTGGCCAACCTTGTAAAAATCTTTCAGTTTTGAGGAAATTTACTGATGTTACTTAATATTACAGAATTCCTCAGTATATTGTCACAAAAAAATGTGAAGTGCTTGTCTCTCAAATTATTTGTTCATATAGCTGCTAAGTTACCGTATATTTTTACATACTAAAACAAACAAAAAATATATCACCAAAAACAAACAAAAAAAAAAACAAAAAAAAAGCCCACATTCAATAACCATTTGAAGTAGCTTGCAGCCAAATCAGTAGAAATTACTACACACAATTGTATGCTGCTGCCATAAAGCCTAGCAGCTTTCCAAAACAGCTAAACAAGTATAACGCACACTGAGAATTCAAAACACTATCTGTATACTGTCACTGAAAATATAGTACAATCTTTGTGTCATGTTGCTAAACATTAGACAATCGGGGGAAACATTCTGCATCTCTTCCTCAGTACGGACATATACTATTTTTTATTATTTATTTTTTAAGTGAAGCAGGTATCACATCTAGCTAAATGTATCCACTCCAGCACATACAGACTCTTAGGACTGCTCTCATCCCTATGGGTAACTTGTCCCATACCATGTAGGGCCTGAATTAATCTCTTCAGCCTCTTCTTTCCTCATTGTACACCCTGCCACAGATCTCTTGTGGGAAAGGGAATTAGTGAGGGTAAACTGTACGAGGCATACAGGAAAAAGCCTCTGAAAGCTTACTTCGCCCAAACAGATTCAAGTTGGAATTATCATAAAATAAAATGGATCATACTATAGTATTTCCTCACTTTCTATATTTTATGCAAGCAGGTGAAGAGAAGGATACTGTAATCTGTTTGTACTCTCAAAACATATACAGCAGATTAGACCAAAGCAACTGCTTTGTTTCAGGAATGTCACTTCTTACTGGATATGGTACCTTTATCCCAAGGATGCAGGAGGAAGTTATGCTCATTCACCACTTGTACGAGTGATCAAAGATACCCCACACCCCACATATCCACTCCTTGGGCCTGGGCTGCAGCACGCTCAGGTACAGAGCTGACTTCTGCTTCTTACACCAAATAACAAGGAAAATGCTCCAAATGGCAACAGCTCCTGCCAATTACTACATAAAGCAGAGATAGTAAAACAGTATACTGAGATTCCAGCACAGTAAATTAGTCTGTAATGAGAAAGTGATTCTCAGTCACCACGATAATCCAGAGATATCCTGTTCTTTGCTCACTGCTATAGGCATAAGAAGGGAACTAGAATCCTTATATAAATCATTAAAGTAGACCGTTTTGGATTTCTATTGGATGGCAGTGGGAGAACACATCAAGGAACCAGAGATGATCAGCAATTACTATGAATAATAAATTGTAATTTCAAATAACTTACAAAATATGAGAAAAACCTGTACCTCAAGCAGAACCTACACAATTCAAGTTCATTTCATTGTTCATTAAAAGCCAACAGAAAGCTCACTAAATATGGGGAAAAGGACAATTTAGCTCAAAAGTCCCTGTTGTCTTAATTCCCTATTTCCCTGGTAGCTTGGCATCATAATGACATTGACAGAGTGCTTGGCACTTACTAAATTACCTGGTTTTTCTACTCCCATCATATTCACACAAAATCAGGCTTTGCACACTCCTACTATTTAGGAAATTCTTGTGATACGGAAATGGCCCTATTCTACCAAAAAATATAAAGTTGAAAATCTTTGAAGTTAAGCACCTTGTTTTACTTTGGACGGAAAAAAAACCACTCCAATGACAACTTCCAAGTCCTTTAACCAAAGCAGATCCATATGTTTGAAACACTGAAATCAGTTACCAATTCATTATCAAAATCACCAAGTATTGTGGTCTGAAGATCAAAAGGTTAAAGACACACTAATGCCTGAAGTGTCATTAGAGAGGAAAGGCACTCACTATTTCATTTCCTCTTGCCTTTTGCTTTACTGAACATTCAAGTGAAGGGGATTTACCCCCAACAAGGACAGCTGAAGGTTCATTCTGCATAGGGAGAAAAAAAAGCTTTTCATTTAGTGAATGTTTGAAGAGGATTGTGCAGTGTAATTAGTATTTTCATGGGTTTATTCTGGACTGAAGTGAAATGCTTTAAAATACAATTATTATTTAATAATAACCGTGAATGTCCCTCCAGATAATTTATTGCTAGTCCAGATTTTCTAATCCATATGCAGGAAACATAATCAGTAACTACGAAATTTTGTATATAATACTGATCTAACTTCATAATACATACTTCAGTACTTCCATGATGTAGAAGACAAAGACAAATACTTATGACCAGTGAGGTATCTCTGATGATAGCTTGGACAGGTTTATGAGTGATCACTTTTCTTGCTTCCTTTTCTTCATGTATAATATGTGAAAAATATTTTGTCTGATATGTGAGACCGCTGCAGACAGTGGTTAACTTATTTCTGTTCACAGAGAACTGTATAGTAACTATCACAAGTACTCCACAAGTGGCTGCAGCTATTGTTCACTGTGTACGTGGAAGAGGAAATGAGGGAATATGCTGCTGGTTGAAACAGAGCATCTTGACTGAGGTAATTTTAATGCTGTTGCTTTTATTTCCTATTTCAAGCTACTATAAAACAGGTCAGCAAGTAAGGACCTAAGTGGAATATTGTTACTCAAATGCTTTCTTAGAAACTAAAGAGTTGGAGTTTTGTGGGAAGCAACTCTGGAGAAAGGGTCAGCAGTAAAAATTAAAAAAAAATAAAAAAAATACAATAAACAATTCCTAGACACAAAATGCACCTCTTTCAAGAAACAATGAAGAATATGACATAAGCTGAAGAACACCACTATAGTGATGTATGTCTGGCTCCCAGACACTTTCTTCCCCACAGAATTACACAATACACAAGAGGAAATGCTGAGAATTTCTTGAGCTTTAAGTTAAAAAAAAAAAAATAATAATAATAACCTTAGAAGATAAAGGCAAAGTCAAAAAAAGCCACTGTATCAGCAGGATCTGCCAATACTAGTTACTTAAATACATTTCTCTGTTTATTATACAAAAATCACTTAGGTCAGAAAGATAGCCATTGACTGAGAGTGAGTAACTGTGGTTGAAATATGCTTGATACTAGGATGAACACCTCCAGCACAATGCCACAGAATGCAATCCAAGAACGGCACAGCAAATATTTATAGGAGTCATTTTTACTTACATTTTTTATTTAAAAGTACATGCAAATAAATATGGTATAAAAGAGTCATTGATTTGTGTCGTTGAAAGGTTTGCCTAAGGAAATCTGCCTTCCTGAAGAGAAAAATCATACTTTTGTCTATCATAGCTCATAATTACAGACCAATCTATTAGCTGCCTTTCCTCCTCTACTGCGTATAATAAAATTAAATCTTAAAAGAAAAAACATAAGGTTGAAGAGAAAGGTCTCCAAAAATTATCCTAGAACATTACCTTATCTCTTGCTTATGATGCTGACTCTGATTACACGATCACATACTTATCTCTTCAATATCTGAGGCTTACCATCCTGATAAAGTTCCCATATACCTCAAAGACAGAATTAGAAAGCTTTAAACTTCACTGATGGAAGTGCTACTATTAAGTAGCAGAGGCAGGAGAATTAATATGAAAAGAGCTTTGCAGACTATCACCTCTGCTTTAAATTACAACCTGAATCTGGAAAAAATGCAAGACTTGGATCCAAAGGCATTCTGGCTTTAACAGGAATCCTGAAAAGTTGCTTATGTATGCCTTAATTGGTAGGCAAAACATATCTTGAATTATACAGCTATAACCAAAAGAACTGCTATTCAGGATATAATATAGCTGAAGAACAGTCAAGGAACCAGGTATAGCTTTGAGTCATACATCTGGCTCATTTAATTCTGGATTCTATTTATTGAATGAATCAAGGTTCCAGTAATAGAACTGGAGAGTAACGTAAAAAAATAATGAGCCATGCTCTCAGCTACTCAGTGGAGTATAAAACTTTACCAGTTCTCACCAGGCAAGCATCTGGACCAAATGCATACATTCACTCCATCATCATAAATTTCTACCTGCCAAGCAGGAAGGAGAAATGCTTTTTGCCTGATGGGAATTTTTAAATTCTCAATCTAAGAGAAATACTAGAAGGCAGAGAACTAACTTTAATGCAGAAGATATATTACGGATATTTGACTATGACAACAAAAAATGTTTCAAAATTAAAAAGTTCAGTCATTACAATGTTGAATGAAAGCTGAGAAAAAGAGAACTCCCACTTTATGTCTATGTGGAGTTATTTCCTTGCAGCTCCACACAGACACTAGTGTCACAAAACAAAATAAGCTTTAAGAATAAGACAGTTTATGTACACAAAAAATCCCTTTGTGGTAAGTGCCAACAAAGAACACATTGTACATTAATTGCTGGTCTCTCAGTCCAGACCATCTGTCTCTGCGATGTAATGAAGGCTGGCAGCACTGCTGCTATTTGCTCAATAACTAAAATTGGGTCTGATCTAAACCCTCCTCACTGTCTTGTTATACTATCAGCTTGACTTTTGTGAACTGAAATACAAATGCAGTGCACAGCCACCTTTTAGCAGCAACTGCTGAGCCTGCTGTAATGTGCCTGAAGTTGAAAACAGAGAGTATTAGCAGGGATAATGAGAAAGAAATGAAACCACCAACCACACCTGAAAGTCTAGTGTATTATGACTGCTGCGCTTTCACATGGTGAGAATGTTCAGTACATATGGTGATAGCTGCCTCTGAGTATTGCTAAACTATTGTGGGGTTTCAGACTCGTCACAGTATTAGGATTTGGAAATCTACTTATGTAGATGGCATATGTAATTATTCTTATTTGACTAATGTGTATAAGCAGCTGTTAAAGTCTAAGCAGTCTTAACTTATACAAGGACAACTGAAAAACCTCAAATCTGGGTAGCAGCACCTAATATTAAAATAGTTGTAATTCATATCATCTGCTCCATAGAACAGAAACGTAAGCAAGGGAGAGACTGCATTCACCCTCTGATGTGGACATGCAGAAGTGAAACACCAAAGGCAGATCTGTTGAATCTGCATTCCACCTTCCGTGGAAGTTACCTGCCATGTTACAAAAAAAGTCAGGAATAAGTTTTGCTTTTTGCAATTTTCAGGACAGTAAAAACACATAGGCCTGCATATACTGCAAATTCATCCTGCTTTGTGGTGCCCATCCAGCCCAGCAGGAGTGGTGTGAAAGCAGAGATCTTCATAGTGATTCTTTGTGAGCCTGATGCATCCCAAGTGATGCTCAGATGGTCAGCTGCTCAAGGGATGCAAGTTATCCTTTAGTTATTCTTTAGCTTGTGCCTTCCAGCTAGAGAAAACATACGCTGCTTAAAAGGCAACAAGATACAAGGAGGATCTGAGCAGCTTTATATTGAATATAGATCTGATTACAATGGCAGCGATTCTACTTCAGCTAACATTGGCTGTCTTAGAATGTGGTTGGCAAAACAAGGATTAAGTCATTTTCACGTACATGTGATTCACACAGCTCTGTGAAAGAAGGTGGCCATGTTGTTGCAAAGCTTCTCTTTGGAAAGCTGGATTCATCAGTTCCTACCCTGCTGAGCAAGATTGATGATTTTTCATTATTTTCTGGCTTAAAAAAATCAACTGGGAAAAGTTAGAGGATCTACTGCTTTCCACATTTTGCTTCAGGAAATTTGTACTCGTCTTGGAGGGTGGTTGTTTTTTTTTTTTCTCCCCCACACTGCCAGAACACAATGAAGCACTCAGGTATTTGGTATTCTCAGTATCTCATCATGGGAAACAATCATTTTTTTACCATTAATTAAAATCCTGCAAAGAGATTTTGACAGATGGAAGTGATTGCACTTACTGCTATGGGGGAAGGTCAATTCCATTACAACGATTTTCACTCCAAAAAATTAATTATTGGCTGTTCAACATACCATTGGAGAGTCTGAAGAGAATTTCCCCAAAAGTTATAACAACTGTTCAAAGAGTTCCAATGAAGTAGAGAATGCATTACTGCATCCAGACCAAAAAGCATAAGATCAATCTACATGCCCAGAAAAAACAAACATTTTTTCAATGATTCAAACTATACTGGTACAACCTCAAATGCCTATTACATCATCCAGAACTCACTTCCAACAGTGGTAAAAGTTACATAAAAAATTGGGATGTTAGCCCATTATATGAACAGGTTCTCCCTTATGAAGAGCCAGTGCTCAAGCTAGAGTTAACTTGGATTTCTTTGGAACCACGAGTTTATTGATAATATTCCACTAGAATGTTTTGATTTACTCCTCCAAACAACATGTGTGCATTCCTGAGGAAAAAAATGTGTCCACAGCACATATGAAAAGAAAGGATTTCAAGATGGGAATTAAACATACGAATTGAGTGTCCAGACTCAGGCCACAAAGATCATTAGAGGACTGGAGCACCTTTCTCCGAGGAAATGCTCTTTAATATACACAAAGCATGCTTCATTTTCCTGCCAACCGTATCACAGTCTGGTGTAAATGAGGACTCAGAAAAACAGTGTTTGATTTTAAACATCTAAAGTTTTTCTAAGTAGCCAGTTCAGGCACTGAGAAGGATTAGACCTTGCTCTGCCATATATCTCTCTAAGAGAGGGCAAAACCCGAATTCTGTCACTCTGAAAGTACCAATATTGTTCTGCCCCTCACAAAGAACTCTCAACTTCAAAATTCTGGTCTGAATCATGAGTGCTATTCTAACGGGAAAGCAGAATATACTCCTCCCATGTTTCTCTTGACTTCTGGTGTAATGGTCTAGAAAATGTTTACATGAGAGCACTCACCCGCTTTTTTTGCAAAAGCAACAGCAGCAGTGGGTCAAAAGTTCCAGTGAAATTGACAAAACTATAATTCGTCAATGGACAAAACAAATCTATTTTTCTGAGCTGCCTGTTCTTCCGTAGTGCAATTTAAATGAAATCCCACAATAGCCAACATTTTTAGATGTCTGCATGAGCAAAACAATGTGGCCTGCTTCTCCCAGCCCTGGGACTGCAACAGCTAATAATGGAGTCAATGGTATAATACTGACTCCAGATATATTTGAGCACTGTCTGAAACCTGATTGTGCATGACTTTCAGAGAGCATGAGCCATAAAAAGTACGTTCGATGCAGCCCAAAACTCCCAATCTTTTTCATTTTTATAGTTACATAGTCTTGCAAGCCTGGAAATCCCTGAGAGACCTTCTGGTAAAACAAAAAATAAATGTAAGTAACATATTCTTGCAATTGGTGCCAGCCCAGTGGGACTGAAAAAAAAAAAAAAAAAAAAAAAAAAAAATCTGTTGTGCAAAGATATAGGAAAACGAACAATAGTATGAGAACATTCTTCTTTCAGAAAAGTTAGAAGCTCGGCATCACTGTATGAAACAAGAAGCGAGATGGAAAACACAAAGCTATGTAATGAGCTAAGAAAAATATTCAGCTCAACCCAAAGACTAGAGCCTCATTTACTTAACACTAAGTCCTCCACTAACACTAAAAAACAAAGATGTGAACATACACCCAAAACTGTTTTGAAGCATTCTATCAGAGTAAAGTTGGCATATTTCATTTTTTCTTAATCTTCTAAAAAGAGCAGCCTCCTGTCCAAAGGACTGTCCCTAGTTTCCAGGTCTATGATTTACACAACTGACAACTAGTTCTAAAACTAAAGTTTATTGCTTGCACGCATTTTTACCTTACGCCACAGAATTTTGACAGAATCTGGTCAAAAGAACGGTTGGTGAAAAGGCAACCACCCTCTTGCTGATATCCTACAGTCAGGCGAGCAAAGCAAAGTCATATGCAATTGCGAGGTTATGATTTATGGGAACAGTGTGAGAGAAGGCACCTGAACCCTCACAATGCAACCATCTCACAAACATGATTCTTCCCACACCACACTCTCTGGAGTCCAACTGAACTTACACAGGATTTTTATTCTGGGTTTCAGTCAGATTTTTTTTTATTATTTATTTATTTTTTTTTAAATCAAGCCTGAAAGTCCCAATCTTACTAACAGTACTGTATTCAATATGCTGTATTCAATTAGAAGGTGGATTAAATGTTTTCAAAAGTTCTACAAACACTATAAAGTTCATGGCAAATCAAAAAATAAACCATAGGAATAGATATTCTAAACTCACTATTGCCTTCCTTATAATGGAGCAGAAGTAACACCAGTTTAGCTGTTTGAATGTTGTTGAAATACAAAGTGACCTTCTTTCCTGAACAATCCATTCAATATACTACTTTTGAATGAATTCTTGATGTTGAAAGGCAGAATAATAGTCAAGAATACCTCTGAGAAAGCAAAGATTCAAATCATTTTCTTATTATTATCCCCATTACAATCAAATTATTTAAGATCAGTATATCTTAAGGAAGATGGAAATGCATATTTTGATATGTTTCAAGTCCTCTCTAGCAATGTCATTTCCAAATAGAATGAAATGCAACCATTACAGTTGTAGGCTGTGCACAATCTTTAAATAAGGCAGAAATGTAGCTGCTCCTTACTTGAACAGTACTGGAAGCAAATTTCACTCTACCTTTTACTCCCTGCTAAATAGGTTTTCAGAAGCACAGCATAGCTGCCTGTAAAACCTCTCACTGCATCCTCTTCTTTCATGATTCCCTGCTAAGTGGAAAGTTTGTGGTAGCTAATCTATTTTACCAATGTGCAGAACCAGCCAAAAAAAGTCACTAATTTACAAAGGGGATGGCATTCTCCCTTTCTTAAAGAAGGACTCAGTGAATGTACTCCCACTGCGTGGCTGATTGTTCATCCAGGCAACGCCTTCAGAGCAATGTCTCATGTGCCCAGCAGAGCAGTGAAGTCTGTGCTGTGGTGTAACAATTAACAATTATAATACAGCTCAGAGTAAAAACTCAGTGAAGCTGATGCACAGAAGAGGGAATAAAATTGCTTCATTCTCCTTCAGATTCATTTTCAGCTGTAGCCTCCATTACATATACAAATTGTATTCAGTGATTCATCCACCACCCTCCAGTAGTGTGCTGACAGCATTTTTATCTAAAGTCCCAAATCTCATATCTTGGGAAAGTTAAAAATGCAATTCAAGGTTTTTCCACAGCAATGTAGCCAAAGCTGTTAAAAAGCTGTTCCATGGTATTGGGTACAACTAGATCTTGGTGAATAAAAAGTGCAAGTGCTTTTAACAACTATGAGTAGATGATGCCAATCTAAACAGGAAAGGATATTAATCATTTATATGGCACATGGTATACTCATGAAAGCATTTGTGTGGTATGAAATTTTACCATTATAATCAGTAATCTTAAATGAATAACAAATACATGAAGTAAATACAGATTGTTTTGAAAGGTATGAGTACTACTGAAAACTCTACAAATGTTCCATGCAAACCCTAGCCCGCAAACAAATCTATTCCTACAAGTACTCAAAGACATGAATAAACATTCTCTTACACAAATCAAGATCACTTTACCTTGTTTGCTACTGAAAAAAGTCTGCTGAAAAGCCAGGTTTTATTCATGTTCTTCTGTTATTAACACCGTTCTATTTCACAGTGAAGAAAAGTGTATTCTCACTGGCTTACTTTGATGATTTTCACTAATGACATCCCTGAGAACTTTGAGAGTTCACCCTAATACCCTCAATTGTGAGGTACATCTGGTGAGTGGCAGCTCTATCTTTAATCAAAAGGATGTATGCATGTTCCACTCACAAATGAAATAACAAACCACAGGATTGAAACGCATCAGTGCATGACCATAAACACTGTTTTATGTGTCATACTGCCCTGCTAATTGACTTTAGGAACAAAAGTGTCCCATGCTCTGGCCAGAAGTAGGGCTGTGTGTACCTATTTGTGGTGGCTTCAGCAGACAACTACAGAACAGCTCACCCATCTCCAACCATAGCTTGAGCTATACAAGCACTGCATTTACTTTGTGCACTGTTTTCTGTGTTTCACCCAAGATGCCCATCCACGTTGTCAATAATCTTTATTAACAAGTTTTTAAAGTTGCTCAGAAGCGTGATGGATAACCTAGCATTTTTGTACTGCCTTAATGAGTAAATACTGAACCTACATTCTGGCATTTTCATGATGTTGTCAAACTGGCTGAAGGCAACACAAGCCTTTTGTAGCAGTCAATCTGAATGCAGCTGTTTAACAATGCTACAGTGAACAATTGACATACTAGTGCACTAAAAGAATGATTACACACAGCATGCATCAATCACTTGGCAGAACAGAAATATAGAGTCATTGTAATAGAACAATATCACATGATAAATACCTTCCCCCTTGAAATCCTTGTGCCTCAGCATTTAGCAATGATATATGGTCAGGCTTCACCTTGACATTTTTCCCTTAGCAGCAGACTGTTGTTCTATGACATTTTTCTTTCAAGATGAATCATAAGTTTTTCAGGAAGAATTTGAATGAACTTACACCCATAAAAGGAAAAACAACAACTGCTATTCAAATTAGGACATTCAGACTAGAAATAGGGTTTTTTTCTATGTATTTTGATATAAGGATGGGTTTGGGTCCCTCTTTAGTAGTTTCTAGCTTCTAGTTTTCCTCTCTACTAGTTTCTCAGACCATGCGTGAGCTTGAGTTTTCTTCTTCCTTTCTAGTCTCCAAGATTTCTTTGACTAGTTCTGTCTTAGCAGACATAATTTTTTATAAGCAAGGGAAAAATCATACCTTGTAGAGGTTGTCTGACTAATTCTTGGATGGAGAAAAAAAAAAAAAAAAAAAAAGCTGTTTATTCTCTTCCATTTTCTTCAGTCTGCTTGTTACAGCAATCTGGTTACAAGGGAAAGAAAAAGCCAACTCATTTAGCCTAGTCTTCAGTGGCAGGAGACAGAGTCTCTGGGAATCTCAGCATTCATACCCACAGAACCATACCTTCAAAAATTATGCCTCAGAATAGCGCCTACTAGATTCTGATCTACAGTACACGAAACATCAGCAAAAGCTATGATATCATGACATAAGGCTAAGGCTGGAAATTTTGCTGTTTTTTATGAGGCATAGAAAAATAAGGTAAGGAAGTTCTATTGCTGGGCACTGTGATAGGATTCGGTATGTTTATGGGTTGGAGATAGATTACTGCAGGGATTTGACACATTAGTTTTAAGTAGTTTTGCTCAAGCACTAAAATGGAGAATAACTAGGTCCTCTCAAAGTACATTAATGAAACTCTTGTACAGCCTTACCACTTCATGAAGTCTTTCTGTGACTTGCTTCCCGGAGAAACTAGAAAGAGGAATTTGAAAAGAACTGGCATTAATACTACTTTTCATTTCTCACCATCTATAAAGCTGTGCTGACTGACTGCTCAAGGTTCAAAAGCTTATGGATTGGTAAGAAGGCAAACAATAAACACTTCTTAGTGGCCTTGAAAAGAAAGTAAAATAGCTGAAAGCTTCTCTTGCTGTATTGTCAACCCACAGGGTTGCTACTCAGTATGACAATGCAAAATCCACATTTGAACTTGAGTTGAAGTGACAAAGTATGCATGGAAAAACAGAGGTTACGACAAGGCAGCAGGTTTTCGGGCATGGAGTTTGTCACTAGATGAAAGGTAATCCAAAAAGGTATATTAAATGGTAATATATTTTTTAATTTAGAAAGCTATAAAATAGAGAGAATGCACTGAAGCATTTGAAAGATGTGCAGACTATTACAAGCTGAAGTTCATTATCACTGGTAATACAATTGGATTTCACAAAACCAGTTTGTAAATAATTGCATATGAACTGCACATGGTTGCTCACAGTTTACACATGATTACAGTTTGATTGCAGAGACAACCATACAAACAATGAGCTCAATTTACCCAATAGTTGTAAATGTTTTGTAAATGGATTATGTGTACTTACACCCATTTGGTTAAATGTACTCAGTAAATATTTTTCGGTTGTGAACCCATGCAGGATACTCTGTTTTCTATAGTTTAGTGCTCAGAGCTGAGTAAAGATCCTTCTGTTGCCTTTAGACTTGCTTACTTTTTAGATTTTGCTATTTTCCCTCATCTCTATGTCTTCATTTTGTTGGGTCTGATAGGAAAAAAAAAAAAACTACTGCAGTCAATGGAGAGAGTCATATCAGTGAGCTGTGTACAAGGCTATTATAAACTAGTAACATGCACAATTATAGAAAATCCACATCTATTTACAATGACAGCTGCACAAACTTCACCATGCCCTACTGCAGTTGTACGAAGAGAAGAGCAGAAAAAAATGCCTATATAAAAGCTTGAGTATGTTAATTGTAATGGGCTGAGAGAATTGCACTCTTAAAGGAATGTTTGTTAGTGATAGACCTAAATGAAAGAGAAATATTCTTTTGTCTCCCTCACCACACTTCTTTTATTCACGTAATTAGCAAAATGAATCTGTATATTAGTGGCAGCATGTCACAGAACAAAAGACACAGATGACTCCAGAGTTTGCTGTGTAGACTCAAAGATTCTTTGTGTTGCTTAATAACACACCTCTGCTGCAGTGGTGCCATTAGATCATTGTAAATTGACAATCTACCCCACTCTTGTTTACAGTACATTCAAAAGCTGTAAAAGCTTTTTGAAAACAAGAAAGTCAGTGACTTACTGCTATGCTTAACATCTAGCACGATAATAAAGGCCATTTCAAGAGTACAGCAGGCAAACAAAATTCCTCTGAACTTAATGAAGTTATGCCTGTTTACAGCCACTTAGAATTTCAGTGAGATTGTGTTTTTGAGGTACTACCTCACAGTATGCTTAGCAGCTGCCTTCCAGTCATGCAAAGAATATGACCACTATCACATCCAAAAAGCTTCAGATTAGTTGTATTTTATTTTATTTTTTAATCAGGGAGAGATATTAATTAGAAAAAATGCCCTTGCTTTCAGTGGCACTAGAATATCATCTTGTTAAATAAAAGGAACAACTTCACTATTAATTATGTCCACTGAGACTTACATATTAACATTAAAAAAAAGCATCTGTAACGTATGAGTTCAAAATAACTTGTAGAATTAAAGATCATTCGTACAATAATTTTCAGATATTGTAAAATTCATGTATTTTATAAACATGCCTTGTCATTAAAACTGACCTTTTTTTTTTTTTTTCTTTTTGCCTTGTGAAACTTTATTGAAATTAATTGAAAAAGGTGCATTTCGATGAATGAACAGGGGATACTGGAGATAAGGGTGCATAGATTTCTTTCATAAACAGTTACAGGTTCTGTTTGTTTGGATGTTCAAATTAAAACAACCAGACTAATTCATCTACTGAACTGAACACCTTTCTAAGGCTCTCTAAGGTCTCTATGGTGGGTAACCAGAGATACCACCCTGTGTCAAAAAAGGATCCGACTGCTTCTCTCAACAGATAACTTGTGGAAAGATATTTCTCATGGCCAATTAATAACATTTTGAGTATACATACTTTATGCTTTTTCTTCATCATTCCTTAAAGGCAAAATTCAGCTGCCAATATAGGAGGAGGACAATAAAACCTGGATCTATGCCTACATTTCTTCCGTGTCATATATGATCACTGAAATCAACTAGTCTATAGGTTTTGTACAAGACAGACTAATCCACCAACAAAATGCTTGCTTATTTTGTGGATTTCTTTTGTCTAATTTTTAAAGAGAAAATGAATTATTTATTACAGAAAAGAGAAGAAAACCAGAGAAAGAGTGCTACGAAAGCTTGTTCACCAGGTAACAGAGAATACAGAGAAGGGAATAGACAATAAGGCAGACAATGGAATACCTGACAAAGGTGAAACACTGAAGCAGATGCTGGAAAACTGAAAGCAAACATCTCCCTACAGTATCATCTGAGCAACATGAAAAGTAAAAGAAATAAATAAATGAAAATTAATAGCCAAACAAACCCCTACGACTTGCAGTTGAACTACTTAATTAGCTGATATATTTTGATAATTCCATCTAGACCTTCTTGCCTATTAATGCAGTAACTACCATGTATTACAAGATGTGCACATATGCAGCTACACAACTACTGTTTTCAAAGTCATCTGCACTTAGTTACCCAGTTAGCCAAGTAGATCTTTGTCCTGCCTTTTGTTGATCCACCAAAGACAGCTCCCTGTTAAAATTCTCTGATGCCTATGACATCTGGCCAAATCTCCCAGGCTTATTCCCTAAATTATTCTATAATGCACAAATCCCTCAGCACATCTCTTTCCTATGTCTAACAATATTCACTTCTTAAAATTAGAGGATGTTTTGAGCCAGCCAACTTCACAAACCTGTGGCAGAGGTGAAAACCAGCTGGCAGGCAATAGCTATGCACAACACGGGTAGGAAACAGCCATGAATGGAGATTCTAGTCATTGGAAACGGTGAGAGTCAAAAGAAATTAACATATTTTGCCCAAGAAGCATGCCGGATACATGGTTTCATAACACACCAATTCATTACTTGAGGAGATAGCGTTCTTCCTCTCATCAAATATTAACGATAATTTCAGGAAGTTTAAAAAATTGTCTCACGGCAACTTCTTGCAGCCATTAATTAAAATAATGAGCACTATAATATTAAAAGTGTAATTCTCTCACATGTCCTCGAGAGTTTGCCTAGAAGTCTCTTTCTTTGGCAGGGGGGGGAAGGAAGGAAAAGCTGAAAACACAGCAAATTAAGAAGTTGATAATTATATTACTCCCGGCCAAGCCTACAATTCTCAGCTGGCAAATATGCAAAGAGGTTTGTTATCTTTTTCTGTCAAGGTGCCTCAAAACTATTGTTTTTCTATCCCCAGTCCAAATACTACATATCCATCACTTTGCTTATCTAGAAAAAAGACAGGCACCATCATCCAACTTTGGCAAATTCAGAAGTACTATGTTAAAAGAGAGACTTTCAGCATTCAGGATTGACACTGAGCAGAATACAAGGCAAACTAAGAAGGCTTCTGTGTGCCCTGTGCTTATGTATAATCAAGAAATTTGCCACTATCATCCTTTTGTTCCACTTCACTTTTGGGTCCTGTAATCATTCAGATATCCAAAGAAAACTGAAGACAAACACCATAAAAGCATACAAGACTCTTCAAGTAGTAATTCAGCTTCCATCCAGTAAGTCAAGAATCATCAAGGATTAAAAAACAATAATGTATGTCTCCTTATAAATTAAAAACAACAACAATTTTAATAAATACACCAAAATGTGTCTTTAGTCATCTCTTAATGGGATTTTGATTTCGTTACATCTTTTTGCTGGCTGGAAATAGCACTTGAGAATGAAAACAGGAGACCTACATTAATTTCCTTCCTGTTTCAAGGGATATTTTTCCATCAAGATACTTGTGCAGAGCTCCCAAAGGCCTGTTTTGAGAAACTCTATTTAGCACAATTAGTGCTCACTGCAAACCTCTCCTACTCTGTTAAAGCTTTTTAAAATTGAGTTTGTGATAGCATCTGGGAGAGCAGTTCCTTCCTCAGTGTCTACTTAGACACAGCTTTGAGAAAAATTAAGTACAAGAAGGTACATTATAGTTCTGTCTGTTGTGTCAATGACAACCAAGAGGACAAGCAGCCTTGTACAGTTCATGGTGCTCTGAAGCAGAGCATACGAAGAGCTTTACAACTCTTCCTTACACAGTTCAACTTTAACCTCACATTCACTGGCACAAGAACTCAGGCAAGTGTGTTAAACAGACCAGAAATCTGTGATGTTAATACAAATAAAAATACTCACAATGGAACTTCTCCAAAAGATGGACTGTGAAGAAGTTTACTATTAATACCTTTGGCTCTGGTGGTTGAAATACTCTTCTCAAAGATCATCATGAGTATTCACATCCCCTTACCTAAAGGAATTTTAGTCTTTCCCTTAAGTGAGCTATGAGAACCTAAACTTTCTTCACATTTCAGTCTGAGTAGTTATTCAACTCCCATGGGACAGAAACTACACAATGTAGCACAGGGGCAAATTCAAAACTCTCGTGGTATACAGGGATCTGCTTACTGAGAGCGTACTCTACAAGCTTTTCTCACCTGAGCCTGATTTTCCAAACAGTGTGGATGCTGCAAGAACATCAGCCCAGGATAGCATGACCCTGGCCCATAGTGCTATCTAGGTAGAAGTGTTCCTTGTAAAGCCTAATTACTGTGCTGAATTGCCAGCTCCAGGATGACTAAATTCTTTTCAGCTAAATGTTGTTATACTTTAAGTTGCAAGTACAGATGTCAATTTCAGATGTATTCCTGCTGTCCACTGCTGATTTGGCTGTGGAGACAGATTTACAAGAGCCTTCATCTTCATTCTTGACTTTCAAAAATGTGTTCTGAAAAGGCTGTGTTACAATAAGGCTGTGCACTACATTAAAGTTTTGCTGTTGAGCTGAATTTGGCTACTTACAGCCCAGAGAAAGCTGCTCAGTTCAATTCCAAACTTTCAAAACTATTATTTAATTTACATTGTTTTAGTTCTTTTACCTCGTTTCTTTTTCCCACGACTTAATAATCATAATTTTTTTGATAAAAGAAGAAAATAAAGCTAAGTAGCTGCCTACACTGACATCACCCAGAGCATCTGTAATTATCTGTTATTCTAATGAGAAAATTAGAGAGAAGTTTCTTTGTTGTATCTTTTTTCTAACCTGATATGAAAATGACTGAATTATCGTAATAATGCACCAACTTCCAGAGAACCAAAGATGACCTTTTTAGAAGGGCAGTGACAGGCAGAGGTCACAAGCCTCATTTGAAAAGACAATTTACAAGAGCAAATTAAAGCAAAAGCCAAGTCTCTACATAATGATACAAACAATGGCATTTTAGATAGAATTGATAGCAGTTATTTCAAAAGAAAAAAAACAAAATGTTGGTGGTTCAGCTCGTGGCTAAATTGAACTTGCTTGTTGTGTTTGAAGCTTTAACTGAAGAAACAAATTAAGATACAGTGAAGGGTTTGTGCCATAACAAATGGGTCTCTAACCTGTGCCAAGGGTCTGATACAAAAAGTCCTATTTTCAGTCTGCTTCTAATACTAAAAAGCTGCAAAATGGCTAGGGAAATTGTTCAAACATAAGCAAAGCCTGATTGCATACACCTTGTATATTTGCAAATAAACTCAGCTGACTATGAAGTCTCAACCAGCTACAAAAACCCAAGCGATCTGCAGTAGTGCCTTGGCTAAAGTATCAGTATATTCAGCTACAGAACAGCAGTTGAGAAGGTTTCTGGAGGTTGGTGTTCTGATTTCATTTATTTATTTATTTTTTTACATTCATCCTGGTCATACATTATTACACATTTTCTGTGTCAATGCAATGCAATTGTGAGACAGATTTTTGAAATTTTGCCAAGAATACATTTCGTTTTATTCCAGATTTCACTTGGGAACATCTCAATCTTTTCCTAGGCTGACGTTGGAACAGAAATATTATGTAATGTGGAAATTCAGCAACAATACATATACAAAAAAAGCAAAACTGTAAAGGAGCAATAAATAAATAAATAAAATAAAATGTGCAAAGCTTGCATCTAATGGTAGGTAAAAAAGAAAATCCAGCTGTAAAGAGGGAATTTTACAAATAATGATATAGGCAGTTGAGAAGTACTGAGCACTCCCTGAAAAACTAATGACCTGCAACAACACAGAAAATTATCTGCGTGTTTTGATGCAGAAAGAAAATGGATGGAATTACTCACAAGCCTGAAACTAATACTCAAGCTTTGAAATATTTGGTTATATTATCAAAACTGAGTCCTTCTCCTCCTGCTGTGTAAATCTGCCTTTCTACTTGTTAATCTTATGAACCTTGATACTATTACTGCATTAACAGAGAGGCTGATTTCTAAAGGAAACACAGAGCTCCAGGGGCTACAGAAGCAGTTAATAACAGAACTTGAGATTTCTTAAAAATGACCAGGAGTTCACATTTATGCTCTTGATGCTGTTTGCATTTAACCCATTATATCCCTTGCTACTGCATGATAGAGGAAGAGGCACTAGAAGCAAGGTCTGCTTCCTCTGTGGTACAAGACCTTTGGATCTACACGATCCTCAAAATTCTGACTTTTTCTATTTCAATTTTTGTCTGCAGTTTTCCTTCACACTCGTGCAGCCTCACAGATGTACTACAGCATTGTAGCTCAGACTGCCCAGCAGCATAGCAACTGCCACTGTCTTGATGACCACAGACTTGATTCTTCTTCAGTGGAAAGCACCAACCTCAGGATCCACTGCCTGAATGCATGGAATAGAATCATGGAATCACCAAGGTTGGAAAAGACCTCTGAGATCACCCAGTCAAACCATCCACCTATCATCAATATTGCCCACTAAACCATGTCCCTAAGCACTACATCTAGCCTTCCCTCAAACACCTCCAAAGACACTGAATCCACCACTTCTCTAGGGGACCTGTTTTAATGCCTAATCACTCCTTCTGAGAGGAAATTCTAATATCCACTCTGAACCTCCCCTGATAAAACTTGAGAGCCTTCCATCCTGTCCTATCAGATGAGGATGCATTCTCCAGGGCAAGCACCTTTATTCAAGTAACCTAGACTTCACGAATGCATTTCTGGCTGTAATTCTGTAATATAAGCACCTCCAGTTCTGATCATGGCATGCAAATTTTAGAAACAGGCCAACATACATTGAAGTTCATGGTACTTATTGCTCACATACTTAAATCCTTTCAAATTACACCAAAGAAATGTAGAGGGAAGAGACACTTCCTATTTTAAAACCAGGTATGTAAGAGTTAATTTTTAGGTGTTCAAGTCCTTTAATAAAAACACACCTTAGAGTTGGTGCATACAGTCTCTCACACAGAAAAAAGGTAATTTTTGATTACAAAAGCATTGTGATTTCAAGAGACTTGAAGAGCCCTCCTAGTAGCCACTACAGGAAGACTCCAGACATAGGGAGAGAGAGAAGTGATTTACAGTTCTGTCTACGCAGGCTCACTGTTCCTCATTAACAACTTCTGCTAACACAAGAAAGCAAATGCTTAGTAACACAGTCTGCAGACAGTGTCAGGCATACACGCCAAAGCCAAACATTACAGTAGCAAATAGAAAGGAAAAGAGGTTTGTGAAAATACGGTTAACTTGGCAGCCACATTGCACTATGTACAGGTACATTTATAAAACACTAATTTTCAGTTTTGACAGTAATAAGATTGCATCTGTCCTTAACCAGCATCAGAAGAAACTTTTCTGGGTTATTACATTTAGTTCCATTCCACCTCATCACGGCCTCAGCAAGTTACAACTCTGTATTTTAAGTCCCAACCTCTCAGAGAATCAAGTACGTATCTCTGGAGATATGAAGCACAAAGTTAATAAATTGAATATTTACATCCACAGCTGACAACTACTGGGAACAAGAAATGATGGGGAGAATATCTGCTTAAGAATTTATGATTAAAGTACACAATACACAGTCCCAAACTCAGGGACAGAACTACTACAGCAAATTCTGATCACATCCCAGCCACAGGTGGGTGTGCTGCACATTGTACAGATTCATGCACAACACAGTAGCATGGATCATTTCTTTGTTTTTACAGGAAGACAGTCTGCAGGGTAGAATTTCCAACTAGGGAGGAGAGGAAAGCATTAAATAAATACTAATCTGCCTTGACTGTCCCTACTCTCACTTCAGTGATACACAGCAGCCTAAACATCGTGTCTTAGAACATATAAAACCCAGTCTGACTGATCCAACATTCAGGGTACTTTCTCTGCACTAAGGTTTTGCTGATTTCCACTGAACATATAAACTGTATAAAACTGACAGATGAAGACACATCTAACAATGTACATACGTATATATATTTAATAGAGATTGACAGCGTGGTATTTTGCAATGGAAATAGAGGCTATTTGACAATTCCCCAAGCAGTACATGTTGGTGTTTCAAGGTTAGTAATATTCTCAATCATCCCACTCACAGAACCAGAGTGGTACTGCGTGGCAGCATGCATCTTTTGTGTTTGAAGACAATCTGTTATAAAAATCACTGAGTACTCTCTATTTGTAATGAATATCATTATCTGCAGAAGTCAGATATTGTATTTTTTTAAGAAATAATAGTTTTAACCTTATCTAGCATGTATCTTTTCCCCAGTTTAGCCACTAAAGCCTAGAACTCTTTGTCTCCAGTACTTCCATTATTCTAACACCCCACCTAGAAAATATATTCCTCGTTTATTTATTTGCTCCTAATCTTTTTATTTATTTTCTTTCATTTAGACCACCAAAACTATAAATATCGTGCTGATTTGAAGTATTCCAAGCATGACTGAAAATACTTGGCCACTGCTATGGATCTTCCTCACTATTAGTCTTCCTCAACAACCGCAAACAATAAATAGTTTGCAAAAATAAGCATGACTGTATTGATTCAGGGCAAGCATACACCTGGCTCAGTATTCATTCTCCAATACAGACCACAAACGGATATCTAGAAAAATGAAAGAGCAATCATATCACGCACGCCTCAATATCCTTCTTCCTCCCAGCCTTTACCCTTCTCTGACTCAGGAATTCTTCTGGGCCTGTTGTGGTTTGCCCATTTAGTAACCCACAGCAGATCTTTCAATTTCTGCCTAATATCATAAGCCTGTGGGAAATTTTTGCATCAACAACAACATGTGTTCAGTATTTCTTTACATTTATTAGCTGTGGTGTGAAGAACTACTTTTCTTCATTTTATCTGAATTAAGTTTAATGTTAACTTTCACTGATGGAACCATAGCTGCACGCTTCATCAGAATACAGCTGGCCCACACATTTACTCAATCACGTGCTCTGCTTTGTTCTTAGGGACTATGTAGAGATTGTTCTAACAGTTTCATTACTTTGCTGCCAAGCACTAAGCTGATCTTTTCTTTGTACTATTTCACATCACCTCAATTTGGAGTGAGAATTTTACTTTTTTTTTTTTTTTTTTTTAAATAGTCAATTTCTTAGGAACTTGTCACATACAAAACTTGTGTATTTTTCATCCTTTTGTTCCCTTTAGCTTTCCTTTCACAGGTTCCACCAATTCATCTTGTCCTTGAAATTAAAAGCAATTGCATTTAGTCTTTCAAATAAAGACAGTAGGAACATAAATGAAAGCAAGAAATTCTAGGCTTATGTTTGGTACTCCACATTTCTAAAGGAGTATAATCACAGCTCACCGCTCTGATACTGGTACCATTGTCAAGTAACACAAGTCTGAAGACCATTAAGCTAAACATTTTTTCAAACGTATCACAATTACAGAACAGCCCATGCAAAACATCTCCAAAGAGGTACACAGCAGCACTCAGTGAGTTCAGCAGCTCTACAGTTCCTACAATGGAAAACAGACAGAGGTGATTACAGCACAATGGGAACTCAGGATTTTCCAATGAGAAGGCTTTCTTCAGGTCCTTTTTTGCAGATCTATACTCAGTTTTAACACTAAACTTGTTTTGCTTGTACTAATTCTGATGCTGATCTGGAGAACAGAAGGCCAAATTTCATCCATAAAAATCACATCGCAGAGGACTGAACCAATGCAGCACTACATTTAAAAGCTTTCTACAAAAGAAATGTTTAACAGGACTACTCGGATTACAAAAGAATTATAAACCAGGAAAAGTCTACTAGGACAGAACTATTTAGTATGGATTTCCTATGAACGTGCAATTTCTTGGCACTTACAGCCAATATAACTATATGCTTTGTCATCACCTTCACTAATCGTGTCCAAGTGTTTCAGGTCAGCATACTGAAACAAAAGCAACAGCTGATGTTTTCTGGGTAGGAAAGAAATGCACACAGTGCTCTGTGGCAGCGCATCCTAAACAAAGTATGGATAGCACTTCCTGGAGGTACAGAGCCCACACTGGATCTACTTAAGAGCTGAGGTCAACTGCAACAGTGCTGTGGCTCTACTTGTCCATAACATTATGAAACGTCTCTGTAAAGCACACTATTTACACTGAATCCTCTCTCGGATTAGATGTTTTTGATATTATTGCCTTTGTCTAAGATTATGAGACACACAGCATTGTAAGAGGAACTTAGGAAAGTTTTCAATAGGAAAAAAGTAGTTAATATTTAGATCAATTTAAAAAAAAAATTAAATAATTTAAGAGAGAAAAAAAACCTTCTGAAATCCCCAGTATTGGATAAAAATATCTAAGTGTATTTGAGAAGCTCATGGGCTTCCACTAATGCTAAGAACAACTCTAAGCAGGTTCAATTAATAACACTTAAAGATTCCATTCAGTTGATTTTAGGAGAATGGGCCTGCTTTTCCGTAAGTGACTAATTGAGCTGACATTTGTAAACCATTATGGGCCCCAAATCATAATCACCATTTCTTCCACACAGAGCTTTTTCATCCAGCTAAACTAGACTGACTCCAAAAGTACATTTTAGAATGATAATTAATTCAATACCAAATGTGCCCGCAGTAAAAATACCTTTAGGGAATGAACACATAATAGTGTGTGTAGCTTTTAAATAAGCTGTCCACAGGGCTATGCCAATTTAAACAAATTAAAATAATTGTCAGTATGCTAGGTATGGAAATAGTCTTTTTGTAAAGCTGCTGTGAAATGCCCTGGAGGCTTGGGTGGCATAGCAAGACTGCCCAATAGATCCAGGCACTTAAATTATCTCTGTCCAACCCAATAGAAATGTCCTCAGGAGTTACAGTGCATTCAGTAGCATTGATATCAAAGCATAATCCTTTTTATTCCAGGCAGACGTACAGAAACTCAAACAAATCTCTTGAAAGGCAGTCAATCCATACTACAGTACTCAAATATGGAGCATTTCTCCCACTGGTCTTCCAGGTTATCCAACTCGTATGTTTACATTCTTCACCCCCAAAATATAGACTCAAAAAGGAGGAGGGTAAAAATAACCCTTCACGTGTTAAGTGACAACAGACACACAACCTATGCTGTTGTCTGAAGTTCACTTGCTCCTGTTTAATTGGATTAATGTGTTTGAGGTGGCATTGATATATAGTTCCTTCACCCACCGCTGCTATCAGCCATAGGGGAGAGATCCAATTTCAGTAGTCTCACAGATGCTCAACACTCTTAGATGCTCTAAGAGTTCTAATAAGCAGCAATTTTTAGGATACTGAACACCACGATCTTATGCTGTTTTTTCAGCCTCACTATTTAGACTGCTTTTATCTTCTTACACCAATAGCCCACAACAGTACTAGCACATCCGCGTGAGGATGAACTGTTCACACAATCAGGTTCTGGCCCCGTGTGTAATGGACCAGCTTTTCAAATACCAAAGCAAAAAAGAACAAAAATGCCCTCCAAAAGCACTGTTAGATTGATAGCTATCCATACTCACATTAACATGTAGTTTTGTGCAGACTTTGAGAAGTCTTTGCAGTCTTATGTATATTCACATAAAATAGACATCTGGACAAATAAGAAAATCATTTCCAGAGGTTTTCAACACCACCACAGATGATCAGTGCAATCCTTGATTTGTTGTTTCATCAGATTCAAAAAGCATCATCAGGATAACATGGGTATTTTTCTACCTAACATGCTTTGTTGTATAGCAGAGTATGTAATGACAACCAACTCAGCAGAGACTAACATTTCACACCCTGATAACTTAGTACATAATAGCTTTTCACCAAAAGTTAAACTAAAAATTAATGACAACAGTATCAAAAAAAAGAAATTCAGTTGCTTTCCAGAGCCTCAGAAAAATGAGGAAAGAAAAAAAAACAAAACAAAAACTCAATGAGAAGGAATACCTACAGTGCTATTATTTCTATCTGTTATACTGAAGATGTTACTACATTTAGGCAGGTCAAGATATCCCAAAGGGAAGAAAGAGAGAACCTAAAAGTAGGAACAGGCCTGGTCATCAGCTCCCAAGCCCTCTAACACTTGTGTTTAATCTTTTACCCTGGTTCACATTTCTAGATATAAATCCAGGCATCACTGCACTGGTCCAAATACTAGACTTCTGCATCTCAGAATTTTTCTAGTCACATACTTTGGTTTAAATTGACTTCTATTTATATTGGAATATCTCTAGACATTACCTTTGACAAAGTGCTACACTAATATTAAGTATATCAACAAAGGACTTTTCATAGCCAGCATACAGAAGAGAGAACAGATCCATGATCCTTCCCTGTCTGGTCATACAGATTTGCTGTTTGATTTTATAAACCCATTTTCATGCAAAAATCAGACACGTGGTTCTTTTAGTGCCCCACTGTTTAAAACCCCAGATGAAGTCTATAGGAAAAACGTAGCTAATATTTGACTAATATTTGGTCATCCACATCTAAGTGTTTTTCAGTATGTTCACAGAGAGAATTCAGAAGAGCATTTGTTGAAAAAAATTCTGATTAAAAAAATAACCGAAATTCTAGGTACTGGAATTTTCTCTCCTTTCTTACCAAAAACAGATGCAGGAGAACTGCAAAAGACTTCCTCTCCCTTCTGTATGGGAACTATTGAGTCACAGCCTGAACAACTGATTGATCATCTGAGACAAGGACTGAGTCAGCCCTGGGAGCACAGGTGAAGGCAATTCAGCAGTGTGACCAGAAGGGCTGCAGCCTGGCTGCACCTCTCCTAGACTACATTTAAGGACTGACTGCCACTAGGAAAGGATCTCTTCCTGAGATCCCTCCTTTTGGAGTTTTTTTACTGTGAGCCTAGGACACAGGGGAGCATTTAATTTTTGATTGTCTCTTTCCACCACAATAATCTTTCTAATTATAAACCTGTAAAATACCATCCCAGCCATGCCACTCTTCCAACTGTACGTTTGTTAACTGTACACCCTCAAATCAGAAGACTTTCTGCCCCAGGCTCATGATGTATTTCCCAAACCACCTACCCCAGATGTTAGAAAAAAGTTGAGAAAGAGCCTGAACATATTCTATGATTCCATTCCAAAAGTCATTCCATTTACCTCACCTGACGTGCAGACTATGAGTATCTTTACCAACAAACAAAGTTTAAAAACAAGTGTTTTTTCTTATGATTATTGCCCTGGGCTCCTGTGCAGGGAGATGTGACACCTGGGGCAGTTTTAATCATTTCTGCCTGTATTTGCTCTCTTTCAAAAGAGAGACAAAAAAAATGCTTTCCAAATGGGAGCTTATTAGGAGGATTATTTTTCCTTATCATTAATACAACTACTTTTGGGGGACATGGGGGATTAGACATTTAAAATTTCCTGTGAAGCAAAATCTTCCAAAAAGCTATTTGATAGCAATTTCTGCTGAAAGAATAGATAGTAATGCAAAGGGGGACTGTTTCCTAAGATAACAGTAAATTCATCTTGTGACACCTTGATGTTTTACATACACATGTTTAAATGCAGAAGTAAAAAGATCAGAAGAGATACAGAACCTGATAGCTTTAACTCTATTTTTTTTCTTTGAAAATTGGCAAGTAAATTGACTTCTGTGACAAAAAGTACTCTGCAGGTGTTTTGCATTGGACTTCACAGAGCAATGTCCTATCTGCTCCACTTACAATCAAATGAGTCCCATAGGAATGGCTGAATGCCCTTCTCAAGGCATCTTCCCCTCTCTCTGACCGACAAAGTGCACCACGTGCACACTGACCATCTTAGTGGCCTATCCAGGTGTCCCAGGGAATGAATTAGCTAAGAACCAAATCAGTCACCAGCTAGTGAGCTGTTCTGAGTAAAGGAAGAGACAGCGTGCTTTTTTATTCCATACTGTCAAGTTATTTAATGAGAAAGCCCATTTCAAGGGGATAATGAGTCCTTGAATGGGATGGAATCTTTGCACAAGAATTTTGCTTTTCCACTTCTAGGAAGAGGATTCCATACAACTCATTTCTCTGTGAACATGTTCAAACATTTCTGAAAAAATAATCCTGCATTTGTTTTATTGTATTGAGTTTTATAATCTCAGAACTTACACATATACATCTTTTGGGATAGTTTCTTTTAATGGCAGTAAGTGGATTAATTTTTTTTCAGATTTTAAAGTTCTGACATTTTCAACTAACAAACTTGCTGCAGTATATTTATACACACACACAAACAAGCGTTACTACCTGTAAATATTCCTTGAACTCCTTAAGAGCAAGTAGCCATCTAAGAGAAAACATTTCTGCAACATTATCTCCATTAGCAGCATAAAAAAAAAAAAAACGCAAGCACTCAGACCATTTGGTAACACAGACACATCTATCCTATCCTTCTCCAAGTGTTACTCTTCATGCTGAAAAAGGTCAAAGCTAATCCTCTCCCATGGATTGTTCTCTTTACTATGGAGGTGGCCATCTGTGCAAAGAGCTCTAACTTCTGCTCCAGCTTTACTTTTTCCTAGAGATCTTCCTCAAGGACTATTCTGCCTAGCCCATCTGTGACAGTGAATGAAACTACAGTGCCTGCAGGTTCAAAGGAGACTTCTGCAAGCCTTTTACCTTAAAGTTGTCATGAAGGGGTAGTTTTTTCTTGGCCCTAGAACTGTGCCACATTAGAATAGTTTTAAGGGCCTCTGACCTCTCACCAACCTCCAAATGCATGCAGGCTGATCCGCAGAATTAGCCTGATGTAGTTCAGCGTACTGAAAAGCTGATACTTTCATCCATACGCTGTCCACTTAAATGTACAGCAGATTTGGAGGCAGAGGAGAATTCTCCTTCCTCATCTACGATAAACGCAGTAATTTCCTCTGCCTGATTGCAAGGATGCACCTTTTTTCTCAGTATTGTACAGTTTTAATGATGTACTAAAAATACATAATTTTTTTGTCCTATAGATATTGTTCTACATTTGTGATCTCAAGTGATCCACAAAATGCATTAAAAATGGCTTAGAAAAATGGTTTCTTCTGGAGAACACACAAGTCTGAGTAAATGTCTGTGTATACAAAGTATTTCTGGAAATGAAAGTGGATGAATAAAATACACTATAAAGAAAGAGAAATAGAAAGAGGATTAGTAGCAACCTTTTAGCTGTGAAGCTTTGGGATGCAGGAAAATTAAGGTTAGAGCAAAATCCTGCTGAGTTAATATGTATGGAAAGATGAAAGAGAGAAGAGAAAGGGAGTGTGGCAAATGGAAAGGGGGAGAAAAGCTGCAAAAGGTCAAGTTGCATGGAGAAGAGGTGAGCACAGAATCAAAGGGTAGGGACCATATGAGCTGAATCAAAGCAGAAAGGAACCAAGGCTTGAAATAAGAACACTGATCATTTTGGAGATATGTTATTGGATTAAACTGGAACACTGTTATCACCTTGTCCAAGGAACAAGAAAGGAATTAAAAACACACCTTACAGGAGATTGTTGAGCTGCATATTTTTTTTTAAGATTTTTTCCATTAGTGAAGTGCCAGCTTCTTTTGACTCTAATTTCTCTTGCTTTATTTGATAGAACAATAGGACTTTTTCACTTATGTTGATTTCCAGGGCTCTTCAATTTATTATAGATGATAATCCATTGAATATTAATCACAAAAGAAACTGCTGTTACTTCGACTATCTGAATCTGACTGGTATTGTGGCTAAATTTTTCAGAGGGACATGTGCGCTGAAGGAAGAAATTGATTAGTGCATGGACTAGTTCTCCAAGGAGAATTTGAGGCTGACGTCCTAATTTAGAAGTCTCCTCAGTGTAGAGTGAGCAATAGTAAATTGACATGGGAATGATTAAAGATTAACTAATCTTTTAGCTTTTTTGCAGCACAGCCACACTTGAGAATTATGTTGCTTATTCCTTCAAAATACTTATTACACTCTGAAAACCCTTCTGTATTTCATACAAACCATTTCTAATTGTTTGCTTTTAAAGCCTGATTTCTCATCCCAATTTTCACTTTCATTACCTACCCACTTTGGTGACAGAAAAAAAAAAAAAAAAAAAAAAAAAAACAACCAACCCTTAAGAGCCCTCTGGTATTAAACAAAAACAAAACAAACAATCAAAACAACAATAACAACAATTTATCTCGGGTAATCAATGTTCCAAAGAGGCCCTAACTAGGTAGTAAAGTGATTTTTTTTAGTCCTATTGCCACTTAAAATCAGAGAGCAAGCAAAAAGCTTCAAGTATCCACAGCCTGATCCAATTCCTTTTGATCTCCATTTTGTGCAAGCTATGCCAGTTGAATTTGTAAGAATAGAAAATAGGACAGGTCTATAACACACAGCTTTTATTGTCAGAAAAACACTAACTATTGGCACTTTTATCTCTGTGTATTTATATTCAGCAATATCTTTAAGTTATGCAAAAAAGCAAATGCATTATTAAATATTCAGTTTTGACATTAGCTTCACTGGAAGGGACTAATATTTTATGTAGCGTAACAGTTACAATTGCTCATTAGGGCTTTGGAAATGAGAATGGATCGGCTCTTGACTATATCTGATGGAAGTTTTAACAAGTAATGTCTGCCACGTTATGCAACTGTATGCAGCAGTTCTCAGGAGCACTAAACTTTAAATCCCCCACTTGCAGTCCCACTGATTACAGAAGCACAAGAAACGCAACAAGCCAGCAGCCCTTTCAGCAGCTGGTGTTGATTCCAGACTTGGAAAACTTCGTTAAATCTCCTTTAAAAAAAACAGGCACACCTGACTCTGAATACCCTTATGCCTAACACGTGCCCGTAGTTCCCTCCTTCTACAAGGCTTTCCAGACCCTTACAGTCACAGAAGCATGAGAGAAGTCCGCATTCAGGCAGAGGAGGCGGCTATGTCCGGGCACCAGCGTATCAGTAATCCATCACACCAAAAGGGAAAAGAGTTTAGACAAATGATGAGATATATCCTCCCAGTAACAGGACTACTTGTCCTTAATAGCACTGTTTCTCTCCAAAAATGAAATTATTGGTGAACTAAACTTTCATAACTGTCTATCCTTAAAAAATTAAAACAAATAAAAAATAAATAAAAAAATAAAAGATAAAGTGAAATTAAGAAAAAAAATGCCCCACCTCTTTCAGCTGAAGAACAGCGCAGCGGAGCCCCGCAGGAGCAGCCTGGTACCACGGCACTTCGTTGCACGCGCACTGCCCCGCTCGCGCAGACCACGCGGCCCAGGAACCGCCCGGTGGTGCCTCCAGGCCCCGGCCCGGCGGAGTGGTGCATTCCGCCGAACGTTCGGCAGCCCCCGCTGCTCCTTACCTAGGGCTGCCGGTCCGTACGGCCGCTGCCGGTCCGTCGCCGTCCGTCCCGGCGCGAGCCGCACGAGCCTCCACCTGTCGGGACGCTCCCGCCCACGGGACGCACGCGGCTGCTCCCCCGCGGGTAACGGCCCGCTGACCTCGAGACCTCCGTGCAATCAGCAGACGCAGCTCCGTCAGGTGCTCAGAGCCCGCCCAGCTCAGGTCTCTGTGAAGACGACCTTTCTCGGTGCCGAACAGCCCCGGCTCCCTCACTCTGTCCTCAAAGGGGTGGGGGTTCCGTTCCATGGATCATTTGCGTGGCCCTTCTCGGGATGCATTCCAACAGGTCCAGTCTCTCCTGCACTGAGGACTCCACATCTGGATGCAGCACTCCAGCTGAGGTGATACAGCCTAGGATACAGTTGGTTTTGGGGGCTCTCAGGGCACACTGCTGAGCTTGCCACCCAGCAGCAATCCAAGTCCTTCTCAGCTGTGCTCAATCCCTTCATCCCCCAGTTTGTACTGATAGCATGGTTTGCCAACCCAGGTGCAAGACCTCGCACTTAGATTTGTTGAATATGAGGTTCACCTGGGCCCACTGCTGGAGCCTGTCTAGGTCTGTGCATGACATCTTGTTCCTCAAGTGTGTCAAGTACAAAGCTTGGTGTCATCCAAAAACTTGTTGAGGATGCACTCAATCTCACTGTTGGTGTCATCAGTGAAGATATTAAAGAGCACTGGTCCCAGTACTGACCATGAGGGATGTACCTCATCTGTCACTAATCTCCATCTGAAAAAATTTGGGGTGTCCTTGGGCAACAAGGTGAGGGGCAGTAGAGTTGCACTGTATTTTTTAGTTTTTTTACAACTATGTTCTGTTTGAAAAATCACACTGTGTAACATAACATGTTTTGTTGTTCTTAGTGCTTTTGTAACCAATTAAGTCTAGAAGCAATTTGCAGTAACGGCTGTATCCCAAGTGAGGTAGCATCAGTCAGGTATACCTGATTTTACATTTGATATGGCAGGAAAAAAATGAATGCCTTCTGGTCATTTAATGGGGAAGCGAGTGGTACTGCTGTGGAATTATCCTGGGTGAAGTGAGTCGATTTGAATGCTTCAGGAAATGTTCTTGTAAAGTTGATCCATGCTGGCTTACAGATGCTATAGAGTAATGCATGCTGTAAGTTTTCCATCTGAAAGATATTTGGTTATTTTACTTGCAAAACTGTGCACCCATAGTATATCTTGAAGCCATTAAGTTGTTAAAAAAAAAATACTGAATTGCAATTTATGACATTATAGATTACAGTGATAAAGAGGTTCCTTTGGTGGCTGTAGCCCAGTTCTAATGAATAATTTGTTTATAAAAAATAAATTCTACCACGAATGATTTTTAGATCTCAATTTTGATCTTTAAATCAAGAAAGTCTCAACTATCTGCACGTCAGGGCAGGACTGTATCTGAAGTACTACTAACTGTTTTATAATAAAACCTGCAAAATGGATGTCTCTTGCACATAATCATTCTAAGTTGTTTTGGTTTTCTTTCATTGATCACCTTGAATTATTGTTCCTTCAAATTCAAAATTACAAAGCCTATAGAAAGCTAGCAGGATTCCGGCCTCGTGTGACAAACACCAATCAAGTTACCTTTAAAAGAGGTGTTTTTATGCTTTACACTGCGAAAGAAAACAATCTTCAGGGAGGAGATTGTTCTTGTTACAGACTCGGTTCTTGCATAGTCTAATTCTCTGAACTCAGTACAGGGCATCACGGTTTACAGTCTGTGTAGACAAATGGGTGGAAAACACATTCTTAAATTCTCTTGTATTTGGTGATGCAAGGCAACATTTCTCCCGCTGTTGTCAAACACCAGCATCGATAGAATGTATCCTTGTATTGTTTACCATAATAGACAAAACGTATATTTAAACAGGTTTGAAATGCCATCTTTCTGAGTGAAAGCGCACTTGTAAAATCAATACAAATTCAACACCCTTCTGTTTTGCAGTTCAATAATAATAATATTAAAAGTGTCTTTAAATGTCAAGGATGTTGGAGAAATTAAAGATAAAATTACAACAGCACTTCCCCTGTGAAACAGTAATTCTTTTAGTAATCATGTAAACAAAAACACTTATATAATTGTGCTCATCTGTTCTAGAAGTACTTTATAACAAAAATGTCTCTCTGGTAAGAATTAATTAAAATAAACCATCTGGTTGAGAAAGGAAATTTTCAAAATAGAACATACATATAGGAGACCCACAGGGCAAAAGTCTTTTCTCAATAAAGCCATTAGAATTTAATTTAGACAAGATCCTGGTTTAGTGATTCCTATAGTGTACGAGAGTATTAATAATGCGTTCTGGAAGGGTCATTGAAAGTACTGAAAGTGATGGTAGTAATATACTTGTTTGTTTATTTTAGACTTTAAACTAAAAATCACCTCTGAAGAAAATAAAAAGGCAAAAACCCAAATAAACTAGGCATGTAGGATGGGCTGGGCTCTGTAGAGTCACTGACGGGAGAAGGGTTCTTCTCAAGGGTGCACCAAATCACCTAACAATCTCCTCTTACAAGGGCTATTAGCAACAGGAAGGATGCTGTGAGCCCCAGCTATATGACTGAAAGCAAATAAAGGACGTTACCAGACTAAAACAAAACATATCAGGTCAGAATTATCAGCCCCACCTACAGCTAAGTTCCGAAAATGTGGACTCCTGATTTTTTTGCAATTGTAAGCAAACATCAAGTACTGGGTCCTAACCAGAAAACCTACTGTTAAAACCTGCCTTAATCTTTATATTATATACATACATTTTATTTTATACACTACCTTTATCAAAAAGGAAGTACAATTCCTGTTAGAACAAGGTTGCAACATAAATATCATCTAAATAGCAACACCAAAAGTGTTCTCACTGGAACCTGCATAAAAGCTTACTTCATAATTTCTTTTAAATCATTATTTTCTTGGTAACTTTACTGTGAAATAGTGACAGCACTGCTTCTGCCTGTATGGGGGAAGTCTGTTTCCCTTTCTAATTTCTCTACCAGAGAAACTTCCTTCTGCTGTTACCACTTGTTTGTTTGCTCTTTGTCCATCCTTTCTGACTATCACTCTGAAGGCAGATTAACAACCCTTTTTCAACAGCCCCTATCATATCCTAGAATTTATGATTTCTTTTCATTTTGACTGATGTTTTATTCTGTTATCGGGGTACCTTTCACAAATTAAAGACAAAAATAATCAGATTACTGACAGCCATGTCCCAGTAAATATTACATCACAAACACATAGGTTGGATATGTAATAATTCTAGCATTAAAATTAAGCTATGTGGTGTTGCTGTGCTCCCCTCAGTAACACTGCATTTTTACAGCATGTTGAGCATCATGATCTGAATGAACTTTGAAATGGAAACAAACCATTTTAATTATAGGCTATGGATCACTGCTGGCCATCTATGCATAAACATGTAAAAGAGACTAAACTAACAGCTGCCATATATTAAAAGGTGCCAGTCTAGCAGGATGCAGTTTAAGATACCTCTTAAATAAAATACTCCCTTTTCATACTCCAGTGTTTATTTTCCATCACATCGTTGCTGTCAGACTTGACATTTTTGTTTTTCAGGCAGAATTTTGACTGAAAATAATACGAGTTCTACGCATGGAGTAGTTGCTGATTTGGGACATGAGTGTATAGCTCACAAGGGGAAATTAATCATTACAAGAGAACACTCTACCATAATGTTCTCTCAGCTATAAAGCTGCTCTACTGGAGATAGGTTGGCATTTTCCAAGTCCTCATTAATACTAGTCAGAATCCAAACGCTTTTCAGACTCTCCTACTGCATAGATATTTATTCTGAAATTATAAAAAATACCTTTGAAGTAGCAATTGTATGAAGTGAGTGACCAGAACAACTTAAATGGAGAAGTATCATCGTTTTGATATATTACATTTCAAAACACCGTACCTTGGGCAATGCCTCACATGAGGATGTTACTGCACATTAATTTTGAGAATGTTAGGATCTGCCCACCACTATTTCAGCAGTAAATGCCATGGCAATAAAGAATAATCGCTGCAGTAGTCACATTATTACAGTTAGAGCTCTGTTGGAGTTTCCATTATAAGTTATAAATGCTCTTTTTGAAGGATTTGCAACTTGGTGCTTTTAAATTCACATTGGGCTGCAACTTCACATTGGGAAGGATTAGTATATATAATTGCTTGGGTTTTGTTTGATGTTTGGGTACACTAGCTGACAGAAAAATAGACCAACTCATTGAAACACCAGTCTTGTCTGTGTACTGCTTTTTGCCCTAACTTTTTGATTAGAGTACAATTTTCTGTTAGGATAATTATACTGGAACAACCTCAGTGTAAAGGTGTTATACAAGTATAGCTCATTCCTTTAAATTTAGAAAAAGCACTATTTTTGGTTTTGTACCACTACATTCTTATGTTTAAATCCTAATTATAGGTCTTTTCATACTGTACTTTAGCTGTGTTGGCTTCTAAATAGGCAGGATTAGAGAGAAGCAAAACCTATGGAGAAAAGTCCTAAGATGCTGCATTTAATTGTTAAAAGCAAAGTGAGCAAACTGATAATTTTCCTCAATTTGTTTCTTCACAAAAAATATCCATGCACTTATATTTTCATGTTTTGATCAGTTTATTTTAGAGGGATAACTGAGAAAAGCAGCTTTTCCTACCCTTGTTATTTTTAATTCATTTTGTTCATTTTCTGTTTGCATCCCTGCAGTCCTAAAGCTTTGCACTGTTCTGCTGAGCATTACTTATAGGGCTTCATCAATTTCAGCAACACATTACATTGTTGGCTATTTACAGTCACATAAGTAAGCCACTATTTACAATATATGACAGGACTCAATATACGTACAACTATTTGGCAAAGAGATTCAGCATGCATTGAGCACTAAGAAAAACAAACAGTAATTGGTCTGGGAGCACACACTTGACTTAATGTTCAAATTGTTCATACTTCTTAGTAGAGTAGAAACCATTTGGGAATTCTGTTGCAGAATTGGTGTGAACTGAGAAATAATACTATCAATACAAAAGGAAAGTCCAGACATACAATAAATAATGAGAAAAATTGTTGAAAATACTCTAATTTTTGATACATTTCACCAAAAATAGAAGGAGAGCAGCATCATTATTATATGAACAGAACTCTAGCATCAGTGCAAAGCTTGTCAGATCTAATACAATCAGCTATAAAACTGACGCAGGGAATCATGACCCTGCATCTCAGCTGCCACACTAGACTTCTCTCACCCAAAAGAACATAATTAAATAATTTCAGCTAAAGAATGTTCTCCAGTTTTATAATTAATAACATGTACATTCACCACATTAACCTGATGTAGTTGAAAAAGTATGTAAAATGATTAGTAAAGGTAAATTATAGCTGATTAATTATGGCTGATTTCCTTCCAAAAACTGGCTGATACCAATTGCAGCTTACTTTTTAAAGATCAAGACCATGTCAAAACTTACACACCAAAACACAAAGACCAGAATACAGACTGTCAATATACATATGTTATATATATTGCTTTGAAAGCAACTAGAAAAAACTATTAACAGAAAGCACACAATTATTCAGTTTTACTGCATTCTGTAACTAATATGGCAATTTCCTGTAGTTGTTAAGGTAATAAGCTTTATTTACTAGGGAGAGCTAAAAAAAAGTTCTAGACCAGCAAATACCAGTGAATTTTGCCAGTAACTTCAGGTAGGCCAGAGCTTATTACTTCTTATGCACAACAGGAAAATGAACAGCAACATGGACATTTCTTGCAGGATTATAATTGGTTTCAAAGAGTACGCTATCTTTGCAGTATTTGAAGACAGTGACAATTTTGTTATTTAACTGCCATCAAAGAAGAGGCGTGGAGATCATCAGCCATGAATTGGCAGAAGAGATGAGCATCTTCTCTTGAATTTGTTTGAAATGTGACACAGCTCTTCAGGAATCAATATGTACCTCTTCACAGACACAACAGGCTATGTGATATGGATCCATATTAGAACATGGGCACATACTGGTCTTAAGAAGCAAGCCTTCATTAAAGCTGCTGATATGACTAAGAAGCCAAAGAAAGAGATTTAGGGGCTATAGGAGTTAACAGAAAGTAAAATCATTAGAAAACTGAGGGAGCTAAGAGATCCTATGCTGTTAAACAAGTTACTAGAAGAGTCTGTTTGGTATATTACAGATTTGCAGTAGAAAAATTGGTGTATTAGCATTAGGGTCTAGAAAGAAGACACAAATGAGAAACAGTCATTTTCACCCAGAGGTAAGAAAGCATGAGCTGTATGAACTAACTTTATTGAGTTCCATTATTCTGACTCAAATATTAATTTCGGGAGCTATGGTGTTAGAGAAGTATCGTGTTGGAAAATGTCTATCTATTACTTTCAAAGTTCAACCTCAAGGAGAAAACTGATTTTCTGTATATCATTCTTATAGAAATGAAGCTGCCTAGAGCATTTTAAGTTTCAAACACTAACACCCCATATGTTATACTGGCAAGTATTCAAACTGTCATCCTCTGTTCTGCATTCTGCTCATGTAAAAAGAAAAACATTAAAAAGATATTTAACCTATTTTAACTTTTATTATAATTTACCAAGTGTAATAAAAATTAAGAAAAAGTTGCAGGTATCATATTTTTCCTTAGCAAGAGTTTTCCTTAAGAATGGCTGCTCTGCAATATTTCCAGGACAGGTCTATTTTGAAAACAAACTTCTAATTTGAAGAATACTCTTAAAGTAATGCCTCCTCCTTTACTATGTTGGCCCATGACACCAGAGGCAGATGTTGGTGGCACAGCAGTAGAGGTTGAACCTTCCAATCAATATTCTGCTACATTTTGTTGCTGTGCTACAGATGGCAGCAGAGGGGCAGTCTGTCAGAATGGTGTCTGACACAGAATGGCATAACATGCAGAGATGTGTAATCAGGTTCCTCCTTGCAGAAAAAAATGCACCCGTTGACGTTCACTGACACTGCTGAACATTCATGGAGACCAAAGAGTGGGTGTGAGCACAGGGAGGCAATGAACAGTGCATTTCAGCAATGGCAACTTCTCTCTAATAGAGGAAAATCAGAATGGAAGATTCTGCCTTGAATTTCACTGAAAACACTGGGATTCTCTGTAATATCTATCGCTTTCTACAGAGCAAGTGTTTTTTGTTGTTGGGGTTTGTTTTTTTTTGACAGTTTTCCTCTTCCCTACTGCTGTTTTGTCTACATACAGCATCCAATGATAAACTGCATTTAATTGGCCAAGTTATTTCATAAATCAGAGGACTAAAGGAAGATTCCTAAACAAGAAGACTACTTACAAACAGTCTGGCATTCATGTGTAAGCCTCTTCTCATCACTTTGTTTATACACATTCTGTACGTGGCAGTCCATCAAGGAATGTTAAATATGAAGACTTCAAAATAGAAACAGCAGTAGGTTGTTTATTACAGATTCAAACTTTGGCAAATAAGCCCCACCAGGCTTCTCTTGGAAAAGCTATCAGAATTACTTCTGTTTTCTTGCATGAGATGAAAAGCCCCCTATTGGCTGCCAATATCTGTGTATTTTTTCATTTGGATTATCCATGCAGGATTCAGAAGGCGTAGTTGATCCAGGAGAAATGTGTGCCCAGAAACACATATTTGGAGCACTGATAGCCTTTTTCTATCCTACTGTGGGAACTTTATTGGGAAAGAAGGGCCTAAAAATACTGCAAAGGTTTCACAAGTATAATGCTCCCTCTAGAAAGATAAAAGCTATAGAGATTGGAGCTGCATATCTGTAGCTCATGGTTTGAAAAGGATCCAGTCACACCCTGCTGTGTCTGAGCCTATATCCATTGTCTGCCTTTCAAAATGGCCTTGCAGGGGCTTTGTGGCAAACATTGTCTACTACTTAGTGATACTGCCACTGTCCCTTCAGTCAGCCCAGTGAAGAAAAGATCCTGCTATAGATGCATGTGGTTTACAAGAGCATTAAATCAGCATTGTTTTGCTAAGCCATGATCTGACAGACCATGGGGGAACCACTGTATGAAACTGGGGCTTAGTAGGCAGGCAATTTGTTAATGTTCTGCTGATCTGTGTTTCCCTGCTTCAGCTGAATTTGCTTATATTTTCTTTTTAACTTGCACAGTGGATATTGCTGTATTCAGAACCAGACAAGATGTCAGGTTAATACTGCTGGAAAGTCCAATGAGAAAACTGAAAACAATATACCAACAGAAATCCATTACAAATCCAAATTTTCATCATGTTTTCACTTTAATTATCCCTAGTTTTAAAAGATTAGTATAACTAGACAGGTGCAATAAAAAATTAGCCTATCCTCATTTGAAGGATCAGGCTATCAAAGCCCTTGCTGAGAGTCACAGTCTTCACTTACGTAAATATTGACTTTAAACAGCCAGCTCACATCACTAAAACTTTATAGATCTTATCCTAACCTGATATTCTCAGAATGCATTTACCATGATTAAGATTTTCACATTATTATTTGATTAACTGATTGATGCATAACAACATATTTTCTTTCCCAAAGAAAATGAGATAACAAAGAATTACTGATGAATGAGTGATTATACTGTTTTTTGTATGCCAAGAATTTTTATCAAGTACTTGGAGCTGAAAATAAGCCAGTGTTAATGATAACAAGCTTCATAAAAAAATGTTGCTGGAAATGCACTTAACTTATCAACACTACCATATCTAATTTTAGCAACACTATTTAGATTATTATACATACACTGGACAACAAATTACGTTAGATCAAATTCTCAGAGAGACTTTTATAATAAATGGATCACAGTTGAATTTCTGTCTTGACATAAAGACTTACTGCTTGGCATTCAGATGGATTCTGTAATCCCAAGCTAATTGTTATACATTGATTTACTACATTTAATCATTAATGCTGCAGGGAGGCAGACATAAACAGAGCCTTGAAACTGCAATATGATTGTGGATTATTCATGCTAATATCCATTTTGTTTTTCTTAAAGCTGGATCTATCAGTGCTGGTACAGTGCGTGCTATACAAATAAGGTATTTTCTTTCCATGCTGCTGCAGTACTATACATCATTTTTTACATCACAAAGTCAGAACCTGACATAACTTTGCATTCTGAAGATGAATGGAAATGATTCTTTGGCTTGTTCAATCGGGATGAATAACCTGGGTGCCACAAGCATTTCTGTTACTTTCAAAATTCTAAATATGAAAAAGACTTTCTCTGAAATTACAATAAATAAAAAAATTAAAAGATCACATACACAGCTTGCTTTTTCCTTTTTGTTTTACATCTTTACATGCCCAATGCTATGGTGAATTGTAAGCTCTCAGTGTACATTTTAATAGTAAAACTATTTTGGTTTTCCATGCAGTTTCCTAACATAGTTTAGCTGCATTCATTCACATCACATGCAAGACCAGTTTTGCTTAATAAGAAAAGTCTCTGGAGAAACCAGTATAGGAATGGCAGACAAGACGATACTACTTCCGGATTAATTAGTAACAACCACTGGCAACAGTCAGTAAGCACATAACCAGACCTCTTCTCTCAGTGCTGTTCTGCATTAACTAAGTCCTTGTACACCTCATAGGGAAACCTTCCAATGACATACAACAGTTGTGGATTTTCTTTTTAATAAACGCTTAACCCCAAGCCCTGCTCATGTACATAGTTGTTGTGCTTTAACCTGGCAAGCAGCTAACTTCAGGCATCCTTTTGCTCACTCTGCCCTTTCCAATGGGATGGGGAAGAGAATCAGAAGAAAAGGGTAGGTTTCGTAGGTTCAGATAAAAACTGTTCACTAAGACCAGAAAACGAAGAGAGAAGTAGCAGTAATCTTAAATATACAGATACACACAAACAAAACAAGTGATGCACAAAGCAATTGCTCATCACCTATTGACCAGTGTCCAGTCACTCCCCAAGCAGCAGCTGCTCCCCCCAGCAGTATGGTTGGCATGATGTCACATGCTATGGAATAGCCCTTTGGTCAGTTTAGGTCAGCAGTCTTGGTTCCATCCCCTCCCAGATCCTTGTGCCCTCCACCCCCTGCTGGCATGACAGTCCAAGAAACTGAGAAACTGAAGTGTCCTTGGCTCTGTACAAGCACTGCTCAGCAACAACTGAAACATCAGTATATTATCAACATTGGTTTTGTCCTAAAGGCAAAACACAGCATCAGTCCAGACATCACGAAGAAAATCAACTCTGTTCCATCTGAAACCAGGACAATAGTGCTGTGATTCTTACAGCAGTTTTTAATTACAGAGTAAATTTCACCTACTAAGAGGGGTGAGCTTCTGCTGTACTACAATGAAGTAAAGTCTGAGAAGGAACATATGAGCTGAGAGAAGCACAGGTGAAGGGAAGCTGTGGAGATGAAAATGTCTTCTCCATCTCTCTCTCAAAGCAGAGCTATAGAGCCCTCATTCCAGCCATCATACATTAAAATGCTGTATGCTAAGCATCTTTCTTTTAAGGAATGGTCAGAATTAATGCGGTGAATCAGTAATATAAATTATCCTTTTCCTTCTCTGTTCTTTACATGATTCCTCCATGCTCTCCTCCTTCCCATGGCAGGTTGCATCCTGATTTGGCCAGGCCCCATGCCTTTGCCTGTGACAGCATTATGAACTGCCAAAATCTCTTGAGCCTCTCCACCTCTAGTAAGTTTGCACTTTTTACGCCTACATAACTATATGCATATTGTAGGATTTCTCATTTTGTTGAAGTATTGAAGTTTTTAAATGATTCCCAAATCCAGCTGATTAGAGAATTTTTCCACTCACACATACGCTTTGTTAAGACAGGGTACATCTACCTCATACCTGCCCTCTGGGTTCATCTGTTCATTACATTTATCTCACTTAACTTCAGCAGATTTGAGACACTTCACTCTTTTTTTGAGAAAGTACTTGGCTTTTCTTACAAATCTGTAATCTTAGGCTTGAAGAAACACTTGTAACTTCAGGGAGCAATGTATTCCGTTTTCCCAGTGGCTTTTAATTGTGTTTACTTTGTCAAGTACCAAGAAGAATTTTATGTAGTACTGTAACATTTTCTTGTTGGGTCCAAATAATACATTTATACCGAGCAGGAGCTTTCTGTCTGCTATGGAAATGCAATGTGGTATGATTGATCTAAGCTGCACTCAAAATCAGTAGTATTATAAAAACAATCTCTCTCAGAAAGGACAACACATAAAGTAGGATTGCAATAAACTGTTCTCCATACATTTGAACTCTGAGAAGCCTCATTCAGAACATCTAATAAATCCAGGACCAACCATATCTTCATTTGCTCATTAGGTGCTCCGCTTAAAAGGAAAAAAAAAAAATCAATACTTGTTCCTGTCTCATTTCTGAAGAATGGCACTGAGCCACTTGAGGTCTGGAATGCCTTCAAGTGAGTGACATGCTCAGATAAAGTTCAAAACCTCAATATCACCTCAGCTTATTTTGAACATCAGTCACAGGACTCTGATTTTTGATGAAATCAGAATTAAAGCAGAGAGAAAAGCACACACTGTGCCAATGAAAGAATGGATATTGTTTGGAGAAAGAGGGAAAAATTACTGCCATTCTTCTACACAATTCTATTCATAAATAAAAATCATTGTTATGCTCAGAGTTTATTTTTAATACTACAGATATTTGGAAGATATTAAGATTAAAGTGATTAGGAAGATAATAACATTATAGTTAGATAAAATAAATAAGATCCAGGAAAGATACAAGCTACAGTACATATTTAGATGCAGTATCTTACACATTTTTCTGAAGATGTATTTTTGCTGCTTTCAGTTGTAGTACCTTACTATACGAATGCAGAGCATGAAGGTAACACTTCTTTTTCAGAATCACTGGAATTATTCAGTGTTTGAAAAGACCTATTACAGAGTCTCAGTTTCAAAAAAAAAAAAAAAAAAGATACTGACAGACTGAAGGGGCATTTAGGGCTGAGGCCTTGGAAAGGCTGATCAATGGGAAAAGGCTTAAATAAATAAATATTTATGGCTTATCTTAAAGGTGACTTCTACCAAAGTTTCAATCACATCAATGTTAAGCCTGGCTCTTTAGGATAATTCTGGGAGAATATATGAAGGCATAAAAATGAATCACTTAACCATATAAATACACAAGCTACAGAAGAATCTTTCTTGCTTAAAATGATAATAGAAGTACAAGCACTGTAAACAAGTCATATAGTTATATTATGTAGACATTTACCCGTGGGGAAGATATGGACTGAAAGATTTAATAAGATTTTTAGTATCTGACTTCATGTAAGTACTTCTTCGATGTAAATATCAAATAACCAGAAAGTCATTCACTAGATAGCCTGAGAGAGTGCCCAGCCTGCATAAATTAGGCCACAGTCAGGCCAAATGCTTCTTTTTTTTGTAGAATCCAACTGTTTTCAGACGTGACAACTCTTACTAGAGAATTCAGAAGGACACTTCCTAAAATTGAACTGTCAACAAAACTCTTATTTTTCTCCTACGTGCCTTGGGATTTTTTTTTTATGTATATATTTATGTATTATGATGCGAAAAACTCTTCCCTGACACACTGTGCCTTCAGACATTCAAGAGAAGTTAGCCAGAGTTAGGAACTTTAAGCATCAGGACACCTTCAGAAATCCATTCTTATTCTTCCCTGTATAGACACCATCTTGTAAGAAGCACGCAGTCCAATTCCCTTGAGATGCATCATCCACTGGGTGGGGAATTATGTCTCAGATCCAACTGTTTTCAAGCTCTCCTATTCACTGTGTGACAATGTGAGGAAGCAGCACTCTATGGACATTATCATCCTTTGCTATCACTGCTACTGTTGTTTGGTGTAACTTCACAATTTCCTGTATCAAAAAGAATTATCAAGGAGCTAGGCAGTGGTACGTTGCCTGTGAACTGCTGGTTAGGATGAGCTGCCTCAAACTATGCCCTCTCAATTCAGGCTTTTAAAAAACAGAGTTCAGATTTATACTATTTGTGCTTATTCTGCGTGTTTTCTTTATTTCTTTATTGTTTGTAGGATTTGCTCTCAGTTGCAAGTGAATGTCGTGGTAAAAAAACAGTATTTTCTATATGTACATCTCTGAGTAACGTCACCCTTGGTCCTGAACTCTAATTTGCCTTCACTTCATCTGCTAATGCAAGAGTAAGACACTATGCAGACATATGATGCCTCTTACAGAGAATTAAAATGCCTATTTCTGAGAGACAAAAAGGGAATACTTTAATGTTTAATATTAAATCATTCTCCTAACTGGAACAAGGCTATAAAAAAACAATAACAAAGGATTCCTACAGGAGCTGAAATTCAGTCTTCATCTGACAGAAGAGAATATGCTTAATTATAAATCCATCAAGGCTTTAAAACCATAAATATAATTAAGAAAAAAAGATATGCAGGGAAAAAGTACTGAAGAAAACTCTTCACAGCTTTAAAATTAGCTGGATGATATTCTAATAAGAAAAAAAACCATGATAACAACTGTATAATACCATAACTCCCATTTTCCATACAAGTGTAGAATCCCAACGCTCTAAGTGTTTCACCTTTGCTGTCTCTCTCTGTCTCCAGTTAACACCCCTCTAGGAAAAGACTCCATTAAAGTTCACACTGAATTTTAGGCACCCATGTTTGCAAGAGGGTCTCAAATTCAAAGGCTGAGGGAAGAAGTATTTGCAAGGCTGATGTAAGAAAATAAAGATAGAAATCCTCTCAGCAGACTGATGTACTGTTAATAAGTTACAAGCTAAAGCACATTAGTAGGTGAAAAACTACTGTGAAAATTGTAAAGGCAGTTATATGTGAATAATACATTCATCTGAAAGTGTGCTTTTGCATCACTCATAAGGACATGGGACATCAAGATGGGAGGCCAGTATAAATTAGATAATACTGTCTTTTTTTATTGAAGGGTGCTACCTTCTTTTTCCTCACTCCCTCTTTCTTTTAAAAGATTCTTCATTAATTCCTTTAGGGTACAGCCTTTTTTCAGTTTGAATTCATGCTCTCTTAATGTTGTGACACTGAATCCAATCACTTTTCTCCAGCTCTCCCTTGACTTTTCAGAACTGTGCATCCTATACTGCAATGCAGTAAAGTCTCAATCTGCTGCTTTGCAATCTTTCAGTATCTCTAATGATTGAGTCTTTGTTTTCTGTGTCATTTGCAGGGCTCTGTGTGCTTGGGACAAAGTCTAGGAGTTCCTCTTCCTATCAAATCTTTTCATCTTCTTTTCTCTCCTAAAATTTGAGATACTGATACATGCTGCTTTACAGTAAGTAATAACATTTCCACAATTGTTTCTTTCTAATTTTTTCTACTTTAAGCATTTTCAGCATCTCTTCCAAGTCAGCTAGCTTCTGTCAGTATCCTACTCCATAGCAAATGCTCCCAATCTATTAAAATGTCCTCCTGCTTTCTTTATCTATCACTTTTCTTCTGTTTCAAATTAGTTTCATTTTGAGCATATGTAAAACCACCATCTAAGATACTCCATCTTTTGGAATCATTGAAAGTTCTGCTGGTTTGGAATATAGCAATTTTACAAACTTGGTCTCCTGCAAATGTTAAGTGTGGTATTTTTGCATAGCACTGATTCGCATATCTCCGTACAGCGTTAGCCATTCCTTTTTAAAGATAAAGGTTTTTAAGCCCAGTTGTGGCTACTTTATGTTGAACACTAAACCAATATCTCATTCATAAGCTGGATTCCTCATGTTTATAATATGAAAGTTCTTACCTTAGGATACAAGCATCCTATCTGATGTCTTCCCAAACATTTGCCAGAAGTCAGCAATGCCAATGGCATATCTCCAGCTTGAATGGGAAGCACAGAAGGCATATCTGAGAAGTGTCTTGGAAACTGGAGCACATGAGAAAAGTCTTGCCTTTTCTCTGCTTTGGTTTATGCCTTCTTTTCAATGCAATTCAGAAGGCTGGATAAAAATTTAAAGAGAAAGAACACTCTTCAGTCAGATGTAGGGCTCAGGTGAACAGCTAATTTGAAGCATTTGACTACCTGACCCAAGAAAAGCAATCAGTTAATTCCTCAGACTGCTAGTATGGAAAGCCATGACATTGTAAGGTAGAAATTACAATGGGAAAGGCACATATATTATAGTAGCCAGGTAGCACAGCAATTTGGGCCAGAAAAATACTTCACATTTTTACTTAAACATGAAACTGATATTTGCAGAGATGACCTGCTATAACATCCTCGTCCTCGTGGACTCATGGATGCAAGACTTTGAGTGGGCAGGAATTTAGTAAGTCATAAATAAAAATCAATATCCAATGCTGTGAAAAGTGCTTTCTTAATTACTCATATTGGTTAATATTATGGGCTTTAATTTCTGATCTTCATTTTTTTTCCAGGCTGCTAAAGCATCATCTAATGATACCTACTTAAGGTTATGAAGTGATTCTATAGCCTCTGTCAGTTTTTTGGGGACCAAATATTGGTAGCATGATCATGATCTTGGCCAGCAGAAGTTTATTTTTCTAATTACTTGAATTTATCTGGAAGTATTTCTTGATTTATTTTTTTTTAAATAGTGATTGCTAGTACCAATACTGCATAAACTAACAGTAATACACTTGCCAGTGTTTGTGAGTAAAGATTAGTTAAATAGCATTTCCAATAACAAAAATTGAATGAAATATTCTAAGCTGCCAGCTTTCCATGTGAGAGCAATTGATAGCTGCAGAATGAGCACCACAAGAGTTTGCCACACTCAAAATTTCAGGGATTTTTTTGGAAGAAAAGTACAATGGATGGAGATGATATTATGGCAAATGTTTTCACTCTCATTATTGGTAGCAGACAAAGCTGGCCTACTGCTCCTTTCTTCTTCACTCTTCAAACAATACTTTTCAAGGAAAACGTTGTTTTAAAATGGTACCAAATGCGCTTTTTCACTAAAATTCCAACTGACAAGGTTTTGGAAGGGCAAATGCAAACTGTCAGTAAAGGGATAGGACAATTAGGTGGAAATGCTACTCCATGTCAGCTTCTGGTACAACTAATGACATTTTGCACTTAAAAGAGATGCAATTGAATTCTGAGTGACACTGGATGTGGATAAAAGCTGGCAGAATTCCATGGAATTCAGAAGAAATTTCAGCACCTAAACCCAGCAGGGAATTGGTCATAAACTGTCCATAAGATTTTTCATAGTTTTTCATAAAACAGCAAAAAAAGTTCTACTGCCAGCACTAATATTTAGTCAAGCTCAATATAACAGCAGTACTAGAAATTTAGTTCAGATTTCCCTAAAATATCTAGTGCTCAAATGCAGAGGTTTCACCAGGCTTATGGTTAAGAAGCCTGTATATCAGCCGTGATCTTTCGAGGAAGAGCATTAAATGTAAGATACAAAACAGTAGTTGGGTCTAAAATTGCTGCCCCGAAATCTCTACTGGGCTGTCACTTTACAGACAGCTCAACTTCAGGCAGATCTTACTGCTTCACCTTGAAGCTTTACAGTCACCTCTGAATGAGCCCTCAAATTATATCACTCTTGACAAAGCCAGTAGCTCAGTTCAGCTGAGATCCAGAATCTAGATGCTACTCCTTCTATCTTCCTTCCCCAGATAAGATTGTTTTTTGTTTTTTTTTTTTTAAACTGGCCTACCACTTCAAAATATGAAACTTTTAAACCACGGCCATCTCCTCTCTCCTTCAAAGACTAGGTGCTGTCATTTCAGCCAGTATCTTTTTTTCATACATTATTTTAATTATTACCATGGTTGGATAAGTGTGAGCTCCGGGTGGATGGCTGAAGTGTTCTGTCACCTATGAGCTAAAGTCTTCATCTGGAGACAGGGCTGTATTTACCATCCTCCTCTGTAGAAAGTATAACTGAATTTTAATTTCTACAGAAACTGGATGAAAAAACAGAAAGGAGAAACAGACCTTGGAGCTGGGACCAAACACAGCGAGTGCCTTAACCACTGAACTGCTGAGTTATCCATTCTTTCTGACCTAGTAAATTTTCAGCTTTTTTCTACACAAAGGTACTGCTCTAAAAGAACAACAACGTTCCCCACCTCCTGCGTAGCCTTGTTTCTTGCAAGCCTTGTGTTTTGAGCACTCATCTGGAAGATGAAAGGTTAGATGTGAAGTTGGATCAGAGGGAATTGAATCTGTGCTTGCCTTTTATAGGACAAGCATTCATACCACTTGGCTATTGTACAGAAAAGGTACTCAGTATCTCCTTCTTAAGCTATGCTGCAGAAGAATAAAATACAAGTTCTACTCAAAAGGACTAGACCCCTGCTTCCAGCAAGGGGTGCTTGCTAAAGGTCTGTAGTTGTCAAAGAGGACTAAGACACAGAATAAATTAATATGTGGCGTAAGATGAGATTCAGGCCAGGAACCTGAAAGACAGCCACTGTGGCAACAAGCCCACAGACCCTGTGGTTAGTTTACTGATAAGCACCCTCCACCTCATGAATATTCCAGAAACCTTTGACCCTCTCAAAGTTTTCTATGACGATGAAAAATGCTAATTTCCCATGGGCTGCTTTGTTTTGATTTATGTGATGCTTAGATGAGATAGAGGCATAGCAACATATGCAGTACTAACGATGTAATGTATGACTGATGCCATAAATAGGCAAATACTTTGCTTATCCATTTGTTTTTTCAACATTTTTCTACTCAAAAGGTATCCAAATAAATGCAGATGTTCTCAGCAAATCAAAAAAAGAGCATAGAGATAATATAAAATAAAAGCTATTTTCTGAAGAGCTGACAAATGCAATATTTCTTTTTCCTGCAGGAAAGGTTCAGATTATGCTGTGAAACTGAAAAAGATCTTATTTGGACAACAATGCAGAATTGCCATTTAAATGTCTGTGTTAAGTGAAGAAACTTCATAGGTTACTTGTGTACGTGTGAGATCGGGGGTGCCAGAAAAAGGAGGTAAGTAGTAGCTTCATTTCCCTAGAACCTTATACCACTAGCAAGATGGTACTAATCTTTTGTTTTAAGTAATCAAAGAAATTGTGTCTTCCTTGCAATGGTGATAACAACATGCAAAAATACCTGAGCATTCAGTTCAGATACAGACTCTCGGTACTATCTACAAAATCCTGGTCAGACTTTGTTATATATAAGCATCAATTCCAAAAGAACATCAGAAAAGTAAAAGCTTTGTATGCTGTTCTGGAATCCAGGAAAAAAAAAATGCATAGCCCTAGGCACTGCATTTAAATGAGTCTTCCAAGATCCTCATGAATGTTAGCTCAGACACAGTTTATCTACCAGGGGGAAAGCAGAGATTCAGTTTCACTGCCAGCTTTCTTAATAAACATGAGCCACTGGCATTGTCCAAAATAGAGCAGATAAGCAGAATTTGCACATCCCACTCATTACTATGCTATATTGAAGCTTAGCACAGTGAGAGAACAACATTTCAGAAGTTATTTACAGCAACACAAACAATTTAGTTTATAAACAAATGAGTAATAAATATCCTTATCCAGGAGATTAAAAAAAGTGCTACAAAAAACCCAAAACTTTTCTTAAGCCTTACTTATCAAATAAATGCTAGCAGTTTGGTTGTGTTTAGAAGTGTTATTTGATTTATACTGAAATTAGGTAGTGCTCTGTGTCTATGCTAGGAAAAGACTGTTGCCATTAGATAATACAATATCTGTTTCTCTAGCTGAGGTGGATTTCTTAAAGAACCTGGATGCAATCAAAATGCTGTTATTTTCTTTGCTTTTATCTCTTCTCACAGGAACAATTAGCATCGTCTTCAAACTCTAGCAATCCAAACTTACCAGTATCAATTGCAATCCTTTCCATTTTTAATGTTTGTTTGACATTCTTAACTTTTTTTATATACATGTAGATGTGTTACCTAAAGGTTTGGTTGAGTTGTCCCAGGTGAATGACTGATAGAGATCACAGAATCACAGATAGTCCAAGCACATGAAATGTAACCTTATCAGAGAACTGAGATCAGATTCTCTTTGAAGATCTGTTTCCTCCCCACTTACACCAACAGAAGGGGACCACTACCAGGTCCCCTTGTAAGGGGTAGCACTTTTGTTAGTGAAAAGTGCTGTAAAGCCGGAGGCTTAGGCATATCATTTACAGATTCTCTTTTTACTCCTAAGTATCTGAGAAATGCCTGTGCAATTTGTGAGCCTTGCCTTCAGCGCTTTTACAGCTTGAAGTTCACCTTTCTACTCTGTGTCCTAAGAATAAAACCAAAAGTACTGCTAGGACTGAAAAGCACTTCACAGCCTGAAAAGGGTAAACTTTCCTCAACTGAACAAATCCTGTACTTCCACCATTAGGATATAGTTTGGAAGAGAGACAGGTGTATCTAACTCCACCTTTATTAGCTTTATTTAGTGTGATTGAATGCACAGATAAGTTAATTGTGCAAGTAAATTATCTGCATGTAATTTTCTTCTAAAAAAGCCAGAAAGCCATTAGTGCAGCATTCATATCATTCTTAATCAATGACATTTGCTAGTAACCCTGTAGTATCCAGATTGTTCAATGAAATACGTAGCTGTGAAAAGTTAGGAGCCCTTTTGAAATGTATTGTCTCCTCTTCCCCATGAAAACTTCCAGGAAAAACAGCAGTGTTTATTTTGGTGCCCAAAAAGATGAATAAGTAGAGATTCAAGAGGTAGTTATTTAGAAGATCTGAAATATCTTGATGTAATGCTATGCAAACAGTATATTTTGGCAGTAAAAGCATATTTACGACTTTGTGAAAATCCTGAAAATAGTAACAGAAAGAATATTACTTTTTCTGATCTTTACTCCTACAGAGTCACTTAATTTTTCATGTAAAAGATATTTGAATTCATTAAAGTCGAACTATTTTCTTCTTTTCTTACAGGGCCTCTAAGATGGATCCTCTGATCATTGCTAATACTATTTTTTTCTAAACTAGAAAACAAATGACAAAGGAAATTGAGACAAATCTGAAATTCCGTGAAAATTCAATAGGCGTTATTATTTTCCTATTTCTTATCTTCATTGGATATCTTTTTCATGTATTCACTAATCCAACTTTCTTTACATTTTGTTTTTACTTAAATAAACATTAAACATACTTGCCTACAGTAAGCTCTCTTGTTTTATTCTCTTTGCTCTCTTTTCCTGTACAATAAATCCATTAATTTTTCATATTTTATTTTCTGAGTTTCTCTTTCATTATTTGATTCTTAATGAATTCTCTCTTAAGCTTATAATATCGATGCTTATTTATTATGGATGTATTGTACAGGAACATTTTGACTGAGATTTTGAGTTTTCATCAGAAGACCTTTATGTTCACTTCATGTGGAAGAAATGACAAAAAATTTCTTGGGAAACAATCCATGCAAAATAAATATAAATAATCTAAGGGAAAAGGGTGGGAAAGAGGAGAACAACAATGGCACTAAACTGGAAAAATCTCTTTGGGAAGAAAAAAATGTGTTACAGAAGGCAATATACATCCAACAAGGCATTCTTAGGCTTTCTTTGTCCCATTGAATCAAAAGATAAGTTACTTTATTTTGTAGCAAAATGTGTATACTAGGTTTCATGGAGACAAAGTCAACCAGAAGCCTCTAATTTTATACTTATACTAGCAACATGGAAGAGATGGCTAGATCAGAGGCACGACAGAACTTCCAAAATTAATGTTCAGTCAAGACTGTAATTAGTAAAAATTACAAGTGGCAATAAACCTCCAGGCAATGATCTCTACCTCCTTAGGAAACGTCAACTGGAGTGTTATTATTGAGATGCAGACGACTACATTGGACAGTCTATAGTGCCCATTCAACATAGGGTCTGGTTCAATCACCAGTTCTCTCTTTTCCATGCTTTTCTATCTCTGCCTGGGAAGGTATAAATGAAAATGCAAAGGAGTAATTTGTGATCAGAAATCATAAAGCATATACAATGTTTTGGGAAACATTTATTTTGATTTACTTCTTGCAGAAGAATAAATACAAAATGTAACAGTAATTCCAGATAATATCTGGCAGAAAGAAAGTTTCTTAAGTACCTGCTTAAAACTGCTATGATTGATTCTAGTAACAATTCCAGCCTAGGCAATGTAAGTCTGATATTTATGACTTTGGAAAATTTGCTTAACAATTTTAAACTATTCTACTCTCCCAAATAATGGGAGATTGTAAGGATGAAGTCTTTGATCAGGAACACTGAAATGAGGCTGTATAACCAGTCTGTAGAAAGACTTACAGGCTACAGCAGTTTTCAGAACAGGTGGGTAATATCAAAATATTTCAACACTGTTTCATTGAATACCTTGATAAGGAAATAAGTAAAATGAATAAATGAATAGAGAGTTAGAAAACATACGGAGAAGGTTAAAGTTTTAAACCTAAAAAAGGAGTTTTAAAGTTTTAAACTCATCTGCTCTCGTATAGAGATATAAGATTTTGCAGCACTTAATAAATCAGAATTACACTGCTTATTACACTGTCTTCAATCATCCATGTTTCCTAACTGTGGATATACCTTGAAAAGTTATTTTATTTTTTCTTCTGAAAAACAGGAAATTACAAACCCATGCTGTAAGAAACCAATGTAGTGGTTTTATTTATTTATTTTTGTCAGCATCGGCATTTTATGAGCATGAAGAGCTATTTGCCTGACTTTATAAAATAATAGTTGGTATTGCAGAGAAGCTCTGGTAGGAACAAAATTTCTGTTTATTTCTTACCAGAACTTTCTAGATATCTTCCTTTAGAGAGACTGTTACCGTAACTGTGAAGGATACATACTTCTCTGACTATCAGTCTGAGTTCCAAGTGTGAGCAGACACAAAAATCTTAGGAGACAACTCAGCTGGAAGCGCCCTTTGTAGCTCCAACAAGAAATTCACTCTGGGCCACAGCCATGCCTTGCTCAGAACACAAACCAAGCTCTGTCACATAGAGCACATCTGAGCAGTTCATACCCGCCCTTAACCAGCCTGTCACTGAACTGTCTATTTGCAGTAAAATTCCAAAGCAGAAAAATTCCATGTGGTTTTGAGTTTTGGTATGAGAGCCTAGCTAAGCACCAGCTAATAAATAGTTTGGGCAATTTTGACAGTGAAGCATGACAGTGCTACACATCTTTGAATCCTCTTTGTATCTAACACTATCTGTGTTCTCTACACTCTGAGGAATCAGGATAAAAATTGGGTTATTTATTCAAAGTTGCCCTAAAGAAAAAATGTTTCCATTCCTTTGTCTCAGCAGTCTATATCACTTGTCCTTAATTTCTGGGAGTTAATAATAACCATTTCAACCTAGACATAAGTGAGAGAACAGTAGACTCAGCAAATAAATGCCTTCTTTTATATCTGGGTTTTCTATTGCATATTTAGTTTTTCAGTTTCCTAAGAATTCTATCAAAGCATACACCTACATTTAATTGTTATAAAGGCCAAGTTGGGTATTTCTGCATACACATCTGATTGTTCTGTCTGCACAAGCTTGATTTTTCACATTTAATGTCTTATTTGTTTTCTCAAGAAAGCAACTAGGAGGAGAGAAAGAATGTCCTAGCAATTAAAGAATCAGTTTGAAACTTGAGAGCTGAGTGTTAATTTTGGCCTAGCTGAAACTTTCCATGTAACTGGGAGTCACCTCAGGGCTTCTGTGCCACAACGGCAGGTTTGTCAGCCTGTTCTTACTCCCCTGTGACTCACAGGAGTAATTTTTAGCTGATTATTTCCAGCTGCCTTTGCAAACCCTTTGTGCCAACTGTGCTTTCAGTAAGAGCCTTCCTGTGCCAAACTTCTCATTCATACACATACACACCCACTCTCATTTCAGATCTGTACAGTCATAAAGTCAATGCAGTAAAAAATTATCAGAATTTGTCTTCATACACTGTAGGCACTAATAAAGATGTGCTCCTTTCAGGATCAGCTTTTTATTAATGCCAGAGTATGGAATTTAATACTTGTGTAGGCTGAGGTTTCATACAATTTATATTCAGCTGCTGCAAATGTTTCTTACCTCTCGGGCAAACATTATCAGAAATACACCATGTTTTTCCTTCAGACAAGGTCATCAATGAGAAAGGAACAGAAATGCTGTCAGCTCCTGAATCAATGTAACAGTTTTGACTAGTTGTTTTATAACATGCTGATTTGCCACAAAACAAGACAGCTCCTTTGCCAAATAAGAGCGAGTGTAACAGTTGTTATCTTTCAACAACTCTTCATTTCTGATCAAAAGATATGGAGGTATTTTTTGAAAGCTGTTAATCCAGAAAAGCTTAGCTGCTAATGGTTCCCAGAATTCCTTGTATGTCTCCCATGTTCGGTATTTGCGATGATCAAAAGTAAGGGAAAGGTTGTTTTTTTTTTAAATCAAAAATAAAGGAATGTGATATTTTGACACTTTGATATTAACTTTGCTTTCTGCACTGATGAGAAATCAGAAATGGTTCATCTCCCTGCAACAAATCAGTAAGTACACTAAAGAATGCAAATCTTCAACAAAGTGGAACATCCACAGAGAGAGGGGACTCTGCATTCTCCTTCAGGTGGAGAACAGGATCTCAAATGCAGTAAATTATGTACAGACAGACAGTATGTAAGAATAATGTTTAATGTTTACACTTAATGTGAAGAAAGTGATTCTTGCCTTGGGTAAATAGTACCTCTTGAGAGAATAAATTTACAAGTCACAGGCAGAGTTCATGTTTACCTTTTAGTTTTTGTAGAGGAGTGAGGTAGATTGAAATAATCACTGAAGAATGACTGCAAGCCACCAGAACAAAGGATTTCTCTTCAGCCATTTCAAAAAGAGCAGAAAGTCTGTTTCTACTGTAGTCTGAAGCTTTTCCATGTTGCATAAGGCAAAGATAAATTCCATAACCATCTCTGCTAACATATAACTTTATAATAAGATCTTTTGTGTGCATCTATACAACCCTACCACAAACGCTATTCTGTACTCACAAAGTTACATTCACATGCAACATCACAGATACAAATCATACAAATCCATTTTTAGAAATTCTCACAAAACCACCAGAAATATCTGATAGAAAAGGTCTGCATTAAAACAACAACAACAACAACAACAAAACCCTGTGACATTCTGGGAATGAGAAACCATTCTGATCTTTATGTATCGGTCTATCAAGGTGAATGGCAGCTCCATTGATAAGAAACCTCCAGTCAGAAACTAACTGTATATTAACCTATGTAGTTTATGTGGTAAGAGACCGGTTAATTATTCAGTCACACTTCTGCAGTTAGTCTGACACCAGCAAATACTGGCTTCTGTTTAGTTTACTCACCTCCCCTTGGGGGAGGAAACAAGAGGTCCCTCACACCGTTACAATTACTGTTAGCAGTTTCTCATCACAGGAGTTTTTCCACATTTGTTCTGATAAATACAGAACATACAAAGATATTTTACTTACTAGTGCAGAATTTTTTCCAGGTCAGCAAGTGGAACCATCAAAATGTTTACATCTGATTTTTTATATCTAAATAGACTGCATATGTGGGCTGACCAGAACTATGCATGGAATCACATCTATTTCCATGCAATATTGAAAAACACTCATGCCTTCTTCTCTATATGTGAATCATCCTTGACTTTGTTATGGAAGCTCTTCTAATTAAACTCCTCATCCCTGCTCTTAGGAATTGCTGTTGTGGATGTTTTGCTAGCATCCAATAGAGCTACATTAGCAGTGATTGTAGGGCTCAATGTAATTTTGCCTCTAGTAGTTCTGCAGTATCATGTTCCCTCCTGCCTCTTGTCCCTCTGCTCTTTCCAATCCTATAATCGCATTCTCTTGATTTTCAGCCGTGCATGCCTGGAACTCTTCCTCTGATCTTGTATTCAGGCACCATCTCTCTGCCTTTGAATTTCTTACTGAAACATTTCTTCAGACAATTATTTCTACCCTTTATTTATAATCAGTGATCTCTCCTGAACTGTTGCTTCTTGTCTTGTCTTATTTTTATCTCGTATCAGATTATAAAATCTTTGAGTAAGGGAATATGTCTTTGTAAAATGCTTTATAAACTTACAGTGACAGCAAAAATAATTCACGGTATATTTCCACTCAGATCAAGGAATTACTTCTTACTTATTCTGGGCAGCACACACCCCTGTGGGCTGGTGAATTCAGGCTTACCAGGGCACTACACTATCCTGATAATTAAAATTTGCTATTGTGATCATCAAAAGTGGAGTCACTGTTCCTTGCATTACTGCAGCAAAGTTCCTGCTGACCTAAATATGCCTGTCAATCGCATTGATCCAGCTGATACAGAGTATGCTGGTTTTGCTGCTGCTTTGATTGTGGTGCTGGGGGGAGGCAGACGAGAGGGAAGAAAAGCAGCTACTGCCTCTGCGTGATTGTTAAATACACCTTTTCTTTTTTTCACTGTACTTGAAAAGCTGTTTTGGTCAGAAGTTTAGAAAAGCAAGGCTAGCTTTAACCTTCCAGCTCAATGGCAACGGAGCTGCATGGAAGCAACGTGAACTTCCTCCAAAGGCCTCTTTTTCTTTGTGAAAACTCCAAGAGGCCAATTGTTCTTTGGGAATGAAAAGCTGAAGAGATTTCACGCTGTACAGTTTTAATGGCTGTATATACTACTTGTTTAATGCTATTTATCAGAAATGCAGAGCTCATGCCAAGATATTTCTGTGCTTTGCCAGAGCACATTTGAGTCAGAGTTTTGCTACAGTTTCAACAGGAGGTTAATAAATTATAATAAAACATTATATTGCACCTCTAAGTTGTCAGTGTCTGAATGTTTGAATTGCAGCAAGTGATATTTTAAGTGATATTTCTCTTTGTGGAAAACAACAGAATTTTCTCCCCAGTATTACAATGTGATGTTTATAGCAAACCATAGGATACATTCATTGCTATAATCTGCTACTAATGCATACTGTGATCACCACTCAACTTTTAAGAGCTACAATATTTGCCAAGGAAACCTCTAACCCATGTCATCTTTTTTACATCAGGGAAAGCCAAGTTGAATTTTTTCATAAAATGAATGTACCCGTTCCTCCCTTGTCACCATTCTTAGTTCACTACTCAGAAATAGAGATGGTTCCCTAATTTAAGAAACTTTGCATATAGAAAACATTTTATAAAGTATAATAGTGACAGAAATATTTCCCAGCCATATTTTGTCCCAGTAGAAACTCATATCAAGTATTTCTTTGCAAACCCATTAGTAGTGATTTGCAATAGTCCAATTTAGAGGTCACTTAAGCATGAAAACAGTGTACAAGGAAGTGTATAATGAAACAATACCAGTAATAGCATATTTAAATGAACAATATCAGTAATAGCATATTATAAATGTTTCATTAAGTCTGAATTGTTATACTGTAGTACTGCTGTGAAATAGCTACCACTTTCTATAACAAGATTTCTTTCATATACATATACATAAAAGAAATGCTTGCTTTTGCACAGAAACCAAAGGAGCATAACAGTCAAAATATTTTTATTAATAGTGTGTTTTAGAACATTTGTATATTGGGTGACTTGCTTTATATGTCCTTATATAGTCAGTAATCTTGAGATTAGATCCAATTAATATAAATTCAGTGTCTTTTTATGGAGGCAGTAAGAGGTTGAACATTTTGTACTCACATATTAAATTAAAACAATTAAAAAAATATATTTTTTTTTAAATTGCCTTCAGAACACTATTACCACAGCAACATAGATTTTCAATGTCCTGATTTGAAGTTATGAAAAAAAAAAAAAAGCAATAATGTTCCTATTAATCTTATTCTTGCTAAGCTAAAAAGTCTAGTTTACTGGCATTGTGCTTTTGTGTTGCTGAATAGCACCAAGCAAGAATCAATCCTTGGGGAAAAGTCAGAAATAGGGCATGGTGAAGATACACTGATATCTTTAAAGTATACAGTGTGGTAGAATATAAGCAAAATATAGGTAAGGAGAACTTCTTCCAAACTCCTTACATAGATGCCTCTTTACAAATTTACGTCAGTTATAGCTTGGGATATACTGTACTCACTTCACTGTGTAATAACACAGCCTTAAAAAGGGACTACAATCCAACAAAAAATATCCATAAAGTGATAGAAATTTTATTATATCATCTAATAGAAGTACTTCTTTCTATGTTGCCAGTTTACCCTTTGCAGGCTCCCAGTTTCACACCATCAGATCAATTTTGCTCTGTCCTGGAAGCTGAGATTAATCTCGTAAGTGTAAAAGCAGCTACAGCTCTTATTAAAATTCCAACTTACATAGAAGGAGAAAAAAGATTTTTAACATGCTGTGTGAGTTTACTAATGAAGGTCTTTAAAAGAACATGTTGAGTATGCATTGCTTGTTGACAAAATTCATACCTAATCTAATCCAATTTAAATACAAGACCAGCTTGACAGTGCTGTTACATTACTGCAGAAAAGAAGCCAAATTCTAGTTAGGATAAGTCTAATGGACCTTTTTATGACAAAATAATTACTCTACATTTGGGATACATTTACCAGACTTATCAAATAATTATTGAGGACACTGTGCTTTATGCGTTTTAGTCCTCAGGAGCAAAAGTATGTAACAGCACTGCCAACTGAAGATTGCCATGAGGATCTACACAAACAATTTTGTGCCTTTCTCTTCCAAGGGTTAAAGAAAATAACAACAGTGACAGGCTGGAAGGGGATGGATATATTTGTAAGCTGTGACAATAGAAGTTAACGTTATAGCAGGAACAAATCAAGTACTTGAGCAGCAACTGGCAAATTCACATTTCAACAATACTGCAGGTGAGCATGGTGTCATATGACAACACCCAGTACCAAATTTGCAGGCTAAGAGTTCTTTTTTTTTCCCCACTTGCTCATATGTAATGAAAAAGTAATATTTATTGCTTGCCTTGAATTGCTTCTACACATCTCCAGTATGAAATTTCCAGATCTACGTCTCAAAGTAATTGACTGTTTAAATAGGCATAGCAGAGATAGGAGAAGGCATGACAGTAATATGTGTATTTTAGAGTTGGATAAATGAAACCAATATTTTAAAGAAAGCTGGCACAAGATAACTGCTACAGATGGTAGCTAAAATATATATTTCATCAAGGTTTATTTTTTGCATCCAGAAATTTTGTTTGGGTGAAGTTTGAAGACTGTTGACAGTTTCCTAAAATTTCAGAGCACCTGACAGAGCTCCAGAAATACCAGACATGTTTCCACTGACTCTGTATAGCACAGCTCTACAGCACTTACATAGCAGGACTGAATCTTCAGAAAGCATCATATTTTTGTATACATGCTGCACAGATGGCCGCATGTTTCCGCTAACTCTGATGGATTCAGAATTCATCAACTGAAGTGCGCATGCACAGGCCTTCTGTGCAGTACAGCAGCAGTACATCTGACTCTTTCCAGGAACACTGGACTCAGAATGCATATATGTGTATACCACAGGGGTATAACTCTGTTACGAAAATCCTCAAAGAAAAATGCTTTGAGTATTTCAGTGAGGTAATGGCTTTTAGAGACAGAGAACTGAAGTCCAAGTCTTAGTCCACCACTGTCAGCACACGAGCATATTATTTCTAACACGAGTCCTCAGGTCAGCATGGTTGCAAACTTTTTCTCCCCTATAGCAGACCTTTTCCTCACAGAGTTTTCTGCTCCTCTGCATTTACTTAAAATTCACATTAGTTTGTTTTTTTTCTTTGCCACCTGCCATTTTTGTTTGATCTGGTCCTCATGAATGATGTGTGGGTGTCATTTTAAATCAGACCTCAACAAAGCCTCCTCCTTTTGTCTGAGATTTCACACTATTGCTCCAGGCCTCCACCTCAAAATACTCAAGCAGACTAAATAGTAATGAGGCAACACATGCTAGATATGTATGTCTTGCCGCTAATGATAGTGGGTTACTATTATACAGAGGGTATTCTTTCTGATGCCCTTGATGCATATATGGTAGGAGTCATTTTCACCACCAGCTTATCTTTACAGTGTCAGACTTTCAGCTTTAATAGGCTCATTAATCATCTGTGTCACTCACTTTCCATTCCTTCCCCGAAGCTGCTCAGCAAAAGTTCTGCTGCTGTATTTTGCCAATACCTTGGTGTTTTGACAACGGAATGTAAATTCCACTATCTAGTTGTTGCTGAACAGAGAAAGGTTTAATTGGGGTCAATAAGCATCACAGACTTTGGACGCTTATGAAGAGAAATAATGTGTTTGTCTCAAAGATGGACTCAAGGGAAAGTAGTTTCTGTTTATCACCTACTTTTCCCCAAACATGCAGTGCTGGATCAACCCCAGTCTTGGCCTGTCTGCTTGGGATATTTCACCCTGAGCACTTTTCATTTCCTTTTGAGTTAGCTGCTAGTACTATTTCATCCCACTTTGACTAGACTCATATATGGTAGGGTCTGACTCTCTCAAGATTGATGTTCTTAGATTTCTACCTTTAATTTTCATTCCTGTCTTCACATTTTATCTAATAAAAATAAATTTACTGGTTCTCAGTTTTCCCTTCACATTTGTGATAAATCATACCTGATGTATTACTTAATCCTAAGTCTAGCATTAGTCACTTTAAGGCAGACAGACATACTAATAGTCTTATATTACAGCAGAAATCAAATCAGCAATGTTAGATTTCCAAAGTACCTTAATACACATTTTTTAGAAGATTTTAAAAATACCAATACTTTTATGCCTTTGTAGAACTATTTCTATCTCATTTGTCTTACACAGCTGGAATAAAAAACAAAAGTTACACTGTGTGAGAATACTGTTTAATGCCCTATTCCACTCATATTTTTTAATATCTATTTTAAACATCCGATAATTAAAGACACTGGAGGAGGCTTCGTCATAAGAAGAGCTACCTTCGGAGCTCAACAGTCACCCTCACAATTCGCCCCTCCAACCATTCTTCGTAATTATTAAGGACTACGCTTAAAAAAGTATAGTGCATTGAAAAATAGCACACTGGAAACCACTGGTTGATTTTGCAGCATCATGTCTCTTGACTTACTACCCACATATTGTAAGATCAGACAGAAGACTGAAGGCCCTTCAAGTCAGACCTTGCAGTATCCAGAACACAGTCCCTGAAATGGAGCAGAGAATAAAACTTTTCAGCTCACAGACACAGGGTGACAGGAAACAGGATACTAACCATGACAGCCAGAACAAACTGAAATTGGTCAGAAATGCTGCTAAATAGAGGTACCTGTATCTTTCCTTCAATTCCCTTTATTCCTTCTCCTTGTCCAATAAACTGAGAGCAGGCATGGCCTTTACATACTTTTGCTAAATTGCAAAAGCACTATCATAAACACGGCTTAATTGAGAGAGGTTGTTCACAGCTCTTGTTCTAGAGCTCCTAGCTACCAACTCAAGTTGTTTGTGGCAGCAGCATCCCATCAAAACTATGCATGCAAACAATTCAAAATTCAGCAGCTTAACCATACAGAAGAGAAATATTTGACTATGCATCCTGGCTTTTAGGGTATTTCTTTAGAAAAGCAGAAGTTTCCATTAGGTTCCTAGCTAAGGCTAGAACTCATCTCAGCAAGTGAAGAGAACTGGAGTAGCTGTAATCCATCTCGGTAGTTACTTGATTCTTGTACAAAACAAAGATCTTACACAAGTTCCAGGTTTCAGCCCTAATTGCAGTAAAATCCACAAAAAAAAGAAGAAACAGGCTAAGCTGATTGATTTGTTCTAACTTCATACTGACTTATTAAGTTTTGGAAAACAATATCAATGCACTCTACTTGGTTTTAAGGGCTGAATTCCTTGCTACATGAGCTCATTCATCTTGCACAGGATTTTTAATTCATGGCTTATAAAGATCCCATTTGATTCTGTCAAAAACATCCTTAACTCACTGCATTTTAAGTGGGTTTGAAGTTTCTGCTGAATTTTTGATTCTTTAGAAATGTCTCTCTGTCTATGCATGGATTCAAGTAACAGCATTAATAGCACTGTAATACAGAAGTGTCAAACATTTCTAAGCAGTGAATGGTTCATTTCAGCTATAAACATACCTTGTCAAAGGTGATTAACTGTCTTATTGTGATAAATTAGGCAGCTTTTCCTGTATTCTGGGAGCTAACAACATTTTTCAAAATCTATGCTGGACAGTGAAATCTTCATAGGAAGATTAGAGAACTACTGAAGGAACAAGATGGTTCAAAGTCTTTTCATCTTCCATTCAGGGCTTCCTACTTCATTTTGAAGTGCTCCACCACCTTCAGGTGATACATCAGTAGACTGCTGTTTCTTAATGTTCTTAAATTTCAGATATTAATAAACTCCTTTCCTTGCTATCTTTCTTTCTGTGTTTGTTGACAAGTTTAAGATCTACCGCTTTTCCCAGAAGCTAAAAGATTAGAGACTTCATTCAGTGCCCAGGAGTCAGTTCACTGTGGATAAGGGTTTGCTGAGGCAACATACGACAAAAATGACATAGAGATCAACAAGACCACTGAACACGCATGATAAATCTAAACTTGGTCTGTTGAAGAAAAGCCACCATATTCATGTCCTTATCAGGACAAACAAACAAGATGCTGGTGTCAAGATAAGTTTCTAGTTTCTAGTAAATTAAACAATCCCTAGATTAGCTAGTGCTATACCCCCCTCATTTTAATTTATTTATTTTTAATTTTGTCATCATTTTAGTTTAAAATGAAACTTTTAATCAGGTTTAGTGACAGACCTAGCTTCTTCCCATTCTGAAATGACAACTATTTATTTCTGTTAGAGGCAAGTTAAAAAAAAAAAAGGTTGCTTTCTTGCAACTGCCCATTCCTGCTACGTTCCTGCCCTGAAACAACGAGCAACAGTGCTAAGCAGATAGTCTTTGAGAATATCTAGAGCCATGTGTCAATCATGAGAGGAAATTAAAGTTTAAAATGAAGAGCTGCAATTGGATTATGCACTCTTCTCATTATCCAGATTCAAATGCCTGATGAGCACTATATGCGCAATGAAAGGAATGGCAATGCTGCATATAAAGTAGCAACTCAAAGCGTCTGTGATTCAGACAGCGCTAGACTGTGCCTGTAGGCACCGCCGCGAGCAAGGGGTGCTCAGAGAGCTGTCCTGCTCTGCAGGAAGCCTAGGGAGAGCTTGTGTCTCCGAGCCTCGTCCTTGTAGGCCTGCACTGCTCCTCTCCTGCTCCAGGGAAGGAAATAAATTATTGCAGCTGACATTCCTCTTCATGCCTGGCCAGCTATTCTGATCATTAGCAAGCAGTGGTGTGGAGCCAATTCTATGCCCATTCTCTGCCAATTTCTTCACTGGGGAAGTATGTGGAAAGCAGGATCTGAATGTTTCACTGCTGCTGGATCCAAGATTGGGCAGGCATTAGCCATTGGAGGAGAAACTCTGCTTGACTGAGTAAAGGAATAATATCTAGAGTAGCTGATTGTAGAGAGCATGTCACTGCCATCTGAATTGCCATTTGTATCTCGATAGTTGCATATCTCAGTGAAGCGACAATAACACAGTAGGGCTGTTGCCTGGGATGACTAGGAGATATCATAATTTATCTACTGAGATGATCATCTTGGTATCAGTGTGAGTAATCCAAACATCTGAGGAGGATTTTATTCAATCTTTCTTCCCTTGGAGTGCATCTGGGAATGCGATTCTGGCTGTACTTGACTGAGAGATATTACAACATGCTTGTCACTGAGAAGATTCTTCATGAGCATTTACTAGGACTGAAAAGGACTCCTGAGAAAAGAACAGGTTCTGTTCATACTTTGGGAGCAATTTATTTGTAAAGGCAACAAGCTGCTGTTGCTGCAAAAGTTAATTTTTTTTTTTTTTTTTACTATTAAAAACAAAACACAGTTTGTTTTTAATAGTAGTTTTGTTGAAAAACAACAAAAATAAACAGATGAGGAATATAACTCCTTGATCTACTTCATTAGTAGAATGTAGAGAAATACGACATGCCAAAAAGTAAGTTTTCTTCCTGCTATGGTAGCATGTAGCTTTTAGCTCTATTTTTACTTTGCTGAATACAGTGACACATACAGATACAGTTGTTTTCCTTCCTTTGCTCTGCAGTTAAGTGCTGAGTTTTCAGGTGTGTTTTGCTCTGAAACTAAAAGCAGTACACAGACTAGCAACTTTGCTAGTGGTTCAGCTATGGACAGTGAACCCCATACGCAGAAGTGCACACAGAGTACTCTTCGTACAGCACAGTTTAAAAATTCACTGCAGACAACAAAGTCTTCACATTCCTATTAAAAAACACCAGGTAAGAGACAAATCTTGTGAATGTAGAGAAAAAAGATACCATAAACATTAGGATATAAAAGTTACTTAAACATTAACTGATTCTCACAAAGATCTGAGACTTTTGCATTGATATGAAAAAACATCATCTAATTAAGGAAAAAATGCTTCTGCTTCAAAAACATCAGGGAAGTGACATCAGGAGCAGGAAATTCCTATTTTATTTCTTGATATGCACAGAAGTCCCCCATTGTTAGATAATAGGAGAATTTGGGGTGTAAATGCTACCTTGTATCAACACAACGCTAACACTGAAGGCTACAGCCTCCACTTACATGCTACTAATTGCCATTGGTCCCTCTCTCAATAAATAGTAGATTTATGTTCTCTATCTCATTATCTCTAACCTTTGCAGGGGAGGAACCGCTAGGCTGTTTTTGGTATTCCTTAGAATATAGAGTGTTCCACTGCATAACATGGAAATCAGATGAAATTGAGTTCTTTTTATGAAACACTGCAATTCTGCTCTACTCTGTTCACTATTTTCTGACATTTCAGAAAAAAAAAAAAAAAGCTGCCAGTCTTAAAATACATATTTGTTCTTTGTCTGTAAACTGATGTGATGAGCTATTTTATATTGTTGATGCGCAGATCAATATACGAATAATGTCCTCACTGGTTTTGGTTCTTTTTCAAAGCCAAGATAAACAGCCTAAAAACTTTGTTACCAACAGTCTACAATAATATACAAAAATAATATGTAGAAATTATAAGCTATACTGAGAATTTTGTAATTTGACTAACAAGTGAACTTATTTAATAAGATTGCATCTCTGATAGCATTCATTTACTGCATACAGTATTCCTTTGCTTTAACTCCTTTCCTCAAAGGCTATGATCGGCTCACTGAATCACATCTCAGACAAATCTTTCTGCCATGTGCAGATGTTACTGCAGTCAGTGGTATTGAACCTGCCTTGAATTTTTGGACCAATTAAGTATTTGATAAGTTAGTAATGAAAAACCCTGCTCTGGATTTCACCCTAGCATTAGACATGCAGGTGTTTTCAGGGAGAAGCTCCTACAGAGGACAAAAGAAGAAATACTTCTGTATCAGTTAGAATCCTGACTTACAAAGTGGCATGAATGAATAAACTTTCAAAACTTGCAGACTTTTACAGAGAAGAATATGTACGTGCAAGAAGTATTCGCTTGATGAAGCCCAAGAGACTTACCTCTACTGGTAAGCATTCCCTTTTTAAACAGGTGTACAGAGCAGCCACATTGGAAAAAGAAGAAAAAGGCGAGAGAACAGTCTCCTATAGAATCAAAGATGTTGAAATCATTCCAAACAAGGAAGGGGCAGCCCCACCTAGCAGACTAAGCAAGTGATGCTATAGATTCATAAGCAAGTAACTAAGCCACCCACGCTGCCTGCGTAGTCTGCCAACAAGACAGATGGTGCTGCCTGCGAAATATCTTCAGATGTTCCTGATAGTTTACAGCATACATTTTATGATAGAAAAAAATGGAAAAAGTAGTCTTTTATTCCTTACATTTTATTGGCTACAAATGTTAGGTTATGTCCTTTTAAATCAGCCTACAGAAAGATCTGCACTTAATTAAACCCTTTAAATAATTGGTGGATTTTAACTTGCCTGTGGAGATTTGATCTCCATGCTTGCAATTTAATCTCAAAGGCTCAATCCACATTTAGTTTAGTTAATGGTTTTTATAGGCAAATGCCCAATTAGTAACTCTCCGTACTATTTGGGCCTCCCCAGGCTCAAAATACCTGTGCTAAATAAAAATACCTAAAAAAATAATTAATTAAAAAAGTGGGGACTGGCCTATTTTAATGATGTTTGTCTGTATCTAAAAAATGTCTGTCTCTAAGAGTTGATGTTCTGCTAATTGTATTACAAACTTTACTAGGATAGCTACCTGTGCTGGCAGCCACCATTTGAGATAATAGGAAATAGTGTTATCCGCACATTATTTTGAACTTAGACAATCTAAAATATCATCTCAACAAGTAACCAAGATCTTCTATTTCAAGTAACTCACGCTGTGCACTTCTCCTTAAATCAATTTGGTTTAAATACCGGGTTGTTAGCATTCATACCAATAACTTTTATGAACACGGGTGAAAATTACTGACTTTTTAAATATTTTCTGTTGTTTCCCACCAAGAAAAGATACTACTTGATACACTATACAAAAGATTTTATATAGACACTCTCTCTACTTTGGTAGAGATGGCTACTCCTTCATGGAAGAAAATCAGTTGCAACTTTATGAAACCCCACAATACAACAGAAGTGGAATACCACTTACTGCCTTCCAGCCTCCATGGTCTCAATGCAGGTAACCTTCATGCTTTGTCTCTTGGGGAGACTTCTGCTTCTGCTGCTACTACTTTTTAGATTGATTCAAGATCTCCTACATCCCCTAAAATGAACAGTTAGAGGCATATTTAACAGCTGAAAACTGAAGCTTCAAGGATCAGCTTAGCTTTTAAGCTCCTTGAAGAGCATAGTTTTTTCTTTGACTCCTATTTTGGGGAATTAGAAAAAAAACAACCCGACAGTACTTTGGTGTTTTTTTGTTGTTGTTGTTTGTTTGTTTTTAAGATGTAAATTGAAAACTCATAGCCTCATGATTATTGTTGTTCTACTCCCTACGTTTATAGACAGATTGCCACGAAGCTCTGTGGCACAATCTGCTTCAGTGTTTTCATCCCCGAAGAGCTTGCCGAATTCCCCACTCTCAGAGTCTCCAGCGCCCCGCTACCACAGGTCACATCATCCAGCACAAGGGTGTCAGAGCCTTTCTCCTCAGACACTCATTAGTTCCACTTCTTCTGAGCAAATTGTTCAAAAATAAGAGTGAAATAAACAAATAAACAAAAGAATTTACAATACTGGTCCCAGGGCCTATTTTTTCTATTTAATGGTTATTTAGCCCATCTCCCCGGAGCTCAGTCATCTGATGGGAGACACATGTAACCATCCAGCTGTTTCCAGTCCCCAGCTACCATGGAGATTTTTTACTTTGTCCTCCTTTTCAGCAGGCAGCTGAGCTAAGCTCTCACTAGACTTGATGCCTGTAGCAAGACAGGGTTAATTGGCCCTTGTTAATCTGCTCGGAGCCAATATGGCATTTGTAGGACCCCATCTCAGTATGCCTTTATCCTTCTCACCAGCAAAATGTCTGTGCAAGTTTCACCTTTTTAATGAAAGCCTTGATTCAAATCTCTTCACAGTGCTTGCACCTTCCTGTCACAATCAGCCAGCCATAAAAGTGCTAATCAGATGTTACAAATAAAACTCATTAGAATATTGGGTGCAGGTTGTGTCAACTTCAAAGGAAGGAAAATTGCTGGAGATTCAAGATTCGTATTATATCCCTGCTTAATAATTTATCTTCACGAAAGACAAGTATTAGGAAGTACTTACTCAGCTGGGACATAAATCCACTGTCCTTAGCATCTGTGGGCATCCACTGTGCTATTTCACTTTTCCTGAGAGAAAGTATTCAAACTGCAAAGCAAATTTAGACATGTTTCAACTTACTTTCATTCCCTCTCCCACTGTAATTCAGTTAGCTATGTAATCTTTGTATATCTTTTCTTCTAAATAGGCTATGGAACCATATTCACCGGCCTGTGACTGATCCTACTTTGTCAAGTATTTCAGTTTAAACTAGCCTTGAATAATCCTGTATTCTCTAGGTGCAATGATTAGGATTGTGGATAAGCCCTGCCAAACAGTCTAATAAAAAAGGAGAGTCCCTTTCTCCCTGTGCAAGGTCACATATGTACATGCAGGGACTGACACAACTTGCCTCTGTGAATTCCTCAATATGTTAACTACTGAAACATTTAAGCTAATTAATTCTGACATAATAGCTAGGAAAAAAATCAAGTATTCCTTATTCCAGAAGAGTGACTTTATGGAGCTGTAGATGTTGGCAAATCAAAATAATGTTATATCTTTAAATGTTACTGGAAAGTGTAAATTGACAGCCCGGAGATGAAAATCCTCACTTCATCTACAGAAAGAGATAAGAACAGAGCCCCTCTGATTTGACATACACAGGAACAAATATAAAAGGACACTTAGTCATTTTTCAAGATAGGAGCAAATCAACTGCATTCTGCTTACATTTATTATCCATCTAAACATTGCCAAGCTTTCTCAGAACAGCATTTTCTTTTGCTGTCTATTGCCATGTCCATTAAGTCATTTCCTCATTTACACTGTCCCTCCCATTTGCGAATCTTTCTCATACATCCTTGCAAAAATTATTGGCTAATCACTGCCTATATGTCTGTATTGATTTCAGGAACTGACAGAGTAAAGGACAGCCTCAGGAACACAGCATTTCCTTGAGGCTCTGATTCTCCAGACTACCTCTTCTGAGCTGTTTTGTGCTAAGACAGTCTTGATGAAACCCCAGTGCTACCCCTGATTTATCAGGAGGGATGACTAATATCACCTGTTCTCCTAGAACACAAGTTGAAGGGAGTTGCTTCTGGTAGTAATCATTGTGGTGTCACAGCAGTTTACCTGAAATCAAAACAGTATATTCAGAAAGTGGAAATTGGCTATTAAATGCAAACTGTAACAAGGACTGCATTCTCAAGTCTACTGTGCCTTCATTAGGTCATTGAAGTAAGCAGCACACAGAATGGAATGCGAGCCTTCTCCTCACAGCAGTAAGAAGCACTTGAAAACTTGCAAGGGAACCATGTTTTTTAAGCTTTTAAGAAGTAAAAAAATATTCCATGCATTCTATTAGGCAAAATTCCTCTTCCACTGAGAATCCTGGTTAATTTTCACATAAAACAGCTCCAAATATTTAAAAGTAGGGATAGAATATGTGTTTCAGCAGATACATACTTCTAGTAGATTAATTCAATCTGTCTCAGAGATATAACTTTTATCTTACCAAAGCCGTGTAATCCATTGCGATGAAAAAGTTTTACCTTTCAATTTTAGTCACAGAAGATTGTAACTGTATTTTGCAGTAATTTTGAAAAGTTTTTTTTTTTTTTTTTTTTTCCAAGCCTTTGGTAACAGAAGTAACAAAGATTCCTATTTGGAATTTATTTTATTATATTTTGTAATTATGCAAATGAAGTTGTACATTAGCATTAATCACACTAAATGAAGCTATCTGTTTCAGTTTGAAAAACTGAATAATTATTCATTAACAATGAGTGGTGAAAGAGCTTAAATCAAATAAGCTTGCATTTTAAAGAAGCAGCTTGCAAGAAATATTTTCTGGGAGAGTTGATTTTATTTATTTTGAAAAAGTGTGCGAGGCACAAATATTTAAGACCAGATATTATTTGTGAGAAATGTGATACTTATGTCTTTCAAATACATTTATATTTATAAACCCAGTATCTGGGAGAGGAATGAAGAGAAACCTAAAGTGTAAATATCACTTCTTTTCTCTATATTTCAGAAAAGAAGATGAATTGACATCTGTGTCTTTTACTAGAAAATAAGTTATTTTAAATTAATTCAACAAGAAGGAAATTTTTAAACAAATGTCCTGAAAAGCGGATGTGCTACAAAATGAGATAGTTTTCCGCTGCTGGAGCTCTAAGAGCATTGCAGTCTCAGAGCTCCACTCTTGCAGAGTACAGCTCATCAGGTCACTCTGATCTGAGGCTCTAGCTGTGCAAGCTTTGGTTTGTATGTCTTTCTCAAAATGAACTCTGTCGCTCAGTTCACATGGTTCAGCAGCAAATTGATCTCTCTAAGTTCATACAAACCCAAACTCCTAGAAGAATTTCCTCCTTTCCTTAGACCCTGTGCCTTCTTCATTAACTTTGATACAGGCTCCCTGCCTCACTTCTGCTGTTTCTTGTGCTCATCTTTTTACAGGGTAGTCAGCAGCTTCACCCTTTTAGCAGGCTTATCTGAGCTTACACTGTAAAAGCTGTTCTCATCCCCAGCTAGGAAGACTCGCTCTGCATCAAAGGTGAGGCATGATGCAGCCCACTTCCAGCGGCCAGTCAGGCACATGTAGCTGGCAACTGGTACTGTTAGTTGTGAGGTTGACTTCGCCTAGGAAGACCATCTTTACAATCCACTCCTTCCTGCCAACACATACTTTGTGTCAGCAAATGAGGAAATAAGGTTGTGGGTTTTTTTGTTTTTTTTTGTTTGTTTGTTTGTTTGTTTGTTTTTCTGTCAACACAACTGCTAATCACTATTTTGTTCCCTGAATAAAATAAGCTGCATCATTGTTGAGATGAAGCTTCTTTGCATTTCAGAGATCTTTTATCTTAGAGTAGGAATTCTCTGCCCTGCTAGAACGTTAGTCACTTTGGCTAGTCACTTTCACAGGTGTGGCAGAAGGATTTTCTTCGTAATTCATAACAAAAGAGAGGACGCTCCAAAACGTGGCTCACATTCAGAAGATGTGCTAGTGCCAGGCTGCTTGAAGTCCTCTCTGAAATGCTCTTCCCCAGACGGAAGGCACAGATGTCAAACTCTGGTTTGACAGTTAAAGTTAGCTCCGGCCATTTGGACCCAACTGCTCTGCAGGTACCGCGCAAGGCCTAAACAGCCATGTTCACACACTTCTGACTCTACCATCCTCTGAATAAACTTCAGGTAGGCTGCTTCACGTGCTTCTCAACATGATAGCCAGCAGAAATCAAATATGAGCCATTTTTAGATCTAAATCAAAAATGCTCTCTGTGATTCAAGCTTACTTCTTTGACTTTGCATTGCAATGGAGCACAGGAGATGGGCTTAAAAGGCTATGAATAGGAAAGCAGCAAGTGGAATAGCCTTTGTGCCAAACATAGGAGCAAGCTCTTCTGTGATATTTTGTTCCACTATCATTTCCCAGGCTCAGTTAGAGCTGCTGGAGTAAACTTTTAAACCCCATTATTTTTTTATCTGTATTACAAATTGAGGGTCGGGGCCAAATTTTTCCGCATTCTGTACAAACACCTAACAAAAAGTATCACTAAACAGCTGTGCCTTGATGAGCCTGGGGATCCTGCAAGGAGAGGTAAGCAAGGTGAATGTCACTGGGGATGAGAAACACGAGACAGATAAAAGCTTGGAGGAAAAAGGAAGCAACAGAGCAGAAAAATGATCAGAGTCCTAGGTAACAAACATCCTGTGAACTCCAAGTTCTTGTTCTAATCATCTGGCTCGTGGCTGTCTCAGGTTGTTTTTTTTTCTCTTTTCTCCCTCCGTCCACATTAACCTTTCCTTGTGGACCCCAGTCTTTTCCTGTTATATAGTTATGTGGATTACTCAGGTTTTGGGGGAGCTTTTGACACAAACTTGGTTTTCTGTTTGTAGATTTTTGGGACACTGCAAAATTTATTGACACTGAATGGCTCAGGATAATACAAGACCTGAGTATTATCACACTCAAAATCAGTGTTTTGAATGTGACTTCTACTATTGGAAATAGCTGTTAAACAACAAATTCAGTTGCCTTCTTCAAGCTGTTTGACTTCCCAAGTCTAACGTTTCTTTCTTACTTTCTTAAATCTTTCTTGCTGATATTATGAAATATATTACGGAAGGTTGCTCACTACAGAAACAGATTTAATAAAGATATTTCCACAAATTCAATCACAACTGTTTTAAATCTATGCAAGTAAAAATTAAGAGCTATAATTCAGGCCTCTGTCTAAATATGTAAAAGGGAGTTTTATTAAGAAATTTTCTTGATTTAAAGCTGGCATAGAATGTAGCTTTCTGTTTCACTACGTGATTTGCAGAAGTAATAGAATTTTGGGGTAGCAAAGTTAGTATGAGGATTACAAAAACATTTTCAGTAGTAAGGCGAGGATTTTACTTCTGGTATTTTGTGGAAAAAAAAATGGGATCAATAAAAGCCTTTACAATGCATTACTGTGAGGAAAAAATAATTTGTAAAGAAGTTATTGTGAGCTTTAGACTAATGGTCATAACTATAAATGATATTGAAAAACAGATAAAATTAAATAAAGACTTGCAAAGTATAAATTTGCTGCTGGCAATCTAAAAAGGATTTTCTTGTTACTCGCCCATGGGATTTGGGGTTCTATCAAGGAAGCTTTCCTACTTGTCATACATCATTTCAAAGAGACATATATAGCCTGGAAACTGCTTTAAGGCAGCTGCAAGCAAGTGTCACTTTGAGTTAAATGCATTATTAAACTGTTGGGAAATTTCACATCATGGGTCATTTATCTATGCTAAATGGGTCAAAAGCCTCTACACATGCCTGGATAAATGAGAGAAGAGCAAAATTCTCCCCTGGGATGTAATTCGTTGACAACCTCTTAGAATTCATGTTGTTATTTTTAGTAGGTATGAGGAAAAATGTTGCTAAGTATACCAATTCATAAAACCAGGTGCCAAATACCCACAAGAAAAGGTTACCAAATATTTCTGAATGTTGATGCTGCCTCATGCAAGGTGTCAGTGAGGTATAACATGCTTTGGTTCTCTGTCTTTAGTGGTTAATTAGCTGGTCCCAAAAGATCCACACAGAGTAATGCATGTTACTAGTTCAGCTGCTCTGGGAAGAAATAATGTGTGCACTTTGAACAAGGCATACAGATAATGAAAACAGAGCAATATAAAGTTTCAAAAACTTTTGCATATTGTTAACATGTGATTTAGTCTATTTGTAGAACAAAATCTTTGTAAATCCCTCCTGCCCCTGGCATGTTGCTGGGCCTTCCCAGATACCACAGCATGCATCATCAAACACGGTAGAAGCTGACCTGGTGGCCAGTTTTAGGAAATTAGCAGCAATGTGAAGCAACTCGGTGAAGTGAGCTAGAAACAGTTCTTCACAGTGCATTGGTATTCTTTCATGTTGAAAGACAAAGTTTTCCATCTCCTTGCACATTCATCCATTGAGCAAACCGGTCAGAAAAATAGTTGAGCAAACAACTGCAAAGGAAGGAGCATCGTTTTGAATTAGACAAAAACTTACTTTCTTATTAGCTGAAAGACAAAAAAAAGCAATGGCAATAGGTATTAGTGCATATCTCTGAGCCAACTGAGCTTATGTGAGGAGTCAGCTTGTGTTTTTACATGAGGCACTCAAACACAGATGAGATGTGCAGAGTGATGGTCCAGCAAGGACAAGTCCATCTCTTTCTCAACAAAAGATTATGGAATATTTTACTAAATACACTATAGAAAATGAGGAAGGATTCTTCACTTCTAACACGTATAGTACATTTTTCCTAGTGCAGATGTTAATTAGTGAATCTGTGAAAATCACATCATATTGTTTTGGTATTCCCAGCTGTGGCTGTGACTCCAACTTCAGCCCCCAGTACAGCCAACCACAAGCTCTGCGCAGCCAAATCATTTCACAGTTTGTATACTTTTTTTACTGCAAGAGCCAAATCAGAGTAAACTGGTAGCACCAACAACCCACCAAATTCAGTGCACCAAGGCAGCTGGTGATTTTGATGTAATACTCCATCATGAGGGCAGCATTATGATGAATTCCAAACGAATTGTTAGAAGAAATTACAATCCCACTGGAGAATAATGCAAGTTTTCAGTGCATTCCTAATCTAGTTTAATCCTGAGATTTTTTATTTGAAACTAGTTACTGGTTGTACATTTGAGAAACATAAATGTTTTCAGGAATGGCTGAGGGGATACAATCGAACATATGTCCATTCAGTTTGTAAGCTTGAAATCATGAGATACAAATGGCTCTAAAGATATTTCATTACTGTAGTAGGACCATGTTAACTCCATAACAATAAAGTCAACATATCTTTCCTCCTTAATGTAATATATCTTCCATACGAACTTCTATCCAAGACTGGATTCTATAAAATGCTCCCATGATCATATTTCTTTCTTCTTTCTCACTTACACTTATCGTTTTCGACCTATTTTAGATCCAATATCAAATCAGTCTGACTGTAATTTTGTGTGCAATTATACATATAAATGATCATAAATATATTTGATACATTTTCTGATCTTTTATTTATTAGCAGATTACTTAGATGACTTTGCTTTTGTTAAAAAAAAGCTCAGATAATCCTGGCTCATTAGAAGCTTCTGACAAAAGTAAAAATATCAGTTTTAAAAGGCTGAATGCTTATGGCTCGAGAAAAGATTGGCAGATGTTCATTTACAGGCTAAATCATTGGAAACATCTTACTATGAACTGGGCACAGACAACATAAATTAAACTTGGAGATCAGGAGCACCTGTCAGAAAGGCCAAAATACAATAGTAGGAGCAGACACCTGGGTTTTAATGATAACACGCATTGTGAAATTCTGTGACTTTATGCTTTCTATCTTTTACTAATAGCCAGATAATTCTGAGGATTTATGTGATGAGCTACATTCAAATGCAGTGGGTGCATATTCCCTCCCTCTCCCCTCTCTGGCTGTCTCTGCAAAAGCTTTTCCTGCCTTAACCATGGCTTTATAGCACATCAGCCTCAATGAGCCCATAAAGTATTTCCAGATAGAGCACCATTCAATAGTTTTGCAGAAAATATTTCCATATCTTATTCTGATAAAGACTGATTACAGCATTCAGGCTGTGTCATGTTACAAGACCATGAATATCACAAGCAGTCATAAAAGACTGACCACAGTTCTAACTTTTATATAGCAACTTCTGTATCAAATTTAATACATGTAACAATTCTAATAGGAATTCAATAAAAATTCAAAATAAAATGAAATTAAAGGCAACTTGAAAAACTTAATAATAAATTATGACATGATTAAAACATATTTTATATCTTACAGATTGCTATATAGCTCTGAACTCTAGAAAACTTTCAGTCTATAGCGTTTATCATAACCATCACATCAAATTCAAATTAAACTTACATGAATGTAAATTTTCTCTGTAACATTTATTATTTTCATCTGAAAAAAAAAAAAAAGACCTATTAAAACATTCATGTGTTAAAAAACTGATGAACAAAAGAAGCAAAATGCAGCAATATGTTTAGCTGAGGAACCAAGACAAACTGATCTGTTTAAGCCAACTGACAGTACTGGCATTATACCAAAACATATAAACATATAACCTGACCTATCAGAACATTTTACAAGGATGCCACCGAGAACAAAATTAAGACTTGTCTCATTAAAAATTTTCTGAGACACAAAATTAATGTATGTATCAAAGCCATGACACAGGCTCTCAATTAATTAATCTATTTAAAAGTACAAAACCTCTGTGCTAAGGTATTCTCACTTGAAAGTTTCTGACAAGCTCTCTAGGTATCTGGATAGTCTTTTAAGCTTAATTGTCTTAATAATGTAATAATAACTTATATTACCATTAAATTCTTACTTTGCTTCTCTTAACAAATGTACCAGGATGATATGAGAAAGATATGATTTAAATGTCTCAAAGATAGAAAATATTCCTGATGATGTCTCAGCATACAAAGTGAATAAGAGATTATTTTTAACATATTAGTCTTCTTTTATTCATAGCTATTTTTTGTTTCTGTATGATGAGTGTTGTCATAACCTGCATCAGGCCATCTACAGCATAAACAATGACTCCAAATTAAATAAGCTCGATTTACTTAATTTGCTCAGTAATAACAATATTACATTATTTTAGCCAACAGTCTATGTCAAACTGAACAGAAATAAGAGGAAAGCAGTAATTAGTCTAGGTTAAAATATATCCTCAAAGGATATTAAATATGCAAGAGCTCATCCATGAAAATTAGACTGCAAGAGGTTACACCATGTATTGGCTTATTTTGTTACATATCAAATTATCTCTCATGAATAAATATATCTAATAATGTTTAACTCCATAATTTAATAGTGCCCTATTAAAAATATTTTCTGAATCAACCAAGCTGTGTATTTGATTTTCTATGATTATCAGATTTTAAGTACACAATAATTAAATGTGCAATTTGTACTGACTTCTGCAAGCACAATTAAAAAGACTGTGCACTTTAATCCCTTAAATAGATAACTTCAATAAATACAAACTCTAGGACCTAACACTTAACTTAGATAATAACACAAGAACACAACGAGGTATGAAGTTCCCAAATAGGAAAAGATTAATTTAGATCTCCTTATTTATAGAAAGAAGAAATAATTCCTGAACATTTGTTTGATACACTCTGCAACATGAGCACTGCTGTACCCTTCCCCACAGCTAACACCAAGGTTTTCACAGTTTTCTTAAAGGACATGAAACCACATCTAATCTAGTGTAAAATCCTCACCTTGCTCGTCATTAGGCAGTGACACAATTTCCCTGTCAAACAGCTCTGAACTTGACTGACCCTCAAAGCCTTCCAAGAGTTACCCTCATCTGAAAGTGAGCTGATCTGGGTAACCTCTCTGCCATTTGCTGCCACAAAGCACTAAAGGATACTTTGAACAATGAACTTGGTTAATAGGTGCTGAGGAAGTGCAGGTGCCTTACAAGTCCCCGCATGCAGCATTAACCCAGAATCGTCACCGCTCTCTCGTGACAAGAAATGATATGAAGGACAGCTCTAGTTGCTATGGTGAACCTCTCTCAAATATTGTACCTCTCTCCTTTTCCTCGGACTGAAGATCTTCAAGGAGTTTTTGCTCCCTTTTTCATTGGGCCCTTCCCCGGCATCAGGCCCAGCAACAGAGCCAGACTGAACAAGGATTGGGTGCTATTTGCTAATTTTAAAACTCATGAAGATAAATTAGTCCCCTTCATACAATGTTCTCTCTACCTAAAGAAATGAAGATGAAGAGTGGAGCAATCAGCTAATTAACCCTCTTTTGCAGGCACAAAGAGCTGCATTACAATGTGACATTGCTCTGCCCTTTTCTTTTTGAGATGTTTTCATGGCCTATCAGAGCCTGCTCTATGAAAAGACCCTCTGCATCTGCTCTTGCAACCTGCTAATTACAATACTGTAATTAAACGCACACTGAAGCAATTGCCTTCATATATCAGCGTGTGACAAGCAAAGAGTGACTTTCAGTTAAGACATACTTAACTCCCCGCCTCCTGACTCAGGAAGGTGGAGATTTGGTTTTGGCTCACCTGGTTTGACTGCTGCCTGAGGATACTTAAAATCCTCAGCATTGTCTGAGCTGCAATTCTGTGAAAAACATACACACGTCCATGCACACAAATGAGTCAAAATCTCTCTGAGTATCCAGTGAAGTTCCTGAAACAGGAAATGGATCAGAGAGACCAAAGTACAGTGGCTGCCCTATCTGCCCCTTGAAAGACTGCTTGTTTCTCAACTGTAGTTTCTGGTTCCTGCATCTCTGCCTAGATTCAAGGTCACAGCAATATCCTGGGTGTTCCTTGATTGGGTTTTTCGTCTCATTTGTGGTTGGCGTTCCCAACCTCCTTTTCTCTATCACAACAACAGTACTTAGTTCTTTCCTAGTAGCATTTCAGCCTCAAGGAGAGACAAACTTAAGATCTGATTTTGCTTGGTAAAGAACAAATGAATACATTTTTGTTATGAGTGGGTTCTTTGGTTTTGATTCAGACTTTGTTTCATGCTCTGCAGTACACTTTGAGCCTGTGTCTGGAGCTAAACTTGCTTGAGGTCCACATCAGGATCATTCAGGCTTGCATTCAGCTGTGACATACACAGAACCTCTGCAAATCAGAGGTAGGCACAGCGAGAAATCACAGAAAAAAAAGTCCAGACAGTAAGGGGAACACCGCCTTACCACTGCCAGCAGCTACATGCAAGAAAGCAAAGGGCATGGAAGTGAATTCAGAGGAACCCTTATACCTCCCTCAGACGCTACCACCCTGCTTCTGTATTCTGTCCTTATCGTGTCACATCATTATTTGAGGGGAAGTAAAAAAAAGTGGCTGTAAAATGTCAGTGCCTTTGAAGTGCAGACAAAATGCAGACACATCAAAATGTATTTTTCTTTTCTATACTTTTTCTTAAAGGAAATATAATGGACAGCTTTAGGCTGGGTGCTGTGATGCATTGCCAATGGGAAGTGAGAAACAACAGCAATAAATTCATCTTTCTTCCTGCAGTATTGCTTGCAGCATGTGGCAGTACTAATCAAAGACAAATCACAATGGTTTGGATTTATTCCCTTCAGCACTAATACCTAGGGGCAAGTTGGAGAAGACAACCGTTCAATACTGAGCAGCCATATTCCCCATACTCTTTACCAACCATTTAAAAGGAAGCTCAATAGTGTTATTCCGTAAGAGATTAGAAATGGTGTTAAATCATACCCAAACCTGTCATTTGATGGTACTTACACAGCAGCATACAAAAGCTGGAAAACAAATCAAAGGCAGCCAATACCACTGATATGTACAAAATGGGATTTTTTCCACCAGTGAAACAAAGACAGTTACACCTACAAGTGAGTGTCTGCAGGACTGGGACCTATGATGCTAAGAACAAAATAAGAGGAAACAAGCAGCAGGGATGCCATAAGAATGAAGGAGCCTGCTCACAGCATTTCTTTGAAGTATAATTACAGCCGCACTGAAGCATGAATGTAGCCTAACATATTTGCAACCACTGTAATCAGTGTAATCATGCTGCCATTTCATTTACTTTCACACATTCTGTTAAGGCATTAGGACTGCTGTGGGGACTGCCGGAATGATACAGTTAATACCATCCATTTATTTTGTTCATGCTGATAAATCGTGTTGTTATTCTGCTATTTTCATACTTCTTTCTCATGACTTCAAAGCTAAAATAGCCCATTTCATAATAGTATAAGAATTCCGTTTGCAGAGTGAAGTAGATGGCAAAACAAGATATTGTTACATTTTAACACCTTTGTAGGACGTCATATCTGCTGTTAATTAGCAGTATTGGGACGGAAAAGAATAACAGGTAACTCCCTCTCATAAAACTATTCTTTCCAGTAGTTATTAGTTAGTCACTGTGAAAGGAGTGAAAAAAGCAAAAAGAAAAAGAGAGGACACCAAGAAGTCTAATCTTGGTGTCATTTTACCCTTTCCCAAGTGCACTACTTACAGTTCTCCTTTAAGGAAGTGCATTAACAAAATACAATAATATAATGGGAATTGCCTTGAAGGTATAGAAAGTAATTAGAATATTATAGATAGCTCAGTGAAGCAAGAGTAAGGGCAAAAAATGTGCAAGATTTAACATCTGCACTACCATCCAAAGCCCTTGGAAAAGAAGATAAAAAACAGATTTAGAGTAGATTATGTTGCCGATTTGTCATATTAATTATAAACCTCCTCTCTCTCAAAGGTTCTTCAGTGTTGTTTGCATAAAGGAAACAGAATGAAGTAATATTACACAAGTGAGAGGGCAAATAATTTTTCTGTTGGTAAGGTGCTGATGTTTTTAATTTATCTTAACTATTTACAAACATTGTATTTGCCTGTTTTTTTTAAGAAAATATGGGGGACACTTCCTAAGTGAGGACATCTGAAGAGGTAATAAAAAATGGCAGAGTGCATTTTTAATGAAAAATCTGCACCTTGATGTCTATCTTGGACCTAAAACAACTATTCGACAAGCAGACTCAAAAGACTGGATTCTATATAACAATCAAAATAATAATGCTCTTCTAATCACTTAAGCATCTAGAGTATGTATCAAGGTAATCACATTCACTGTAAATTTATATGCTGTGCGTATCCTTGTAAGCATTTTGAAGAAAGCGGTGCAGAAGACACAGGTGCCTAAATTAATAAACATTAGAAAATCAGCAAGAGATTTAACTACACTTGTTATTGTTTTCATTATTAAATAATTAGTTTGAACATCTTTGTACACCTGGTCCCAAATCATGGGATTCAATTACCTTGAATGGCTTTGGGCTGCTATTTGATCTCTTAATACTAACTTTGCAAAGTATGGGGCATTAGGAAAGATATGTGGTGGAGGATATTGAGATTTCCCAGAAGTTTTCTGAAAAAGTTCCCTAATCAGAACATTCGGGTTTGCAGAGGCATGACTACAATTAATAATGGAAAAGCTTTCTGAAGAGTTTTTTAAAAAGGAGAGCTAAAGGAAAAAGATGGCAGACAAATGCTGAGCAGCATCATTTAAGCATTCTCTCAAAGAATTACTTATCATTACAGAACATGTAAATCTGATACATCATTAAAGAAATGTCGCACACTCCTCCTAGCTTTCCTACCTTCTGCTATACGTGCTGACCAGCTCATGGATTCCTGTCTTGTTCAATTTTAAGAGTACTGGATTTATACTTCACTCCAGCTCCAAGAGCTGCCTCGTGAGAATTCTATGCAAACAGATAAAACAGATAGCTTTATCTGAATTGGAGGCCTCCAACAGGGACCTAAATGTAATATTAGTGATATATTTTTAAATTCTCTTTCAACTTTAAGCAACAAACTAGAATAGTTTGGTATAAAATTTCAGATTAAAGAAAGACATTTTAAAAGTTTTATAAAAAATTTCATATTAAATATGTTCCACATTATGTTTACAACATGTAACAACTATTTCCCTGCATAAGTCAAGAAATCAAAAAAAAAACCAAAACCACTTCTTTAACACATTGTTAAAGGCTCCAGTAGGATAAATACGAACTAGACACATCTAGACTTAGAGGACGCAGGTATCCAGCATCCAGATAAGAAATAGCCAAGTGCCACATTCACATACATACCTAGATGATACATACACACTCCCTCAAATGTTTCAAAAACTTAAAGTATCCTTTCCTTTCCAACGCTCTTGAACTTTCATTGATTGTAAAACCCTGTAATTTCTCAAACAATGCTTCTTTTACTCCGCCTAAAATCTCACTGCAAACAAACTACTGCGACCCTTACAAAGTATGACAGGAAAACAACATGGATGGAGAGCATTTTCCAAATCTTGAAAAGGGCTAATTGATGTAAAACTGTTTTCCAGGTCAAAACACTATAATGCAGCCAGGATTGACAGTGAAGTTATTTCAGTCTCTGCTTTTCTCTCTATGACTTTCTGTTTCTTCTAGGTCTCAGTGAGATAAAAGCAGGAACAATATTGGTGACAATCACTGACATTCTCAGACAATGGCATCCCATTAAGGTAAACTCCTGCAACAAAATCACACAAGCTCATATATACTTGTGGCATCATTTTAAGAGCTAGAAAAGCTTAAAAATATTTCAGATCTACAATTTCTGCAGCCCGCATTTCTGCATGCAACTGTTCACACTGACTGAGAGCAGTCATAGCGTTCATATTCATTACATGTTAATTTATGTGAATGATGTAATCTGTTCTCTGGTTAAGTGTTACATGAATTTCCAAATACTGATTTCCAAATTGATTATTTGCATTTATTTTAAAACATTCACATGAGGATTATTTCTCATAAACTTTCATTACTGGTTACGAACAATGCATTGTGACTATTTGATACATTATCTAGTTGCACTTCTTATTTGCAATTGAATAACATAAGTCATATGGTATTGCTTTGAAACTTAACCAAAGCCAGCAAAAACTGTCATGTGGTGGTTGAACATGTGCTTTGCAGGTGCATTCGTATGACTGAACCTAGAGCTGTGCCATGGAGGTGACACTGAACCTTGGGATTTGGAAATTCATTATCTCCACGACACCACACAGTACCTGTCAAGGATGATGATGATAATAAAAACAAATTAGGGCTAAGAAGCATTCATCAAACTTGTATTAGTTGCAAATTGATGGGCCTGCTGGAAAATTTCCCAACAGACTTAGGGACACACTTCTGAAATAGCCTTCACAGCAGGGAGCTGGTGCTCTGCGTGGTCTTATATGTCACCAGCTTCTTCAAGACAGTTACCATTGGAACTGGTTTCAGCTGGGCAAGTGTAAAACTCCGTTCCTGTTAAGAACAGATCTTTCCTGCCTTTACGTGATGGACAAGGAAGTGCATAGATATTTCAGGAATACTTGATTTTGAAGGGAAAAAACATCAGAATTAATGTATTTGATGCAACCATTATAATCTTGTATATAACCTATTGAATTCCAGCATGCAAAAGCAAAAAAAATATTAAAAATTATTCACAAATAAATTTTACTGTCCTACTCTGTCCTTATGGTACTAGAAATCAGCTCCCTAAAATGACCAGGAAGTCACTGTGTTACCAAGACTTCATCAGTGGTTTATACACATATGAGTTCTTTAGGGACAATATACAATGCAGGAGAATTTTTCATAATTTACTTTGGAGGGTTTTTTTTTTAAAGTTATGGAATAATTCATTTTTCTAGGACACTCAAGGTCCATCCACCTAATCAGTGTACCTTGGAGGCAGTGTGGTTCCTTGGCAATGAATCAGCTCAGCTTAGCTGCAGGCCTAACAACTTCCTCCATAGTGTCTCCAAGTCAGCCAGATCCTAGGTGTTTCCTTTCCTTGAGTGGACTCTCTCCTCCACTCACAATAAGACAACACACCTCATTCCTTCTGAAGGAAAGTTGAGATTTGTCATATGCTAAAATTCTTAAAGAACAAGAAATCAAAAGTAATTTTTATTCTCTCTACAGTGCTAGATGATTTTAGGAGAGGAAAGAAAATGCCTAGAAATGATATGCACGGCTGCACCTCCTTGTCACAACAAATATTGCACTGCAAATATCAGAGATTGCCTTCTGTATTTCAAACTGAGGTCTTCAGTTTCTTTCAGACTCCCTGCATTTTGCTGCTGCTGTTCTAAGTCAGTCCCTCACACATAACCAACCTCCTTAGGACTCTGGCTTATAATAACATCCAAAGAGCAGCGATAGCTGCTAGGACCATTTCACACTGAAACAATGGTAGTTCTACTTCCCAGCAGCACTGGTCATTTAGAGCAGAATAATTGTACAGGTAAGCATCTAGCTACAGTCACACGGTAGGAATAATAGGACCAATAAAGGTGAGATTTTGCAGGACTCTGCAGGGATTAATTAGTATGATGAAGGTGAAAGTGTTTTTTCTCCAGTCAGTAAGCACTGTTTTTGCTAGGTCCCTTTACAAGTAGAATTTAGTGTGTGGTTTTTTTTAATGCATTCTTTGGAATCTATTTTTGGACAGCATTTTTAATTGGAAGCCACACCTGTGGAGATAAATGCTTTCAGTGGCTGAGCTTTACTGAGGAAGTATTTGACTGCTGCCAAGCAGAGAAATGTGTAGCAGTATGACACATCCATTAAAATTAGGTAGGACTCAGACTGACTTTAGCTGTGTTTTGTTCCTGAAGTTTAGCCCAAGTTTTTAGCAGAAACTTACCTGTTCATCTCAAAAAGAAAGAGGAAAGAGTAAGGACTAGTTAACCATAATATTTCAGTGAGTTAACCTGAGGGTGTGGTAACGCCAGGCCTTTGAGGCAGCACTGGAAACACCAAGAGACCTGATATATTTATACAAATCTGCATATATACAAATGAAGTGTGCATGAGAAGATGACAGAGAAATCCCAAACCTTAGATTTTAGCATATAAAATATGATACAAAGATTAAGTGTTGGTAAGATTAAGATGAAATACAACAATAATCTAGCTATGATCCTTTTTTTATTCATGACATTCTCATTTTGCAGGTTATTTCTTTTATTTCTGTTCTTTTTGTTCCTGTGCTTTAGGATTTAATATCGTATTATGCAATCTCCCAATTAAAAGGATTCTCCTGCAGTTACAATCTTCTCAAAGGCACTCTCATAAATGTACTCTCTTAAAAGACTTTGAGATACAATAAGTGCCTCAGAATATGCAAAATAAAAAATAAAAATAAATAAAAATGAAAAAGCAGTCAGCTACGCTGACTACATGCTATAAATTGTCTGAAGCACGGATCACCTGTGGAGATTTAAAGGAGCAGACCGGAATCCTGTCCATTTTCATGTGGAAATCCTATCAGGAATCTGAATACCATGAAAGTCTGCAGTATGTGCAAACTCACACTGTGAGAGTCAGAAATCAAGATATGGGTGTAAGAAGTAAATTGATTCATTCATGGAGGATGAAGGTTTGGTTAATATAGTCCTGTCTCTCCCAGGATTAATAAATGAGGTCACTTCTTTTTCTCCATCTTCTACCATAAATTGACTTGCTGGTTTGGTTTGCTACATCAGCAGAATCAAATACAAACTAATTTTCTCAGTGCAATGGGGTTGGACCAGTTGCAGAGCAGGGCTGATACATTAGCATTCCCACGACCACATCTCTCCTATCACCTGCCCACAGTATTTTCTTGAATGAGACTTTGCCTCATCCATTTCCACAGCAATCTTTCTCATGTTAGCTTAGCAGTGAGAGGGAGAAAAGAGAGCAGCTCTAGAATTTCCATGTTGATTTTGCTTCACCAGCCTCGAGCTGCACCTTAGGTATAAGAAAGGCAGGTGTGACTTGAGAGCTGTTAAGGTAAATACTAGAAACTGCTGGAGTAATAGATGATAGTGGCTTATTATAATGTAGCCTAGAGGTAATAGGCTTGGGAAATTCTAAAAGCAGTAGTGATTCCTTTAGTAGTAGATTGCTGTGAGCATTCACTGGCAGAAAGTGTTGAAACTAAGATGCAGAAAGAAAACAGCAGTCCCTCTTCTTTATATATAGTCTTGTTGGATGCTTGAGGTTTCAGATGAATTAAGGGAACGAATCAAAGGGTGGGAATGTATGTTGCTTCTTAGAACTGAAATAAGCTCTTCATGCACTTGTTTGCACTTCAATACTGAGACTAGTGGCTCTGCCACTGTGAACTGTCGGTTCACAAGAACTGTCAAGAAATAGTGGCCATAGGGGTAGAAAAGCAGGAAATGTGCAAGTAACTGGAATAAAACAGAAAGAATCAGGGACAGTCTGTCACCCTATCATGGGGAAAGTCTCCGCACCTGGACAAAAGTTCCTTTTAGTGGAAGAAAGTAGTAACAGTGGTATTAACATCACAGAGAACTCTAGTGTAGCTCCTGACAAGAACTTCCTTGAAAAAGATTTCCTTGCTCTTTGAAGTATCTGCATTGCCTGCACAGTAGACAGCTTGCTTTCTGACTGTCTTGCCTGCTTGCCCCCTCTACGTGCTTCTCTGTTGTATCACCCTGTATTATTACAGGCATTCTTAGCACCTGGCTACAGGAGTGAATCAAAGTGTTGTGGAGGCAGCATATCAATTTGGGTTTGTGCCATGATAATAGTTACTTGGCAGTTAAGTGGGATCATTTCAAAGACTTTTTCTTCCTTTTCCCTGATTCTCAGTGCCCAGATCACTGCTTGAGCTGCCTTCCCCCTAAACACTACGTGCTCACCTTTTGTGACCGTCTAAAATTGAAAACCTCTGTTCCTGTCAAAAGGATAAACTGAAACTTATCTGGCTGAGGAACTGCACACAGAGAACTCCATAACCACTTCCCAGCTGCCCACTGCTGGCTGCAGGCCCTTGCCCAGCTGGGACAGCTGCAGCCAGCAACATCACTGCGGACTTGTCCGAGACCATCACAGTTCAGAGGATAAGCTGACCTCAAAGCTGTGAGCAACCGAAGGAAGGTGAACCCAATCAAATAATCCATTTTGAATTGTTGGTACTTACAGAATCGACCTCAAAAAATAGATTGGATTATGTGTCAGTTGACTTCATGTTGCTGTACACAGAGCTATTTCCATTTTTTTCCCCATTTTTTTTTTTTACCAGCTAGCTAGCTTGTTAGCTGTCTGTGCATGCACACACACACACAGAAGTGAAAGCAGCAGGTTCTCAGTTCATTATGTCTACTTGCAAAATAGCAGAACTCATAAGTACAGCTGCACAGGCTCTCCTAGAAGTTAACAAGATTTTAGTAAATTCAGAAGATTGGAATTTCCCCAAACACAGGCCACATTAATTCATATATAAAAAGATTTCTGTCTACTATAACAGGAGTAAATGCCACATAAAACCCAATTCTGTTCCCATCAGAGACAATGGGAATTAAGCCACTAACTTCAAAGAGCAGTGCTCTCCCTGTAGAATATATTTCATGCTTCTGCAGTCTTGGCTAGATTAGTGTAAATTAAACATTGGGTTAAGTTGCCAGAGCCCATAAGTGCTCCATTAGGCTCTGGAGGATTTGGCTAATTTTAGTCAAATACTTACCTATTTTACAAAATGCATACAAATATCATCCATGGGATAAGCCCACTGAACTCAACAGAATGCCACTAATGAATTTGGCCTTGAATCTCCACTGTCTCTGCATTTATGCAGTGCTTAAAATGCATTCCAGTGTCATCAAATCTGAAGAAACAACTATTTTATACTAGAGCATACAAAATAATTTAATAAGAGTTGTAAATAAGTGGCTTTGACAAGTGCTAAAGGATCTAATCATCAAATCATATTCAGAGTACATACAAGCAGTTTCTTGCCTGCAGGGCCGTCATGGAGATGGCTGTCTTCAGCATCACCTTCCAGTATTGCTCACTGTCCTATATCCTTGTGAATGGCAAACTGCCCCAGGGAGCTACAAGCTACTTTTTTCAATCATCTCTGCTTTATGTTAAATACACTTAAAGCAGCCAAGTAGCACTCCCAGAGGATCATTCTCTGACAGAAGGATGTTAACAATATACTTCTACTGCCTTTTTTTTCCTTTTAATATGCTTCCAGTTAAAGCCATTTCTGAATAATCTCTTAATTAGTGAGGAGGCCATGGGTTCAGATTCATGGACTGCAGAAATAGACCTGAGATGGCTTTTCCTAGTTTCATACTATAGGATTTTGGGCATGCCAGCATGGACAAAGCCTTGCCAGATATTCAAGCCTCATTTCTTCCCTGACTGATATTACTGGCTTCCTGGTTGACTACAGGGAATCACCTCTCTACTGCGTGTCTGTGTTCCCATACATATGAGATGGACTGGTGTTGACAATAAAGCACTTTGACATCTTAAGAAAAGCATTAGAAGAGAAGCTTGTTACTAAGGGTTTGCACTATGTCTTGCTTTTCAACCTCTGTTAGGGCTTCTGGATGCTAATCCAGGTACAAACATCATACCAATTAGTTTTTAAATGGTAATTCTTAAAACTCAGGGTTTCAGAAAAAAACACAGATTCAGGTACAGGCAACACAGCGCAAAAAAACATAGCAACATCCATTGGCAAGACACAAAGGGTCAAGGACAGTGCAGCTCTTCTCATAAGAAATAATATTCAGCATTTTTTATGCAAAGACTTGACCACCCAAGCAGGTAATTGACAGTGGGATGTCTTGCTGAACAAATCTTCTGAGGTGCTTTAATTATGCAGACACCTTGTTGTCACACAGATATTATAAATAATGCTTAACACTGATGTTTTTTTTGAACTAAGTGCTATTGGGAATTTTTTTTTGCATTATGATTCTCCTCTGGGGAGAGTTCCATGTTATAAACAACTCCGCACTCCAGCATGCAGTTTTGTCACTTTCAGGTTTTCCTTTCCTCAAATTATTATTTTTAAAAAGCTTCTGTCTCTATTCCTGTCTGTTGTTACAAAATTGGGTACTTCAGCAAATTGCTTGGTTGACAAAAGGGGAAAAGAAATACTGCTTCCAAACAAACAATTATGATGACTTTGAAGCATAACGTAAAACGTCTCATTGATTTCGTCCCAGAGGATTGGTGTAAAGAATGAATAACCAAAGATGCAGTGAAGCATGTAATACTAGTGCATGCAACATTACTTGTGCAGTATTGTTTTTAATCCATTTGTTCACCTTTGCCCTCTGTGATCATCTGCTTATCAACAGGGGAAATGCAAATAATCTAAATATTAAATCTCTCCTAAGAAAATAATTTTTTACCTATTCAAAGATAACCTGGCTGAGCAGTGGCCTGGAAAGTTATTGCTCCTTTTCTACAGTCTGAGGGGAGCATTTTCCCTATATTATAATTTATAATTTCAACCTGCAGTGCTTGAATTTCTGGCCACTGAATGTTGGCATTTGTTTTCTTTTGGAAAATAAATTTTACATTTGTTCTACAATGTAATTCTAGAACTAGTACCAAGCAGAACATTTTCCTTTTCTGCTCTCTATGTTGTGATGCTCTGAAGGGACACTGTGCAAAAGATACTGGCAAAACTTCACTTGGTTGCATTTTGTTCATACAACCCAGACTTCAAGAGGGAGGACATGAGAGTGTTAAGCTAGAAAAGGGAGCGGTAAATGATCAATTACAGCAAATGTTTTGCAGTTGTGTTCTTCAAACACAAGTGATACAGCATTTTGTCCCTAGGCTGAAATAGATTCAATTCCCTATTAAGCTAGAAAAAAAAACTCAGTACAGCTGTTCTGATACCTTTGGATATGGCTCTTCTCTAATAGATCATCTTATCTTCAGCCAAGGTATTTGCTGCTGTGATGGAGAGTCTCTGTCTTGTAAAATTCCATTCAGCAGAGCAAATTTAAATTGATAAAAAATGACATCAATCAGATGGTAAAAAAAAAAAAAGTTGAAAACAATCAAACAGTGGCTGTCAGTCCAAAGTTTGATTCCTAATAGACTTGGAATTGAAATTCTGTTAATCATATTTATCTCTCCAGATATTCCTGAAATCAGTTTCTATCACTGAAGTGGAACAGATTATTTATTGTTGTGGGTTTCTCAGCATCTTCTCAGTACTCAAATTATTCTGCATCTTTCCACTTAGCTTCACTGGTTTGGGAGCCAGATCTCAGCCTTGGATGTCACAATCAATATATATATATATTTTTAAACTATGATTCTGTTGATAAAGTGCAAGTATCCCTTTAATACAAAGCTCCGGCCATGCTGAGCTATGCCCTCTACTAGACACAGTGAGAAATATTTCTGTATTATACTAAGTAAAAATGTAATATGCTCAAGATCGTTGTATAGGGAATCCAAGTCCATTGTCTTTTTTGCCTAAATACTTTGAAAGATTTCAGTTTCAGTGTTATGTTCCTGGATTCCTAGCTGTTCGACATAACTGCATTAACTGTGCAGAGAAAATAACCATTTACTGTGGGAGTGACTTGGCAATTTTGTTTTCAGAGTTGTAGACTGACAGAAGATATATCTATTCAGCTCTGCTGGGCAGCAGTGCTCAGCAGTAAACAAAATTAGCCCATACCATGCTATCCTACCTAGACCTCCCAGCAAGCAAAACAGCTTGCTTTAATGCTAGCATACAGTCAGATAATCAGTTCAAAGGAGAAAGGTAGATTTCAGCACATTTTTCTTCCTGGGTTGAGAACTTCTCCATTACTTCCAGTACCTGTTCTCTGACAGTTTAGGCCATAGAACTTCCCTCTATGCTCAAATCTACCCTTCCTTGCTTCTGCAGCTTTGCTTTAGCACCTATAATGGATGAGAATGAAAAAGAAATCATAGATACGACAGTCTAGCTAGGAAATACGTAGGACTAAAACTCAAAATAACTGTGATAAGTATTTTCAAGGACAGCAAAGTATCTTCAAAAATGGGCCATCATATTAGGGAATTGAAATCTCCCAGGAACAAAGACCTGAGCTTAGTTTTGTGCCCGGTTCTGTATCCTATGTACAAGAGTTCCCACTGGCAATCAACCTGTACTAATAATGACTATACACTGAGACATAAAGGCATTATGTATTTACATTGATCCTGGTCTTACAGCATTTTAAAGATTTTTTTTCCTAACGTTCATTCACTGTTGAGCAGCACAAAATACTTGGCTGTTGCCTTTTTTTTTTTCTTCTCTAGAGCTGAGCAGAAAAGGATTTAGAAATAGAAAGAACATATGTTATTCAGTTTGGTCCTTTGAAATTAAGCCACCTGCACTTCATAAAGTAGCTATTGGAGATGACAAACCTGACATTTTTCGCCTTGATAATGCTGCAAAGATAGCTGCTTTGCAAAGACAATCATTCTTAAGAGTGCAAGCATTATTAGGTTTTCTCTGCTGATCTTCAAGGTGTAAGTGACAGGTAGCTTAAATGCTCTGTCAAGTAAAAAGTTCTTTGCAAATCATCTCTCAAAAAATATGATTTTCTGTTTTACATAAGACTTCACAATCCATATTACGTCTAATCCTTTAACATGTATTCTTCTGTTTTCTCTTTACCTTCAGGATTTCTTGTGAGCAGAGCACATGGCTTTAAGTATTAGAAAAGTAAATGATACCTTGAAGAGCAGAATTAAATTCAGAAGCATTCTGCACTGATAGAAAAATCACCTTCACAATATATTCCAGCAAGCAGTTGTTCTATTAATTCCTGGAAATAGACAAATATCGATCTAATCCCAAAAGTAACAACTGTCAGCATAGCGAGTTTTCTGTGACCCATATCATGCCTCTAACTGTGACACGATAGAAGAAGAGCTCTCCAGCTGGGAACAGAATTATGTCACTGTTTTCTGACATTTTCTTTGATTTTTTTTTCCTGTCAGCCCAGTTGATCAGTAAGCGATGTATCAATATAAGCCACCCAACTGAAACAGGTTCAGAATGTGGAAGTCATGAGAACAAGAGACAAGCGAAGAGTTGGGTCAGACCAGCTTAACTGTATTTTTCTCTTATGGGAGTTTTCTTCAGGCACACGCAATCACTGAATGTTCTTGCACAATGCACGCCATGCTGACAGATTCCATGCAACAAAAAAAACACACGTTTATCAAATCACCCCTTTGCCTCTGCAGTAACCTAGACGGGACTGAAGTGACAAACTAGAGGTAAGGCAGTGAGTGCCAAGAACTAGCACATGGTGCCTCCAGGTTGGCTAAAGCAGTGTTTAGATCAGCTTCTCAAAGCACACAAAGCAGTCTGGAGAGTCTGAAGGTGCTGTCACAAGCATACAGCCTGAAAAAAAGACTGCGCTCCTCAGAGCCTCTGAAAGCATATCTGAATCAGTCTGAAAAGAATAACCTTCCTGGAGGAAGATAAGAGTTGAAGAGAGAAGAGGTTCCACAGCATCCAGCTTCATGCATGCAGCAGTTACTAAGAGAGGACCTGAAGTTTCTTCCTTAGCCAGGGGAGGCTCAGGAAGAAGCTATCCCTGGAAGCTCATGTACAACTGCAATGCAACCTCAGATGTTAGCTGAGGCATCTGCAAGCCGGAGCTAAACTGCAGAAATGTGCCCCTTTCCCCCACCGTTGCCTATGTAACAGCACTGACATCCCCTCTTGTATCAGATCTGTGAAAGTTGTCAGTGCTCTTTGAAGTTTACTAGCCAGATGGGAGTTCAAGCAAAGTCAAGCCCTGAACAATATCGTGTCATTTTGGATGTAAGTACGAAGTGAAATTGAATCTTTCACTTGGTAGCACTTTTAATCAAACCAGCAACCCTGTCTGTGGGCTGCAGTACTGATGGGACATAGGTCAACAACAGTGGTCACTGGCAAGGGGTCTAGTATCTTTTCAGAGAAACTGTTGAATCCAGACTTTCGTATTATTTTCCAGTGCTTCACTCAATGTGAGGTACTGATTTACAAGTAGGTTTAGGACTTGAGGGAGAGAGATCAATAGCTTTTTAGTGAATACTAAGTGCTATTTGTGACAATTCAGAATATAAAACAGCCCCATGCTGCCCAGCTCTCATAGAAAGAGAGAGAGGAGCAAGACTCACTGACCTGAAGGATCAGAAACTGATGCTGAAATTACTTTTTTTTTTTTTTTTTTTTTTTTTTTAAGCTTAGCTCTTTGACTTTGGCAACATGATTGGATGATGATGTACCACCAGACAAAATGCGGAATACAAGGGAACTGCACTTTTTGCTGAAGAAGTTACAGTTTAATTTAGGACTGTCATATATGTCTCCAGATTACCTATGCAGACTCAATTATCAGTTAAGATATGCACAGAATGAAGTTACTGGGGAAAAAGCTTATTGCCCAGGCAAAGGCTTGTTGCTTTTGCACAGCACAGCCAAGCTGCATGTGGGCAACATAGTTTGAGATGGATCAGATTTAGCATGTCCATACAAACAGGGAATTACAGTCTGGGTGCACAACCACAGTTCTCCAGATTAAAAAAATCCATATTGAAAAGAGCCATACTGAATATTTCCATTACACACAAAATCAATCCGATGCTCTTCTGAAGTATATAACCTACTTTACAAATACACAGCACTATATAGAAATGCATGGCAATTCAACACAGACTGGGAACACTGGACTGAGTCAGAGTATATGAGAGACGCTGTACTGAATATCTATTATTAATATTAATGTTCTGTTCTGTTATGTTCAATTAATATTATGTCCTGTTAATTAATGTTCTATTATTAATAGAAAATTATGACTATGTCTATTTAAAAAACAGTTTTGTTTGGTTCAAAAGAGCTAAATCCTCTTTACACTTACAGAATCTCATGTTCCCCAAAGGAGTATAGGAAGGAAGCAAATTAACATTTTCGCTTCCTGGACACAAATATTAATTAAATTGGATTAATTCCACTAACAAGAGACACATCTTCCCTAGGAGCATTTCAGCAAGAAACGTGCAATTCACCAAAAACACTTTTGGCAAATAAAAAAATCTGTTACAATGATAAATATTAAAAAGTAAAAAAAGAGCTTGTTATAGAAAAAGAGAATTATGTGCACTTAAGCCCGTCTGTTTCTTGTGGTCATGCAGTTTAGATTAAACTACTCTATTTCTGACTGCTAATTAGGACTATTTATTACTGACACTTCTCAGATATTTATACAGGAACTTGAATTACAATTCTTAGACTAGTTGCTTTAATATGGTATAAACACAAACAAGGAATGACTCCAGAGGATCTCTGAAAAAAAACTGAGCAATGTCAAATCCTAATAAAATTGGTGGGAGTTATCATTGCTTAGGAGAAACTCTCAGTGAGTTGTAGAATCAGTCTCTGTCAGCTGAATTGTGATTTCTCATTAAACTGCCTTAGCACAGCGCACCAGGGATAGCTACTCTACAAATCAACTCAAAAGGAAATCTGATCATTTCTGTTACAATTATGAAGATTGTTTCAAAAGTATTGAAAGTGAGTGCAGAAATACTTATCCCTGAAATCTAATTAGAAATTAACAATTCAGATAATGAATGAGTAGAAGTGGAAAAGATGATCAAATATTCACCAAATTATTATGCTGAATTTTGTAACACTCAGGCTGATGGATGAGAATTTCCAAATTTACATTGATCAGGACTTGGTACAGTCAAGTGCATCACCAAATGCAAATATACAAACAGGAAAGTTACAATGCAATTTCAGGTCTTGAAGGGAGTTTTCCTAACTCTTTCAGAGTGCTGATGTCTGAAGGCATATATGGGGGCACACCAAGGGAAAGTGAGAACTAAGAGAGTTTTCAAAGTAGAAAATGAAGTCTGAGAAGAACATTAAATGAACTGAGATATGAAAAGATTTAAAGAACTCGGGCACATTAAAAAAAAATACGTAACAACAAAGATATTCGTGAACCTAGGTGTTATTTTTGTACTATTATGTATTACTTCCAGTGACTAGTACAAAATTTCCAGTCTCCAGATAAGGACCAAATTTCCCAGTATCTGTAGACATAAAGAAAGTTCTTTCAGCTTTTAATATAAGCAAAAGAACACTACATAATCTAGATAGATTAGATTCATAATCAGATATCTGCTGAATATTAGTACTTTTCTCAAAAGCCAGCGTTCGTAAAGATTCTAGTTCTGTCCATTCAGTCCTTATCCATACAAGAATTTAAAGAGCCATTCTCTACTGGCAATAAGTCATTAGTATCATCCTAATCATTCCTTTTTTCCTCTGGGGTGATTGGCTTATTACATCAAGTACTAATACCTTAAAATGAACAAGGACAGACTGTTGCCCTGCAGCCCTCCAAGCAAATCTTGCATCATTTCTTTCTGAAGTATGATTAAATGAAACAAATAATCCTGTTTGTAGAATTGCTAGTCCACAATACAACAGAAATCTGAAGAGGTACAATTCCAGCTATGAAAGTAAACACTATTTGCTGTGGTGCCCCTCAAAAGATTGCCAAAAGCATTTGTTAGTAAATCCATTATTTCCTCAACAGGACTTGTTTATCATTGCTTTAGCTCCATGCACAGATAGATAGAAAAATGCATTTTGGCCTGATAGCAAGTACAGTGAAGTCCTGGAATTTTTGTCATCTAGTCTTCCTTACCCACATGTAGAAAGGATTCATAAATGGCCATGCTGAGGAGATATCAGTATTTACAAGGTCAGGAAAACCCACAAAAAGTAAAGGAGCAACGCAGCTCTTGAAGCAGAGTTGTTAGATCACAACCTGAGTAGAATCCCCAAGCAATCTCAAAGAAAATTTAGATCTGAAAGCTGAGGTGGTAAGAACCCCTTCAGAAAGTACAGCATCAGGCTCAGGAAACAAAACAGAGTAGGTGTTATTTTCACGTTTCACACATAAACACCTTAAATACATCTACTTTACTTATCTCGGGCTGAGAGTGGTATTTTAGACATATTTCAGGCATTTCAGACAGAAGACTGTGGCAATCTTTAGAACAGGTGTCATGAAACACCCACCAACACAAGCTTCCTAAAGCAAAATTTCTTGATGTGCTGTTTCAGACAGTAACACCAGATGTACCCTTACTGAGCAGAACAGTGCTTTATGTTCAACAGATACCTTCTGCTGAATAGCAATAACCACGTGCTCCTTGTTAACAAAATAGGAGGGATACAGTGGGATTTTTTAAGGTAAAAAATCCTATTCTCAACCAAATTTATCTGTGGACTGATTTACATGAAAGGCATTCTTGTCCAGTCTCCAGCTTGTGCTACCTAAATTAAATGAAAACTATGTTAAAATGATTTCAGTGTAACTTAAGTCAACCAAAACTAACCATATTAGCTCTCAAGCATTCACTCAGGCTTGCACGCAAACCAGTCTGTATACAACAGTAAGCCTATTCTGATTCAAGCAGTAAACTGTTGAGGCTGTCAAATACTACAGTATGCAAGATACACAATAACAAGTAAAAAAAAGGAAGAATTGATCAGCTTCAGTAACAGTCCCATAGGCCTTCTGAGAGTCTTTCAATGTAGTGACCAGTTTCCCTCACTTGAAAATTTCTGAAGCTCTCTGATCATCAGACAATCTTTCTCACTGTGACCCAGAAATTTCATCTGAACCCAGTTTGCATAAATCATGGGAACCAGGATGCGAGTTTCCTGACTGAAGGCTGTCATGGTCTGAATTTCTCCAAAACACTCCATTTAATCACAAAATTAGCAATCTTTTCTCTCCTGACATCCTGTTGAGCATCTGTTTTCAATTCTGGACAGAGGCAGTCAAAACCCAGTTCATTTGCTTTCGGGCTGTTCTGGTCCAGACCTTCCACATAGAATGAATAAACTTCACTCAACTACTTCAGTTACGAAATACATGCCAGAGACACATTTGATTTCACAGTACATCTTAAAATTTACACTTTATGGATAGGAGGCCTTGAATTTATAGTATAATTTTCTTGCCTCAGGAAGATCTTGTTCTGCCACGGTTTTGACTATGAGACAAGTCCCATTACCAGAGAAGATGGATTTCCCAGGCAGTCACTGCATAAGAAATGGGGATGGCACCCTCGTGAATAACTTGAGTGATTTGGTACTTGTCCCACGTCAAGAGTGAAAGAAAGGGTGAGTTTGCACAAAACTTGGATAACCCAAACCTTAGAGCTCTTTTACATAATACTTTAGACATTTCTATGCATGTAAGCTGACATGGCAAAATGGAGAAAGTGTTTTGAATTAGTTGTGTGTAAGTAAAAGTAGGGACTAAAACTCTTCACATTCAGAGATGGAATTTGCAGTTCTCTGCTAAAGCAACGTGTCAACAGCTGAAGAAGTTGCTTAGTCCAACAACAAAGGCAAATTTTGTTCTCTGCTCAAACTGCAACAACTGTGTAACTTCCATGAAACCAAAGAGTCAGTCTATCTGCAAGCTAACTGCAAATGACAGTATGCCCAGAAGAGAAATACAGGAAGTCTCCTTATAATTACAATCCAAGATACATATGAATCACTCAGTAGGCTTGACAAATTTTACTTTTTACCTTGATTTTATTTTTCTAGAAAACAAACTGTACAAGAAGATGCAAGCAGCATTTTACACCCATTTGCTTCCTCAGAAGAAATACCATAACAGTGGTATTGAGCCAAAACTCAGCATTTCATCTTCAGTATATATATAAAGAAAGATATGTACCTATATTTCCCCCAATAAACTTCCTCAGCTCTCAGGAAGTTATAACTTAGGAACTTTCTGTATTTTTGTAAGTTCTAACATCTTTCACCAAGGAGTTTGTCTAAATATCTTTTTAACCCACTTATTTATGATTCTGATCTCTACCCTGTCTTGCAGCAATATGCTCTGGAGTTTAACTAACTTGTTTCTAACAGCTTATTTGTCCTTTCTAATTCCTACCACTGGATAATTGTATTTGATATTGACTTATGCTTTCATCATGACAACGATCCCTTCCTATACCACTCATAATTTTGTTGTGTATTTTTACCATCTTTTTGTGTCAGTGTGATTTTTTCTGTGTTGAAAACATTAAACTTGCATCTGCCCTTGGACACAAGGTATTTTGTTCTTTGTCACCCATCTCTATTCCTCTAGTTCTGTTTTAGCCTTTCTGAGATGGGTAAGCAGTACTACAAACTGTATTCAAACTGGAAATACCTTTCCTCTTAATCAGCTGGAGGACGTATTTTTCTTAACTGAAAGCTATAAAGGTAGAATAAAATACAATCTGGTCATTTCATTTCAATACCTAAAGTGGGGTGGATTTCATCAACGTTTTCAAAACGTTTCCTAAGCTTTGAGAAAACTGCTAAGAACCCTTGAACCCTGAGAAATCCAGCATCTCAAAGGATTGGGCTGTAAAGTGTTACCTACACCCAGTTCCAATGCCCTTTTTACAGGCACTAAAATTTAGTAGATAACAAAACCAAACCCTGGAGGGTTAATATTTTCTAAAACAGCTATAGTTCAAGACAATCAGTGCAGCTTTTGATAAAACTGATCAAAAGGCACTTCTTGACAGTTGGGGAACATGAAATTCTATTACTTGCTCTCTTTTAGTTTTTTTTCTTTCTTCTCAGAAGACCACTGTTTGTTTTGTGTAGTAGGAAGCACTATTCCTGTGTCGTTTGACTTTTGCACATGAGCCCTCATATCTTTACACCGGAGTAAAAGTAGTGTGAGATTACAAAGAGGTTCTTTGTGCACTGCCGTATTAAAACGTTTTTGCAATTTATCTTTCTTTTATTTCTCTCTCTTTTACCTCTTGGCCACAATTTACACATCGTGTCTTCTTCTATTGTCTTTATATTAGATGAGAATCCCCTTGAAATGATCCTGCAGAGCTGCTATTTTTCCTCTTTTCATTAAAATTGAAAGTGTTAAAGATAATGTAATTGGCATTGGACTACAAAAAAAAAAAAAAGGAAAAAAAAAAAAAAAGCAGGGTGATTTGCTGTGATCCTCTCAAGGATAGTTTGTGTTAGGCCAGTGAAGAGGGCAAAATCTTGTCCGGATGCCTTTTAAATCTCTGCACTGATCAGGGAATATATAGATCCCCCATTGACAAGTAATTAGGAGCACCTTAAAACTGCTTTCTTTTAGACTGAGTACAGAAGCTGCAGGCTGTATATATCAGCTCCATGCCCTCTCACAGGAGAGGACATCTCAACTGGCCACTTAACCCTTTACAAAGGCTGACTGGATTTTAATCTCTCTTTCACAATCGTTAATTAGTCACCTTTCTCAGCACCTTAACAGTTTTCTTTCATGCCAGTTGAAATCAGGACACTTTGCAGAGAATGGCACGCAAATTAAACCGAGCATTTAGTCAGTAACAGTCCACGCTCAGTTTAAAAAGCCCTTTGGGCACAGTATCTGCTCTTTCACACTAGTGGAAAACTACAGGACGTCTAAAGATCTCAGTATCTAACCTTCCTCCACATTCAAGAATGCTGAGGCAGTAAAACAAAATCCAATCCTTGTAATTCCTTTGAACCAAACGTTGACATATCTCATACAGAAATACTTAACTGAGGCATCAGCTATTCCCGATAATTTCTGTGCTATCAGATCCTTATATTAGTTATCACCCTCAGTTAAGTTTGGAACTGCTTTTTAAGCTTTTCTATTTAAGCTCGTAGCTTTAAAATGCAAGTCTGCGTTCTCAGTTCACTGCTGCTTATTGAGCATTTGGGGCATAAAGAAGCAGCAGCATTGTCTCCTAATTTGAGTTCAGAACGGGGAAAAAAACCCTTAAGATTCACTAAAGGTGCTCACAGAGAGGAAATCAGCAAGGCAGGATGACCTTTCTGCTTATCAATTTCTTCTTTCGTAAATGGAGTTGAAAGTCTTACCTTATTTACCTGAGATGCTGTGTATAAACCAGCTGGTTGGTAGGGGGTTTCAAGAGGAAAAATACTGCCAAATGCCAAACAAAATAATTCATGAAATATAACTATCTGGGTGACACATTTGTGAGAGCTTTAAGTGACACACTGCCTCTGAACTCATTTACAGAGGACCTGAGGGGGTGCACTTCCTATTCAAATGCTGTGGTTTTCAAATTATTATTATTATTATTATATTTGGCAAATAGATGTTTCTGTTTAAACTCCAGATAGATACAAACCACAGTTTCAGCCATGTCTATGGGAAAATCGTGTCAGTGGCCTCAAGAAATTTCTCAAGAAATATGTCTTCCATTTCATGGGAAAAGGGCAAGTGCAGCATGCTCTTCACAGTGCTGGGGACATGGATAACTGTGCAAGGTCTCATTTTCATCTTTCATTTTCACTTTCCTTAAAAGCTGAACCAAAAGAAAAAAGAAAAATCCTCCAATGTTTTTAACTGATTGATTTTTTTCCGATCCAACTGACATTTTTCATTAAAAATGCTTTTTGGCACAACTGTATCTTTCAATTGGAAAACTTTCCACATGAAAAATTTCAGACAACTGCAACATAACAAATGCAGCAACAGTATCTTTCACGTCTAATACAGGGCAATTCATGACTAACAATATAGAGAGATTGGTTTTCTAACAACAGGGTATTCGATTTTATATAATGTTCATGATTAAGCTGTGCGCTTGAGAACATCCGACTTTCAGCACTTCAAGTTGAGGCAATTCAGTCTGCCTTCTCCCTGAACACAGTACTCGAAGAAATGACACACTTTAGGAGATAAGGAACAACCTCTTCTGCTGATCTGCCAGGAACAGCCAAAAAGGGCCATTACAAATCAGGGCCAAGCTTGTAGTAGAGTTTAGCTCTACTAACACTGGACCTTTTGGAAATTTGTGGCAGCTAAAAAATATGATCCAAGAAATGTACCCTAGACTTGAATCTAAATATGTGACAATATGTCCAGGCTGTGTACATATGATGGAAAAAAGTGCAGTATAGCACAGCCCTGAGCAACTTCTCTAACTCCAAGTTTTCTAAGCCACCTCCACAACATCCATCCCACACGGTCTGTGGACTCACTGAAGATCTTCCCCCTGACATTGCTGTATTCTGGATAGGACATTGAGTGACAATCCTTCTCAAGGTTGTCATTTCAAGGTAATTAATTTCCAAAATGAATGGATTTAGATATAATTTCTCTTTTTTTTCTGCCCTGTTCTTAAAACAAAGTAATCCTATGGGCCTAGGTGTTCTTATTTCCCACCAGAATCACTGCAATGGATTAGACTCTAGTTGCCTTCTACACTATATGGTATTTGAGCAAATCCCATCTAAACGCTTTTCTTGCTTTAACAGTAGCTTTGGCAATTGGATTTGGCATCTCTGCTCTGTTCCTTAGTATGCAAAAATACAACTTTGAGGAACAAATCTTCCCTGTTTTTTTATCATTCAGTAATGTTAATGACATAATGTAGAACTGTTTGTTCAAAGAGTAAGAGTTTATTCTGCAGAAAGCTGTTTAATTATGTTAAAGTCAACATACTTCTAATGCCATGCTTAAAAGCTAGTTGTTTCTTCAATTTTCAAGCACATCTTTATAAATACTGCAGGCCATGTATTATTCCATTTATTCTATTTACTACAAACACTGCCTATACGTCACATAGTATTTACTGATTACTAAAATTACCTGTTATAATACTTAGAAGAGACTCAAAATGCTTTCATTGTATCTTTATGAATAGTTCTTCTATTTCTTTTTTTTTTTTTTCCCTTTAACATTCTCCTTACACTATCTTTGTCTTACCAGCTGTCAATCTCATTGCAAACTCCTTAAGTGTAGTGGTCTCTGCTACTGGTGTGAAAAAACCAAGCCTCTTCCCAGCTCCCCTAGTGTGGTAGCCCTTTAGCACAAGCCCTTTTCATGCCTGCTCCCTGTTGCCCTTACTTCAGCCTCTGTGATTTAGAAGTCTTTTTCTAAGTGGCACTGCTATTTTAGTGTAATCATTGGTTTAATCCTTTTAAAACTCTGCGATCTCTTCACTGGATAAGTATTGAACATCTCCTTGAAAAAGTAAGATTTTTAGATCCACTTTTACTTGCTAATCTATAGCTATTAAAGACATTCACTGTTGCTTTTTTTAGAGTTACACTTTTCCCAGACCAGAAATTGATGGAGGTGACCTATTCTATTTTTACTTTTCTTGAGCTTTTTCTGATAATGTCAGCTCTCCTTGCTATGCCATGAGGTTGCATAGCCCTGTCACTCCAGTAAAGATTAATCCCTCTTATTTTGTGTGTCCCAGACCATTAGATTTTTAACTGATACAAACCTACACAGTTCCATTGAAGATGAGTCTATGAACCAAAAAGGCGTCTGCATGATTATTGTCAAGAAGACTTTGGGTGAGTAAAAAGAAAAAGTTAATATATCTAGATGATCGGCAGGTACTTCAACAATCTGAAGCTGACATCTGAATTTCTGAGCAGAAATACACATTTACTCCAGAAATGCATTCATCCATTATGACCTCTCTTACACCCCCCCAGCAAACAAAGCTTAAAAGTAACTACAATCAAGAAATGTCAATTTGTAAGGTAAATAAATAACAAAACCTTCAATTGTCACAGAAGTACTGGAAAAGCACTAAAAATGCTTAGACTTTCATGACTTCATTGCTCATTGAAATATTTGAGACAAAATGTCAAAGATAGAAGTAAACTGCCATTTAAAATATCAAATGCAAACCTCCTGGAATTGGTTTTTAACATATAAAAGATGGTGGTTTTTTTTAAATCTTCTTGGCTGCATTTAAATACAAATGGTGTCAAGGAGACAACGCAGGACTGAAGGTCTTAATGGGAAGTTACAATGCTCCTGTCAGAAGTCACAAGGAATTTTCTCCCCTCAGAGCTAACCCACCAATGGCAACATCCCTATTTTAGGTCTTACTGGAGTCACCCTTCAAGTGCTCACTCTTCCTCAGTTACACTTGGGAAGCTGTGTACTCAGATTTTTTTTTGCTACCGCAAACACTGTTTACCTCACTTTCATTTAAATAAGCAACCAAATAAATTACTTGTGACAGAGAATGAAAAAAAAGACCCTAAAAAATGGTGCAATAAGATTGGCTTTCAGAGTCATTTTTGGTTCAGCCATCCCTATTTGTTGTTTTTTTTTTTTTTTGTTTTGTTTTGCTTTTTTGTCATTTTGCTGGGTTTTTTTTGCACTCTCTTTCAATGAATGCTCAGAGTACACAATCTTTACTTTTGGTTCTAAGAAGACACAGTAATAAGTTACATTGATATTTCCCCAAATGAAAACGTAGACTGCACACCTGATCACAGTATATGCAACCCTTGATGATTTGCTCGATTACCAGTCTAAATGCAGTTTTTGTACCACATGCATAATGTAATGAGACCATGTTGTCCCACTGTAATAAATAAATTCTGTTCTATATTACCAGGGCCATTTATTTTAGCAGAATATTTGCCTAACGTGATGTTATATCCAGTAAAGAACAACTATACCTTATAAGGCAGCAGAAATTGGCTTTGTCAGAAAAATTCCTTTGCTGAGAATGTCTGGTGCAGTTTTCTGTTATGTTAGTGGGCTGAGATGGCTCACTGAAATGTTAGAAAAATAACAAAGTTATAACACAATTAACATTTTCAATAACAGTCACCCAATGTATTAGCTTCTATGTTTAGTATTGGTGAGTACCCAGGGAATTGCAAGAGTCAGTATAACTCCATAAAACCTCACTGGTGTAACCCAATGGTTACACTCAGTAGTCTCTGTTCACTGTTATAAATTCAATGAATATCTAACATACTTCCAATATAAGCCCTTAGAAGTCTAGAATGGGGTGGACTTATATAATTAAACAATTCTTTATAGATCCATTTTCAGATGTTCACAAGTTACTTACAGATATCCAAATAGGAAATATTATGGAAAATACACAGGCATTTCTATGGGATGCTCATGGATATTTCAAACAAAAAAGGGTAACAGCGAGTATGCCCAGTGAATGACTTATTTGATAGTTAATTTTTGTTCGATGTCTCTCACAAATCATAAAGACTTTGTTGGATAATTTTCATAAGGAGAATGAATTACTGGAATGACATAGTCCTTCCATGACATTTTCTAATGTACTTCTCTGTCAAACTGTGAAGTTAAGTGTTTTCATTGTTAAGCTAAAGAGGCTTAGCATTAAAAACTTATGGAAATGGCCTTAATACTGAGATTTACTTCTAGAATACTTTTGAAATGCAGTATCCCCAGGTATTTTATAAAAAAAGATATACTCAATTTCCAGTAGGTTTTGCTGAGTTTTTTTAATCTGTATTCATAATCCAGAATGTGCCATTATAAATAATGAATCAATTGGCATTTGCAATGCCCACAAAACAGCTGTACATCAAAATTTACCGCTGGCCTGATTATGCATCTCTGAAGTGGCTGAGAACTTTACTTCTAGCTTCTGCCAGAAATTTATTGAGCACAGGGAACCAATCTTCAAAATGGACCGTAGGTCTGCACATACAGGTACATACGTTAGTAATCTGACCAAGGCAATGCAACGAGTTTGCTGTCTGGTACTTAAATGAAAATGTAATTTTTAAAGGTATATTTTAATTCTGTCATTATAAAAATATAATAATAAATATCAGGGAAGTATGTTGAGGATTAGTTTCAGTTTGAAACCACTTTATGACCTCAGATCATCCTTCCCCAGTCCTTGTCACCCCGGGGCAATAAGATGTTATCTGTGTGGTACTGTTGCCCCCTGCTGCTGGAACGGATGGTTTCCATAGGCCTTTTTTTTCAGGGCCTTTATGTTCAGTATGAACATTGATCACACATCTGTTTTGCCCTGACCCATTTGCAATTGGTGAAATGCAGCTGAATTTAGCAAAGCACAGCTATCAAATTACCATGAGCGAATAAACATCAATGAAATGGCCTATATCAAATCTTACCTCTTTCAAATATGTCTCTGATGCCTTCTCAGCCTTGTACATTGATTTAGACATTCTGCCTTTACACTCCAAGTGAATTTAAATATCCTATAAAACACAAATGGTTATTACAGTCTGGAATGAAAAGAAAAAGGAAAACCTGGTGAAAACCTTGAATGTATATGATTAGCTGATATGTGAGAGAACAACACATTTGAAAAAATGCTTTTGGACAGGCCAGCTACCCTAAAGGCCAGACAAAAGCCATGTTTACATTAGTTTATCCTCAATACTGCTGTACATCTTTGTGTAACAGCATATACAGTTGTAGGTTCAGAGATGCAAGGTCCTCAGCTGTCAGCTCCATGATAAGCTCTCTGTTATCAGCCGTCAGTGCCTAAACCAATCTTGAAGGAATTTTCACAAAGAAGATAACAAACCTGAAAAATACGAGAGCGGCCAGCATCCAGTTTATTGCCATTCTACCCACTGTTATACCATTTTCTTACATTAGACTCTGTCATCTTACAGCGATCTTACAACCAATTCCTACCATGATGTCATCATTCTTTTTCAAACTTTTTAACCCTGTTTTTGCAAAATTCATAGAATTTCCTCTAAAGAAAACATTAGCATTGCATTAACCACATTATAAAATACTACATCCTGGCAAGCTGTAAAACACCTCATGTCATCTCTCATAGGATTCTTTACTACAAAATAAAGAAGTGGAAGTCTAAGATTTTGATTGTGGCTGTTTGATAGTCAAAAGATGCTGGATTTATATAAAAAAGAAGAAACAAAGATTCATTTTTTAACTCCTTATATAATACGGAAAATCTTGGAAAATTAAAGCCACGCCTAGGATGCAATTCTCTGTGTTATCTGCCAAAGCCCTGTCCTGGGCTACCTTATGAACTAACACTTAGATTTGACTTGCATTTACTTTAACTACAGTGAGATCTTAATAATGTCTCTATTGGTTATTATTGTCCAAAATCTTACACTCTGACTGTAAACAGAAGTAATTCTATGTTCTAAATGTTTCCACTTTCAAAAAACTCTGCTACTTTCATCACTAACTCAGCATCCGCTAATACACAAATATGGAATTTATAGTCAAGAGCATTGGAACCAAAACTACTGCAAAGGCATTGCACATTTCTTACAGTTATGCCCCTCATTTTGCTAGTTAGTCACATATTTAATGGCAGCAGGGATCTCTTCAGAATGGGCTTTGCTTATTTTGCTTTGTGCAAGGTACTGCATGATCATTATTCAGAGTTGTAAATAATTCCTAATTACATCTCAAGGGGTCCATTTTGTCTACCTAATTCTTGAAGAAAATATTCTCTCCTGTTTATACAAGCTTGAGACATATATTTAAGCTGTGATGGTACAAACGTTTACCTGCACAGAAACATCTCATAGTGGGATTGCTCCCATTTTCGCATGACTTACCAGCATGAGCACGCAGGGAACAAGGATGCAGGTATGAAGGCTTCTGTCTTTTACAAAAAAAAAAGGAATCTAAACATAATTCTGCCTTGAGCATATAGTACAACCAAGAACATGTGGTTAATGAACAAAAGCCTTTTACTTTTTTCCTTTAACTCGGGCTGTCACTATCTGCATGTTTACTTGATGCACAGATGCATCCCAGCTGCTAATTAAGCTTGAACGAATTAAGGTGAATTGAATCTTGCCTGAGCATCTGCTATTCTATTAACATGGCAAGTAATGAAAGGAAGATGATGCTACACCTTTAAAAAGGCCATTTATACTAAGAAGTACTTCTTGCAATACACTAACACAGATACTTTTTCTTAAAACGAATAACTTTTAAAAACAAATAGTGCCATAGTATGTATCAAAAGATTGATCTGTGGTATAATCTCTGCAGTTCTCTTGGTAGATTCTCATTACATACAAAACTAGGACTAAAGTTTTAAATTATATTCAAATAAGAAAGTACAAGATATCAAACAGTTGAGTTGCTTGATCAAGAGTGATGCACACATAGCTTCAGTACCTCTGTTTTTGGCCAATATTATACACAATAAAAAATTCTAAGTAGTTCTAAGCCCTCTTTCCTAGAGAAAGGAAACAGGTTTTGGAGTATATCTGTGAAAAGTCTCGTTTGTTAACTCTTGGGTTTTCTTCAGTCTTCAAAGGTTCATCCTCATGATCTGAAGACACACTTGGTGATTTTTTTTAAGCAGAATGACATCCATCAAATAAGATAATGATCTAAATGGAAACAAAGAGAAGGAAAACCTTGATGGTGATACCCTGTCAAAGTGGGGAGTCATCCAGTGCACAATTTGGAACTTAAATACCTTTGCTGCATTTCTCTTTGCTCTAGAACCTAGATCTATGCCTGAGCATGGGAAGAACTTATAATTTATATCTAGGAAGAGGAAAACCGGATGATTCCTAATAATGTAGAGATACAGCAAAAGAGATATTGTGAATAATGCTGCAGAGATATAGACAGAGTGGTACCAAAGTAGAAAAGACTGTCACATTGCCTTTCTGGGAATAATCCCTATATTGAGTCCAATAACAGCACTGAGGCTCTTCTTGTGCATTAAACAAATACCTATTTTGTGATATTTTTATATTATGCGACCAAAGGAATGTAAAACTAAGCAAAACATAAAATGGTATGCAGGACAAGATGTTTGATTAGGTCTACCTGTGCTGAATACACAGTTACAGCTTAAAGAGCTTAAGAGTTTTGCTCCCTGTAAAACTACAGTTAATATAGTATGAAAGAAAAACCACAGTATTAAAAATAGTTACGAAAGGGAAGCAAAAAGTAAGTCATTTTGATCTTAGAGACACTTTTAGGTTATTATAGATGCAAAGAAGATCTCTTTATAAAAGAAGTATAAAAATGATTAAAACTCTGTGCCTTGAGAAGGTGCAGAGTCTGCTTTTACACAATTTGCAGTAAGTCTTTAGAGCGATAAAATCTTGAATATTAGATGTGCATCCCTTAGGGCTTTCATTTCATTTTTATACTGAAAAAAGGCTAATACAAGTTCATAGTAATCAAAAAATGGTGATAATTGCTACTACTAAAAGTCTCTGTAAAAAGTTTGTGCTGTCTTATCAAAAAGCAAGTGAAAATTAACCACAGCGAGTCCAAGTTAATAAATTTACTTATTGCACAAGAGACAATTGGAAAGTGAAGTTTACAAATGTAAATGTCTAAAATTTAGAAATGCAGCTCCTCAGCTGTAAACATGATAAATACAAGTTCTGTAAATGGTGCATTGTGGCTATTAAAACTAAGGCTGCACAATGGTAAAACTGCTGAAGAAATGTTTCTTGCTACATGACTTCCCATAGGAATATGCAGTTGAAGGAAAATTTAATGGACCTTCCAACCAATAATGAACGTTCTTTTGCTAAAGACAAATTAGAGTCACAGTACCATTTTCTGACTAAATATGATCAAATATCAATGCCAATGGGTTAAAAAAAAATTAAAAAAAAAGCAAAAGAACAAAAGCAAACAAACAAAATGCCAAAAGTTATTGATCCAAAATTGGACAATTGTATTTTTTTTAAGAAAGCTCATAACGGTAAACTTAGCACCATTCAGAAGAGTAGTTAATAATAGGACTCTGGAGATCTTAATGATGCTTGGCTTGTTGTAGGTATTACCTGAAACACATTTAACTACTTGGATAAATTAATCTTCATCACTAGATTCTGCTTGAGTAAAATAAACCACAGAAATTTCTCCACAGTGAGAGAAATCACTCCACAGTGAGATATAGACTATAGACTATAGGACTTCATTTTTTCACCTACTTTGAATAAAACTGAATATTTCATCAAATCTAAATATTCTAAATTTTCCAATAGATAAAATTCAGTAACAAGATAATTGTATTTCCTTTTACACTGGCACATCGTGAGTTCAAATTAGCATGAAAAATAGTATCAAATGGGAAATTATTCCTAAATTTATTGAGTCAAGGTTCAAAGTACTTTTCTTCATAATTCACTTTTAATGTGTATCCAGAAAAAAAAAATCTGACCTTTTCCAATTAAGAAATGAAGCATTCCTGAAAAAGTCTTAAATATCCTCTTTTGAGAACATTTGTGTTGAACACTTATCAGGGCAAAGATACCTAGAAGATGTGTGCAATAAAATAAAGACAACTCTGGAAGAAACGAGTAAGAGCCGAGGAATCTACAGAGAAATCCGCACAAGACTTAAGTCAGGAATAGTTCTCATATTCCTTTTTAGAGTAATAGAATACAAAAACAGATGGCTGAGCCCTAGCCAAGACAAAGCCATATTGAAGCCATACTTAAACTGCCTAACTTGTTCTAAACACTTGCAGTAATTCACTTTTTACCAGCTCAGTCAATAGAAGTGCTTCAATATCCTGACCATAAGTCTGACAACAGTTTTATCCTTTACTGAAATCTATACCAGCGTCTTCTAGAATCCAGCACAGAAGTAATAGCTTAGATTAATTTTTGAAGAGCATTTAGAAAAGAGACCTCAGAGAAAGTCCATCTAGGATAGAATCATTCTGCTTGGAAATAAAAATTGTTAGAAAGTTACTGTGCATTAAAAAAATTACAGCAAAAATAAAAAGCAGCTGCTGCAAGGAATGAATTTAGCAATGGGGAACTAAAGCATTTGTTTTCACGTTTTTCAGGATTATGGGTAAAGATGGGATCTTCAGAGCTGCTGGAATCTTTTTGATACCTTCAAGTACTGAGCCTCAGAGAGACAATCTGGGCACGAGAGATGTCCATACATATTTGGAAGTGGCAATTATTTTCCAGTGCTTTCTACATAGATCATAACAAGATATAACATAGAAATAAAGAACGAAATGTATAAAGATGCTAATTTAAGCAGAACAAACTTTAGAATAATGTATAAGGACTCTGGCATGTCCAACTCGGGCCGCATGCAGTGTGGCACAGCTGGCAATGGGGCCCAACCCTGACCTGCACCACCTGCCCCCCACTGTCCCTGTGGCTCTCTCCTGCTGAGCTGCCCTGCCCAGCTGCCAGATCACACACCCATCACTCACCTGCAGCCAAACATTTGTGTGCTATCAGTGCTGTCTGAGCTGAAACCAGGGCACGGGGAGGGCGCAGTGCAGTGCTAACTCAAGTGATAGCAAATAATTTTGTGCATTTCTATTCAGTGGCTAAACACAACCCTGTAAATTGTGAAAAACACGTAGTCATGTTTTCCATTTTGATAAAGGAATTTGAGAACAGGTTTCAAAATTGCTGAAAAAAAAATCTTTTTTTTTTTTTCTGTGTGTCTATTTGCAACTCCATTTTCTGTTGGCATAAATACATGACCTAGAAATTTTCAAATGGAGTGTGAATCAGACATTCAACTTAAAAATTTGACCATGTCACTCATAAGCCCATCTCACCAGAGAAAAACATTCTTCACAATCATGCTTTATTCCTGTCATCACTTTTTGGCAGTACCTACATTTGTGAACAACTATTTTCAAGGATGTAGTATTGGAAAAGTAAAATTTCATCAAAAATCTCTGACAAACACCTTGAGAACCCAGTAAGAATTGCAGCCACTGTCAATGAACCAGCCTAATACATCAGCTTCACAAAAACAAGATCAAATATCCTGCTAGTTCTGTGCTTTTGTTGCTCTCTTTTTTAAAAATAAAAAATATTAAAAATTAAAATATGTTCTGTTACTTATATACATGAATTATATATTTTATGAGGGCTGCTCTGAAAGTCATTCCTGCCACTTTAAAGCATGGTTTCAGAGAAAGATGTTGGTGGTATGCCGGTAGAGCTTGAACCTTTCCACCAACATGCCATTAAATTTTGTTGCTACACAACAGATGACAGCAGAGGGGCAGTTCCCTAGCACATTTTGAGGCCTTCTAAAAGTTTGTAAAGCATTTTAATATCCTTCAATGAAAGCTCATGCATTTAGGCAACAAATCACAGTTAAATATCACCACCAGTTCCAAGACTCTAGGCAGCCCTCTATTCTCATCAGTCATATTCAGCAACAGGATTTTAACGTGTCCACTTCCTGTTTAACTCCAGGGAAAAGTCTACTTGGCACCACTATACTGCTGTGTTGAAGTCTGTTGTCAGAGCCCTTTCATCACTAGTGACAGCTGGAGTGGCAAGGTTGTGACTCCTTTGGACAATCCTGCTTATGCTACTAACTGAGTGAAGCACCAGCATGAACCATCCAGACTTTCACCCAGTGGCACTACAGAGAGCTCAGTTGTCAAGTGTTGTCAGTTCTGGAGCTATCAATCCTTGCTGGAGAAAAGATGCAGAAGGCAAACAAAGAGAGAAGAGAATCATTTCATTGTCTCTCCTTCCTATTTATGCTCTGTCAGTTTTACCTGGAGGTGAAAGAGAGAAAAAGGACTAGGCACGTCTTCCTTCCATTTATACACTGGATTGTACAACTGCTGTTTAATTTAGTTCACTTAGGAGTCCTTTTTTCCCTACATCCCATAAAGGCTGGGCCTGAAGTAAATGTGTTCACTCTCACTTGTGACTGATCTTAAGTTTAGACAAAGTTTCAGTTTAGGATAAGAAAAGTGTATGGCTCAGTGATGGGAAAATTAAAAATACTGATCACCACCATTGCCAAAGATGCTCACAGTAATTTAATTAGGCCTAAGGGCATTCTTTTCAACACCCAACTATGATGTATGGGTCCAAGGTGTCAATGGACTCTGTAATATCAATATGCTCCACGTCAGAGGTTTCCCAGCCTTTGTTACTGATGCTAGCTAGTGGTCTTTACTGAATATGAATTGATTTTTAAACAGTGGCTCAAGTATAAGTGCCGGTAAGCAGAAAGGAGTCTGAAACACAGCTCTGCACAGGCAGTTTACTGTGCTGGGTTTTCTATTATTGTCCTGTTTCTGCATTGAAACATGAATTTTGCATATCAGTGAGACAACAAAAGAAGTGCAACATTCTTGGACAAATGGTCTGTGTGGCTTTGCAGGTAGAATGGTTAACTGAGCATTTCACAATAAGTTGATGTAAAAATGAAGGTCTAGAGTAGTTTCGTTGTTTAACTAATAACAGCACCTTGGAAAACAAATAGCAATCATGTCCAAATTGCACAAGCTGTTACTTTTTTATTTTGCTATTCAGTAAATCAAAAGTTATTGATCTCTACAGTGGGAAATGGCTGAAAAACAGTAACATTCAAAAATACATATGAACACATATACGCATTTTATTTAGAAATGAAAAATTTTTATTTCATTTTTTCTTGTTAAATTTCAGTGTATCTGTGAATATGTCAAGATGACAGAATCTCATTTAAAAGCTGTGAAGACAGCTGACAGAAAGTGCATTAAAAATTAGATTTTGAATTCAAAGAATGAAAGCTTTAAATCACTACAGGCATGTCTGTAGGACAAGATTGATACCAGATGCTATTTAGTACATGTTATTAACAAACCATTCAAGCCTTGAAGGGACCTTGTCACTACATAACTTCTGTCTATGTAAATAAGATTGAAGCAAGGATTTATATTGCCAGTGATATCAAGCATCCAGTACATCAAAGAAACAGGACAGAAAGTACTGCTCAAGTTAAAGAAAGTACTAGAGAATGCTAAAATCTATGACTTTCCCCTGACTTTGCTTACACACATAAATCACTTGACAGTGTTACAAATCTATCCTATGAATGCACTGGCTTGCAGAACAAGAACAAATGCCTATGATTGTCATTATGCTAAGAAAAACAATTAACTAAATATTGTTGTATTATCATAATGCAATATATATTAATGCAGATTGTTAACTGTAAAAATATATAATATGGAACTTGATAAAAATGCATTTTTTTCTCTCTCATTTTAAGGGTCTTCCTCTTGACATGCGGTTCACAAAAGAAGCAGCAACACCACAGTTTCAAATATTCTGTGCTTTGGGGAATACTGTGATAGCAATCTAAGAGTCTAAATTTCGTTTCTCCCTGAAAATCTAGTCAATAACCTCCACTGACATATTCATTCAATGCTAATTTGACACTTCTGCCTTCTCTTGTGGTCTCCCTAATTTATCAAAACCAATTCTCCTTTGCTTTCTACCTTAGTCATCACATGCACACATATCTACAAACCACTTCAAAGTGATTGTGTAAACTACCAAAGGATGATAATGTAGATCTTTCCTTGATTTCATAATTTTTAAAATTGAGGAAACCATTAGGAGGTCAGTTTGACCTTCAATCTCAATCTCATTTTGAATTAAAAAAAGTTTTCAGAAACATCCAGTGTTGATATCAAAACTGGATAAAAGAGAATGCACGGTATCTTTTTGTATATTTCTGAATAATTATTCACAATGTAACTGTTTCTATCTCTGTTTTGGCTTGATTTGCCTGATAGAAAATTTTAGAACTACATAAATATCTGCTACAAAACCTTGAGGAATCCCAGTCAGGAGGAGATTTGAAAGCAAAATTTTAATGGGATGGGACTTGATTTGTAAGGCCCTACGTGCTGTTTGTCTGAGGTACCGCAATTCCTGTGCTGACCTACAGTCATGGTGATTTCAATACCAGCAGAATGTTCCCTCTAAGAGCAAACTTTAGAACTTGTCCTGAAAAATCTTGAGACTTATCTTTGTTCACTATTAGGATACTCTTCCTGGATTTGTTTGTATTCCGTAAGTAGAATTGAGCAGGAAAATTATGCACTTTGGAACCAAAGAGGGTGATGGAAATCTCAGAAAGCAGATATTGAGACACTAGATAGCTTGTTCCAGTGACTTTTCACCTTCGTGACTCTATCAGTAAACAAGATGAGATCTGTTGGAGTCATCCTGAACAAACAAGTGGAGCCCGTTTTGCTCAGAGCAGCAGGAGAGACACATGGATACATCCACAGGATTTTTATTTCACAACTGGGCTCAAGGGTCCAAGCTTAATTTCTGATGGGTGGATTAGAAAGGAGTCTGTAAACAAATCTTCACTACAGTTTACTCCTCCAAGTTTCTCAGGCTTTTTAATGAGGTTATCTGGCCCATGTTAATTACTACTAGAAATATTCAGCATTTATCTGCCTCAACACTTGACAAACAAGGATACTGTTCTTTCATTGAAATTCAAAACTGCCATAAACTCTACTTGCTATCTCTTTGATGATTTCAGCCCAGAAACATTGCCTAAAGTTATGCCTACAGTCTGGATTTGGTGTAATTCCACAACGACTCACTTTTCTGGATTACTATTATTATTTTATTTTAGCCTCCTACCGATCTGTGAATTTGGAATTACAACATTACTGGTTTTACATATTATTGAAATGTGGGTATTTATTCAGTGCTGTGTTAGAAAGAATATCAACACACAGGAAACTTTATACTGCAGATGTGTATGTACACACACACACACACACACATCTCCATATGATGTGCTTTCTTCTGCTTCCTTTTTAAATTAATCACGTTCTCTTTGTGATTCTATTCATTGTAACATCATCGCCTAATGTGACTATTACATCCTCATCACAGGCTTTACAGAAATCTGTATAGATGTCCTTGATTTGAACAACATCCAGCAGATTTAAATTCTGCAATAAATTTCAAATGGCAGAATTTTATTAGCACTTCAAGTTCTAGTAAATTACTGAGGTTGCAAAGCGCAACTGTATTTGATCTATTCAGCCCACAGGGCATATTTTCAGAGACTGTTGATAAATGCATTGAGGGGGAGAGGATATTCCTATTTGTTTTCCAAGTACTTAAAATAATTTAGCTTCACTTTACTTGAAATAGAAGGAGAGTTTTGGTTTCATTTTTAGGACTGTCATAAAACAAAGATGACCTTTCTAAGAGCATCATTTTTTATAAAACCTTAAACTCTGAATGCTGATTTTGAAGTGCTTAAATCCACCCTACTCTTGTTTATGAAATGGTTATACAGTTGTATGGCTGGTTATAAATAACACTGACAGGGCTCTCTAGCCTTTTCTAGTTGCTAGCAGGACTACGGGCCTAAAACTGTGGTCAGATTGCTTCTCATTGATATTCTTCTCGTGGTATGGCTGGCTTGAGACAACACAATAGCCTTAACTTTTTCCCTTCATCCCAGAAGGTGAGTCATGTCCTGGATAATTCACACACTGCTTTTTAGTGGTGGAGCATAAAGTGGCTTCTGTACACCACTGGCTTAATAAAATACTGAGAATTTGTAGCACTTCCTACATTTCTGTCCATACACAGATATCCTGCCTTGCTGAGTTACTGTCGCAACAAACAATGAATTTAAAGCATCAACCCAAAGCTAGACGCTGAGGTCAGCTCCCATGATTCATGCAAAAATTAGAATCACTGACATGAAAATACATAAACCCAAACATCCTCTCTTCAGTGATTGTTATTAAGCAGAGATTTACAACCAAAGCCCAATCATGTTAAGGTTGGATGCATGTTTCAACTAACAGCTATTTCAGCCATTAAGTGATACATTTTACAACATGCTGAATGATTGCTCGACTAGGCTGGTAACTTATATTTCATGGAAAAGGAATAAATTCCTTTTTGACAGAAGAGGTACATTCTAACCCGCTGAAATGAAAGTTTGACCTTTGAGTACCGTGATATGTTGTTTATTGATGGCAGCTTCTTTGGTAAAATAGTATGGTTACTATATTTTTGATAGAACAATAAGAAAGTCATTGACTGTGAAGCTTTGAAAGCAAAGTGGAATCTAAATTACATAACATCAACTTGAAATTGGCACAGAGTGTTTTCTATATGATAGGGGACAATTAAATCAGAGATAATGGAAGAAATAAACTAACCCAAGCACAAATCACTAGAGAAATTACTGAAGAAATGTAGCATACCCAAACAGGTGAGAATGAGCAAATAAATATTATAACTTCAATTAAAAAATAGAGTATTTAATGGACTGGAAAGGGATGTGGGAATCATGTTGGCTAATGTATTTCAAAATACTGAATTAAATTTATAATATCTGTTTGTGTCGCTATATTTTCATGTCTGTGGTTGCCTGGAAGTCATCTCCTATGAAAAAAAAAAAAAGAAAAAAAAAAGCCATTATGTCAATCTGACTAAAATAGTGCTATTTATTGCTGTCAGAATCTAATTGGAACCATTTTGTGCAGCCACATATGTCAGGAACAACACCACAATAATACTAGTTACAAATCAAGCTGATTCTGGGAGCAAAGCTGCTACACTATGGACTTTGCATATGGGAAGGAAGAACCAGTCACAGAAAAATTCACAGGTTTCTTCAGCAGATGTTACAGTTCAATATGTAGGTGTTGGAAAGAGCTGCTGAAGAGCTGAGCTGCATTTGTTTTGTGAGGGGTCTTCATTAACATGAAAGATTCTGTGTGTAGATCTGTTGTTAGCAGAAGATTGCTGCAGTATGTGTTAGAGTGGATTGGTTTTCTGAGCTGGAAATTCTTTTATTGAAATGATTTCAACAACAAAATCTGTTTTCATATGAAGAAAACATCCAGAAAAACAATTCACTGCAAAGGCATTTGATTCTATATCAAATTATTACAAACAAAATATTCACCATTGAATATGTAGCACTAGCATGATATCTTACAGGTGGAAAAGTGATGATAGTATTTATTTTCTATCATTTATTCAGATTTTAAGCATTCCCTAGTTGCATTTCCTATGCACTGGGTACCTTTTCCACTGCTTGAAGTAAAAACAGACAGCAATATAAAATAAACTACTGTACCTCACATCTTCAGGGTCTCATTGAACAATGTTAATTTTTTCCCTCTGACAATCAAATACTGAGCCCAGTGGAAAAAAATAACAAACACCGTGAGTTGCTGGATTCTATCATGTGAACCTAATTTCATATTTAATATACACTCAGTAGATTTTTAGTATGCCAACACTTGATTATTCTAAACATAGCTTTTTCTTAAGATAACCAAATGTACATCATTTCTGAGGGATGGAATAGCCATAAAACCAATTTTTGGTGGGTGCATATATTATACATGATTGATAATTTGAAGCTTTCTTGTTTATATTTTTGAGTACATCTCCGACCTTATTCACTATTCTTGAACGTTCAGGGTGCACATGAATTCAGAACTCATTTAACAAAACAAAGGAATGCACTCCATAGCTAATGAGAAAGTTACTTGTAATACTATTTCCACTTACGTCTCCTGATATATATAAATGGAACAAACACACTCAAAAAGAAAACAAAGCAGTTCAAGAAGAGGTCGTTTGGACCTGCATCCCTCTGGTTTTCTTCTTTAGTACAACGAAAAAAAAAATCAACCACTCTTTCTTAACAAGAAAAGCCTTTGTAGCACATCAGTTTTCCTTATATTAATCCTAGGTTTACACTGATCAGACATCCTGGAGAATATATTTTGCTTTGCTTGTTCAACACAATTCACTTTGTACTAATAAATACTTATTACTTCATTATTTTTTAAAGGTTGCTTGCTGAACACAAATAAAGTACTCCTGTGTTGCTTTAGTATTTTAACTTGTTTTGAACAAAATAGCAGTTGAGTACAACTTAAATATTCACTTTCCAAAGCCTGACCAAGTTACTCTGCATGTTCAATTTCTTCTACCTTCCAGAATAAACAAACTGAATGTGATGTGTTATAAGAGGAATTGGATCAGCACTTCTACAAACTTCAGTATTTTTCTGTCTCCCTCCACCAACTTATTAATTAGAGAATGATTGAATCTTACAGAGTAGAGCAGTGTAGGGAAGCTCAGCTATTTGTACGTGACCTGGTCTAGAATTAAAACTGAAATGGGGAAACAGAGATAGAGGGAAAGAAGATAATAACACAGTTCACAATTAACTTTATATATTGTTCTGATACACACATACTCTTATATGTATATATATATATGTATACTCATATATTCTTTGAAAAGCCCCTTGAAAGTAAGTTTCTGTTTGCTTTGTAATGCTTGTTGTAGGCACTGTGCTTGGGGGTCTTAAGACCTTTGGGAAAAGAGTGTGAGCAGTGCACAATGTCAGTTGATGTGACTGGAAGACAGCTAATCAACTGATGACCTGAAATTTTACTACATCCATAAGAGCTACAGAGTTACAAAATAAATAAATAAAAAGATACTCAGCTCTGGATGTTCCTACCTATCGAAGGCACTTTCTGACCCCTATTACTGTACAATCAAAGCACCTCACAATCTTACTATCTTTATGCTGAAAAACCCCTTGTGAGGGTTTGCTGTTATCTCTGCACTCACACTGACACTTTATGTTTCAAGAAAGTACAAAAACTGATTCAAATGCAATACCTCCCTTTGGCCTTGGAGGCCCAAGGCAGCTCTTTCCAAACATGGTTTCGATCATGTTTCACAGATTAAATGAATTATTCAGCTCTGCAAATCTACATTTTGCGGAAGATTTTGCTCAGCTTAAGATCAATTTAAAAAAAAGTCATCATTGCTCTAAACTGTTTCATACTTGTACAGTTTTGATAATCATATAGGAAGTGCACACCCTTCAAATGCAAGCTAGTTTTATAATAAAGCAAAACTTTTTTGTTTTTGTTTTTGTTTTTTTGTACATATTGTAGAAAAAAAATATAAACACCTCAAAAGTTCACAGAAGAAGGATCACTGATTATAAGTGAACGTGGAGACCTGATTTGTACATTTGATGGTAAAAGAAGGAGCTTGGATTTCCTAATCCTTCTCTGTCATACCTCTTTTATAGAACTATTTTATTCAGAGTTGGAACATAAAGTTCTTGATAAACTTGGAAATAATTAAATATTTTTGGATAGAAAAGACTGAAGAGCAGAGGACAGAACTGATTAAATTTCTTTAAATGACACTTCTTATTTTCTGTTATTTCGTTTTCTCAGTTTTTGAGAGAAAAAACTGAGTCTGGTTTTGTTGTGCTAGATTCTAGCTGAAAAATGCGTAACGAATTGATTACAGTATGAGAGATGGGAATGTCTGGATGTCTGGAGACAGCAGTTCTTTCAAGAATGCATCAGAATGAGCAAAGAAGATGACATTTCTTTTTTTCATCAGAATAATCCACTTTTGGTGGTGAAGAGGAATAAACCAGTAATCAAGATGTAAAATGATAGGGAAGTTGAACAACAATTCAACTTGAAATTTAAAATCCTTGATACTAACAAAGGCCACCTCTATGGTCTCACATATTCACTCCCATGCTCTCAAGTGATCTAGGACAACTATTTGGGGACCAAATAGAGAATTGGATCACTGAGATGACAAGGTTAATTGTAATTATGATTATTATTTTCACAGTTCTCAATTTTACATTTCTAATCAGTCTCAAGCTTCTTGTGTGTCGGAAGAAGGGTTTAGTAAGCAAGGGAAAAATACGCTAAAATAGGAGGCTGGATTTGTTATAGGGGAGCTTTACAAAACAGCTGTGGTGCGAACAAGGGAGGATAAGCTTCAACTATTTGAGCCACAGAGTTGTCATCTGTCTTGTTCCAACACAAGCAAGTTACTCACAGCTCAGCAGACAATGAGACAAAGCAACTATGAGAGAAGAACAATCTTGTAAGAGGTTTGGGCTTTTTTGTGTACAAACTGCACTAAGTTACTCACATCAGCATCACTGATAATCTCTCATTGAGACAATTATTTAACAAGGAAACTACTTATATGGGAGAAAACTGAGAAACCAATACATACTTTCTAGTCCAATCTATTGTCACCCCTGAAGGGTGATGCTCAGATCTCAATAACTGTACAATATTGCCTTTGTTTTGATAAAAAAAAAAAAACAACAAAAAAACAAGAAAAAAACAAAAAAACTTCCCAAGAGTGGTTACATCTCCAGTTTACTTTACAGCAATCAGATGCCTAGTAGTTTCAGCAGTCATTTTAGCAGCTTGATTTGGAAATATCTTTTAAACTACAACTGAGCGACAAAAACTGTCAGTGAACAGTTTTATTTGTTTTTTGCTATTTAGTTTCTGGTAGGAAAGAAGGAAGAAAATATAAACATTTCATCAACATTTTTAGTTGTAAAAGCTGTCTTTAGGGATGTCCTGGTTTCAGCTGGGACAGAGTTGATTTTTCCTTCACAGTGTCTAATATATTTTGGCTTTAAGAACAAAACAACATTGGTAACACCACTGTTTTAGTTGTTGCTGAACAGCACTGTATGGAGCCAAGGACATTTTAGTTTCTCAGCTTTTCATACTGTCCTGCTATTGAGAGGGGCTGAGGGGGCACAAGGAATTGGGAGGGGACAGAACTATAGCAACTGACCTAAGCTGGCCAGAGGGATATTCCATATCATATGGCATTACATGAATAAAACTTGAAAATGGTGTGGAGTTAGAGCATGCTACTGAAGGCATTATTACTGAATGTTTGTAGTCAGGGAAAATCAACCATCTCCCTAGGAAGCTTGTTTCAGTGTTGGACCAGCCTCACGATACAGAAGGGTTTCCTAATGCCAAGTCTGACCCTCCCTGGGAGAGCTTTGTGCCATTTTGATTCTGCCATTGGTTCCCAGGAGCAGAGCCCAGCACCTCCCCGGCTTCCCTTCCTCAGGGAACTGCACAGAGCACTGAGGTTGCCTCTTGGCCTCCTCCATATCAGACAACACAAGTCCTCTCAGGCTATGCCATCCAGCCCTTTTATTGGCTTTGTTGACCCCCTCTGGAAGAATTCAAGTATCTTAACATCATTTTTATGTTGTGGAGCGCAGAGCCGCATACAACACTCAAGGTGAGGCCACAGCATCTCTTTTGACTGGCTGCCTGGGCTGTGTTTAGTGCACTCCAAAAAGTGGTTTGCCTTCTCAGCTGCCAGGGCACACTGCTGGCTCATGTTGAGCCTGCTGCCACCAGCACTCCCGTGTCCCTTCCTGCTAAGCTGTTCTCCAGCTACTCTTCTTGTACGCTGTGCCTTTGTCTGGCATTGCTCCATCCCCAGGCAGAAACTGGCACTTACCTTTGCTGAATTTCATTTCATAGATGACTGTCCGATGAAGAATCAAAACTACTTATTGTCCCAAGTGTCTACTCTTGCCAGTCAGTTTGTCACCTCCTGTCTTGTGTTTTATCTACAAAGTGCCCAAAGATAAAATTTTTCAGTAAAAAAGAACACAGGGTGATATACACCAGTAGAAAATACACTGCAGGAACAATCCTGAGGAAACTGTTTATTGTATTGTATTCTGTTTGTTTCTTCCATCTCTTTATGTGCAGTGTCTCTACCATTTATCCTAAGAGGCAACCAAAGCATTTATTTCAAACTGTAGCTACAAATGTGACTTCTCTTTAGGTAGTGACATCGTTACTAACCTGTCAATCCTGATTGTTATTAAGCAAACTATTCCTTTCATCACTTCATTGCTGTGCATGTACTCCAGCACTGATCACCAAAGGAACTGGCTACTGCTGTTTCTACGCATGGCGATCTGAAAGTTTTCAAATAAGAGACCATCAAATAATTGACACTAATTGCCAAATTAATTACACTGAATATCACACAAATACTAGGATTCAGGAAGATCTTCATAAACATGCAGTAGTTATCCAAGCTTTGCTGAATAACACAGGCATGTTAATTACAGAAAGCTAAACACTGCATTTTATTCATTCAGCTTTTCTTGTCAATTGGCTGGCATTTTGAATTCTGCTTCTTCCAAAATTAAACCAGCTCTTCTCTGTTCTTTGTATTGAAACCCTTACACTGCAGTCTGATGGACATTATATCTGAGATCCTTTTTATTACTGCATATAAATTAATCACACAGTATATTCAAAAGGCCTCCTTTTACATTTAATTTTTTTTTCAGCCAAGTTTATAAAAAGTTATTATTGGTTCTCTTATTAGTGACAATTAAAATTTGAAAAAATAATGAAGCAAAACTAACGTATCCACCTGAATGAATAATACTTAAAATTGGAAATCTTTCCTAAAAGTTCTTTTAAAGAAGTCTGCTATATAGCTGTACACATGGCTGAACCACAAGATTATCAGCAACTGCTCATTCAGATGAGTTATTTTGCATCTAACTGTCTACAAGTTAGTTGACTATGAAACTGCCCAGTTTTTGTGTGTAATCAAAATAACTGTGTACACATTTGGCATGTAATTACATTTCTAACTTGATTAAAATCCAGCCCTGAAACAACTGCAAGCTAAGGCTTGGCTCCAGTGATTAGTTCTTAAAACTTCTTTCATAAGCTTGAACAAATAACTCTTTTTGCCAAAAAAATGCTGCCAACTGTGAAAGTTAATTATGATAAATGTAACACAGTTCTCTCATCACCAATGCACAAAGAGAGGCTTTTACCTCTTCTAACTTTATTGTCCATCAAGACGAAGACGGTGCTTGAGGTTTTTTTCCTTTAACAAGGACAGATATGCACATGAGTGACAGTTAAATTTGTTGGAGGTATTAAATTGCTAATGCTAATGCATTTTACAATCTTCTGAACTGATTTAATATATTAGACTGTCGCTCAAAGTCCTAATAAACAATTCTGCATTCTTGGTTTAAAATAATCCTGTCAGATCTAGAGATTTTCTCAATTGGCCTCCATTGTTAATGCGATAGTTTACAAACAAATGACTTTTTTTCTTCATACATTGTAACACAGGAGACTTTAATGAATGTTTCTCCTGTTTCTCTTTTTAATTTATTGTGAAACAGCTGTGCCAGACCTTAATGGTGTGGATTTGTGCTTTAAAGCACCTGTGCTCATAACTAGACTTTTCCTTTTCTTGCAAATATTCTCTTACTTATTCACATTTGAACAGATCTTCCTTCTCATTTTAAGATATTGCAAAGTCAGCCTTGTGCAACTTAATACATTTTTGAAGAATTACTTCATTATATCTATTCTAATATAGTATAATTTCTCCATGGAGTACTACTTTTGCTTCAGAGACTCATAAGAAGCTCAACAAGTACTGAAGTTTCAAGTTTGCAGATGTGAAAACAGAGGTACTCATTATGGCTAATAGACATTGACAAGAAAATCATTAAAATAATATATTTTTTTTCTAATTTTGTAAAAAAAAAAAAAAAAAAAGAGAAATGAGAAAATCATTACTCTGAAGTACATCTATGTAGAAAACCTAGGTATTTTGACACCAAAGCACTCTGAAATATTTAAGGCTCTCAAACAGGAAGAGAAGTACTTAGCATAAAATATAAAATATAAATAAAGTATAAATAAAATAGAAAATATAAAATAAAATTTAGATTATTGTTTGGATAAGTATTCAGATTTTATATGAGTATGAAATCAATAGATCAAAATTGCTGTAAAAAAAAAAAAAAAGTTGAAGAGAACTCTATCTTAAGCTGGTATTAATAATGCCTTCTTGTGTTTAGTTTGCTTTTCCTTATCTGGGTGCTGGTAGCTGCAGGATCTAAGATAAGATATGATCTAAGATAACCGTAACACACAAACCCAAATTGTTCTGACAGTTAATTCCATACTGGGCTGATACTTGTTTAAGACAGCTTCATCTCTGGTTCTGATGTTTCTGGTAATAAACTTTCTCAAATTAGTCATCCTCAGAGTTAGGTAAGCATTCCCTAAAGCAGATAGGTCTTCACAGACAGCTTTTGAGATTAGAACAAAGGATAGGTATGAATCACAGAAGATGTAAGGCTAGTCAACACAACAAAGTTTATACCAGTAAGACCTCAGCAAGTCAACCACGTGAACATAAGTGGATTCACTTTATGTGCAGGATGAAGTCTGGTTTTGCTTATTAATCTAAAGCAATACAGAGAGAAAGAAATCTGTCCAAATGTGAAGATTACTTGGTCAGTTATTCAGAGGATTTAAATCACAGCATTTGAACTGAGCATTGACCCCTCCTAAAATCCTTTTTATTTCACTTCTAGACCATCCTGGCTGCAAAGCACATAGAAACATTTAGTTTTCCAAAAAACAAAAGGCACTGAAAATTGAGCACTGACTTCTCAAGCTTGTGTTAGAGTCATTGACACCGGAGCTGTCAGATTTTACGAACTGAAGATCTGCTTCCCTGTCTGCCTATCTAATTTTTGCATGTTAAACATGCTTCTTCATAAAATGAACTGGAAACTTGCATCAATTGTACAAAGAGAGACTTCTGGAAGTACATATGACATGGCTAGTCCTTTTCAGAACAGTGCAAACACAAAATACCTAACATATTTTTAAAGGCTCTGATTTGTTTCATTCCTATGCTAACATTTCTCAGCCTGTCACTCAAATTTTTGACTTGTCACTTCTGGTTGAATCAGTCACATCATTCTATATTACTTTATAAAGCAAAACACAGCATGACTAATATTACCAGACAAGGTATTTTTGCAAATGTTCTGTTTTTGGAAGCTGGGGATTTTAGGGAATGCACTGGTCCATGGATATCTGACCTCTTCTATTTGACATAATTTCCGAGGCTTTTTTTTCCTGATGTGTGATGTAAACTGGCTCTGATGGCAGCATACAATCTGCCATGTGGAATGTGAGAAAGTTTGTAGTTCTGGATGAAGAAATTTGTGGTTTGACAATCAGACAAATTGCCCACATTTACTGACCACCTCAAACATGCAGAAATCTTTTTATCTTTTTTGAACCACCTATCTCATCCTATTTGCTTCAAATGAGTATTTAAGATATTCATTGCTGTTTGATACAGCACATTGAGATTCCTACCTTTGCAGGTGTCAAGGTCTCCTTTGAAAGACTGATCTCTTTAGTTATGACTGATTTTTGCTTTTACCATCAAATACTTGGTTTCAGAAATGTGCAAAGCTGTGAGTGACCACTGTCAGTCATCACTGTGATTAGATCCATCACACTTGATATGGCCACATACCAGTTCTTACTCAAAACTTGTATAATTGCAAGCTGACAGTTCCTAAGTCTTGGTACAAAGTGGGGCAGATATGTCTTATGTGCTTTTAGAGATCAAGATAATTTTACGTAGGAAACTCCATACATACTGCCTCCTATTTACTTCAGTGTTAACTACAACAGATACAAAGAGAACAATAACACTATTTTACAGAGCAAAGTCTCAGCTACAAAACACCATTCTTCACCATGGTGACCAGCATTAGCTCTGCATTTTTGCCAGCCATGAACAAGAGCCTGCATGCTGTGCTCATAAAAATCTGCTCCAGCAGAGATGACCCACTGTTTCACAGCCACCATGATGGTATTATTACTAGGAAAATGTTGCCCACATAGCCCACATTTCATTAGCCCAAACTGATGGAAGTTAAACGGTGCCAAATCCAGACTATACAGCAGATATGGTGGAACAGTATAGCCAAGACTGGCAGTGTGCTCTACGGTCTTCAACCCAGTGTGGGACCTGGCATTATCCCATTGTAAGAGAAAGGTTGTCTTCTTCTCGGACTCTGAAAGTTTGAGCTTTCAGCTTAGCATTGTGATGTAGTGGTCAAAGTTGATGGTCCAGGAAATCCAGAAGGATCACCTCTTTCCTGTTCCAAAAGATAATATAGGTCACTTTATCCACTGAGAGCTGCACCTTGAACTTCTTCAATGGGGAATTCCTGTCTGTACTCCATGGACTGCCATTTTGACATAGGTTCATAGTGGTGACTAACTTGTCTCATCAACAGTAATGATGCAACTCAGGAAACTTCAATCACTTTCAGTCTTGTACTGGTTCAATAGATGCTAACAAACTTGCATATGGTGTTCTTCCTGTTCCTCTATAAGCATTCATGGTATCCCCCAGGAGCAAACTTAGTAATATTCTGAAGTTGTCACCGTTGTTTCCAATGCACTAAAGCCTATGTTCAGCTCCGGACACAGTTTCTGGTCACAGTCCACATCACTGTCACTACTGCTGAAATGTACCACCCACTGCTTCACTGTGGTCACATCCACTGATCTCCATAAGTGTTCAGCAAGAATCAATGAATGTCAATGGGTGCATTTTTTTCCACATGGAAGAATTCAATTCGACAGCTTTGCTACATATGCACTTTCATGTCGGACACCATTTTGTCAGATTGCCCCTCCATTGTCATCTCTAGCACAGCAATAAAATGTAATGGAATGCTGGTGGAAAAACACAACATCTGCTGCCATACTTACTGTCATACCATGATCCCTGAGGTCCCTTTCAACGCAAGGTATTCTATGATATGATGATACCAGCAACATCCACCTCTGATACGTGGGCCAACATAATAAAATAGGAGACATTGTTCCTAACAGGAGGAATAATCCTCATACTTCATAAAACTTAGGAAGTTAATGCCAATGATGAAATAGGCATTTGTTCTATGAATAAGCTTTACAAAGTAGATATAGAAAAGATAAGTGACAAGCACAAATGTTAGAAATGGATAAAGACTGTCTGAGAAAGAATGAAAAAAAATCTATCGAGATGCTACCTTGCCATTGCTTTAATGCTGTTGTTCACTGAACTGTTTCCCAATCTCTTCATTTCAGTATTACAAATAGACAATTTTTATTTTTGGAAGAGGATGCCAAGCATTTCTTCAGTTAGATTTGCAATTCTATGAACTCCATACAGTGTCTGTGGTAATAACAGATAATAATTATGATCTGGTATGATTTTCATTACACAGTTGATCTTGCATAAATTTCAAGCTGTAGCAGCAATGGTCTGCCATTAGTGTAGAATGTGGGAGGAGCTGATGAAAATGAACTCCCCAAACAATAGGTTTGTTGGGACTGTAGCTATAACAGCTTTCTTAGTTGTTGCTTCATTCCTTGTGGGAACAGTTCTGCAGCTGCACTACATGCCAAACTCCCACTGAAGTCTTCGAGCAAGTGCATAATTGGGCCCTAGTGCACACTTTAACACATTTGTTTTCATTACCATGTTTACTATCTATGCTACGGAGATGTCTGTTATTCTGTACTCCGTGGTTTTAAAACCACAATGTGAAAACAGTATTTTATATTTCTTTTTGAAATAATAATTTAGAAATTATTTTCTCCTTATGTGTGTGTTTTTAGAAGTACCTCTGTGTGTTCCAGAAGAGTATGCAAAGTCAGCTCCTTACTACAGCATTTCGAACATCTTATACTTGTAAACTTTATATATACAGATTGGATTCTTCTTTCAGACTTTCTAGGCAGTTGAAAATAAAAATACCATTTCATAGAGAAGTTTTTTGTTTACAGAATCTATAGCAAAATTTACTACAAATTTATGGTTGGCATTTCAGTAGAATTTTATGTTTTAAAACATGACAACTTTTATCTTGCTTTGTTTTTCCTTAAAGAATGTGGATACTCAAAATTATATATTGCAGTTCTTCAGATGCATTCTCTATGAAATCTTAAAATATAGTCCTTGAAAATCTCACTACCAAGTGTAAAAAGTAAGGGATTTATCTCATATCTTTCTTTCATTGAAGAATAATATATATTTTGGGGAGTGGTGTTGAATCAGTACTTGATGAGAAATATTTGCAGACAGCACATACCAAATCAATATCTTTGTTTATTCTGCTAGTCTTCCATGTACAGATAATCAGCCTTCAGACAACTGAGGATTTGGGACTGTAAGAAGATAAGGATGAATTGCTGACAGCTTACTCATTTCCTCATCCAAAAATATGTTAGGTCATTTTTTTTTTGCCATGTGAAATATGATACAGATATATCATCAGCATTTGATAAATAGAGAGGTTTTTTAAAAATTGCATCTGAAATACTTGACATTCAGTACTGTTTTTGAAAATGATAAAATCATAATTGTAAAAAAGACCTGCAGTATTGCCAATCAGATTCTTGCTGTTATGTGCACCCTGGCACATACATCTTACTGTCCCCCTGCAGAAGAAGGAATGAGCATAAAGAAAAGAGCAATTTTCCTGCCGTAAATTGGAAAGTCTGCCAACCAGCTAAGTGATCTACCATCAATCAGTGTTAAATTCTCTTTGGCTGCAGAAAATTCAAGAACTAACTATTACTGAGAGATTTCACACAGTGACTAATGGTATATGACAAACACATTTAAAATCTGCATAGACCATCATCAGTTTAAAATATAACACGAATAATAAACAATTCTAAAGGTATCCTGGTGTGCAAAATAAGATATAATCTCCTCAGACGCATATTGTACACAGAAGATTACCATTCTAGAAATGCATTCAATATCAGTAAGAAAAAAGTCAAATATACAATACGATTTCTTTAGGAACAGCATATTTCACACAATGTATATTGCAACATTGCATACATTCAAGCAAGACTGTACAGCAAGATGGCTAGGGTCATGCAATAAAACAAAGATGACAGCAGAATAAAACACTGAGCTGAATACATGATCACTTTACTCACATGAGAAACCTCATTAAGTAATATTGAAATTTTGAAGTGAGGAAGGTCTTCTCCTCTACCATGTCATTACTGAAGCCACAACTAATGCATCTGTTCCAGATGGCAAGCATTCAAATGAATACGAGATAGTGTTGTTGCTTGCATACTAAGTTGGCCATTTCTTAGTACAAATATTTTTCATTCCACTCATGTTTAATTTTCACTTAAAACATATTCTTTACAGAATATGGAATATGGAAAAATATTTACAAGAAAGGAATACATAATTTATTAAAAGATGTCTGCACCTCTTGTTGAGGAATAGTCCACGAAACTGTAGACATTTGCCTTAAATTTGCATTTTGAAATATTTAGACCTTGTCATTTATTTTCAGTTCATTTTCCAGATTTATGTATTTAATTTATAAAATAAACTTCCTCATTTTGACACTGGCCTTTCTAGACACAATGTTCTTTTATTTTTATTTCTTTCTGACAAAAGTGTATTGCCAAGGAAGTCAATGAGAATATCATTTCTGAATTTATTGGGAACAGGATCTGCTATTTTGGGTTTTGTTAAGCTATGAAGGAACCATAACAGCTGAGGGCAGAGGTGTCTTTATTTTGAATGGCCACATATGATGAAAGAAATAGAAATTCGTAAGTTAAAGAGCCCAGGGCAAGGTGTGCTATACTGAGAATACAAGTAGTCCTAATAATCACCAAAGTGAGATGGAAAAACTTGAATAAATGTAATCATACCAAAAAGCTTCAGGCTGAAGTAGTTTCCCCCATTCCCAGCAGAAATAAGAGAACCAAGAGGGAAGTGTAACTAAACAGCTTAAATGGTTCAAGCACGATGTTTGCAAGCTATGGTATGATCTCTCAAACATTAGTCTGACTGTATGTCTCTTCTCCCATCTTTCTGCCTCCTAGAATTTAAATGTTCACAGTGTGCTTAAAACTTTGAATACTGAGATTATCCATCTTTGAATTGTGATTTTCTGATTCATTCATGGATCAGGTTACCTAATTTTGACTCATCTGAGCTCAGATATCTCATATTTAGATGGGATAAAGTGAACTATATGTTTAAAAAAATAGTGCTGATGCAAATTTGGAAGTCTGTTTCGGTCAAAATCAGAGGTAATACAAGAAATAAAGGTATACCTTATGCTTGAGCTGTTTCTAAAATAACAAAAGCATGCTGTTCCACAACAATAACTCTACAAGAGCAAGTGATCTCTATATATATAATACTGTGGAAGAACAAACCAGGACAGTAAGAATAAACAAGAGTACTTAAATAATCATCCCATTAGCTGAACTGTTGTAATGACTCTCTGACTTGAATCTACTCTGCTGATTCACTTTAATTTACAGCACTGCTAACAAGACATCAGAACCAGGACAAGAAGGAATTTATGTTAACATTCAGCACCATTCCGTTTAACTCAGTGTTAGCAGATACCCATTTGGGATGGATGGAAGGTATGCAAAAAAGGTACCAACAAATACAGAAGATTCCCTAGCATGAGTTTGAGTTTCAATCAAGAGACAGTCTTTGGATTTTCTGTTATCCAGGTGGGTTAAAAGGAACAATATTTTGCACCAAGGTCATCAGCAGGTATTCTGCACCTGTGCTGTCCAGATACATGAATAGAACCCACTGCCTGCATAAAAACATTTTGTAGAACAGAGAGAGAAAGACAGAGCTGGAGAGACAAGTTTCATCCTGTCATCAGCTCTTCTTCATAAATACAAGATATAGGTAGAGCTTTGTGGAAGAGAAGCTTGTATGTCTGTACTCTTCAACTCAAACAAGCATATTCATAGCTGAAAATTTTTTCAGAAATAGAATTTCTAGGAATAATTGAATTGTGAAAACACCTTTTGCTTTTTTCTTTTAATCTTTAAAGAAAAATTCTCTAATTCAAAAGAACAATCAGAGTAATCTAGAAATCTCTGAGAATGATGACAGCTTTCTTTCTCATCAACAATAAGAGTACCTGCTTTATCTTTACCTATGCAGCAGAGTCCAGGTAGATAATAGGGTCTTCATATCTGTCCCAAATGACCTTGCAGATACCATTAACCTAAACGAGATTAGTCACTGGAGCTGCGCACCGTTGCTCTTAGCAGAGGCAGCCACAGCAGCAGCACTTATCAGTAAAAGAAGCTTGTTGAAGAAAGAGAGCCTGGATTTGGAAGTTTTGAAGATGATCATAAGGACATATGGTATCTGAATTTCTGACTATGCCAGTGACAAGCAGGCATAAGTATGCATATTAAAAAAAAAAATGGAAAAAAGCCTCTGTGAAGAAAGCACATTTTCATGTTCATTTTTATAATACACTGCAAGTGTTTACACAGAAGCCTCCCATTCACTAAAGTGGAGTTTGTCACTATCAATCACAGAAACAGCAAACAAAAATGGTGAGATTTTATGTGCAGTGCTTCATTCTGAGGGTTTTAACACTTCTGTAGGCAGCAGTAGTTATTTTACTGGCAAAGTGTCATTGGGAATAGGTTGATCATCTGGCTAAGTTGTAGTTTTCATAAAATATCAGCACCCCAGCTGAAAAACAGCCATAACAACATAATGGGGCAGGTTTTCCTTTGCACATATTTAAACACTTATGCTCAGGTACTAATTGCTCCTGTAGAGAATATATTTTCTGGAATAAGAGAATCATACACATTCCAGTGTTATTATTAATGCAAAATCAATCTATCCATATGAAGAATTTTTATTTTCCCAGTAGCTTTCCAATGCCAAAAAGCTACTGTGGACACAACTGTGTTTTGTGCATTTCTAAACTTGTTACTTTTACTTTCCACTTTTTGTGGAAAACTAAATAAAATATCAGATTCATATCATATTTAAATAAATTACAAAGGACAGAAGCTCTCTCTCATATAGTCAGCAAAGAAAAGAGTAAAGAGAGCCATGGGGCAGTATAAGACCTGAGCTGGACTTTGAAGATATTTGACTTTTGTCTACCAGAAGAGTTTCTGAATGCTGCTATCCTGACTTAATCAGTTAAAGTAGTTATGCAAGGTTGAGATTGATCTAGAATTCTGTTCCTGAAATAACTTCAAGGAAATACCTTATCAGAAAAATTCTAGGTTGTGAATTAATATGGTAGTTAGTAAGTGTGGCATTGTTCCAAGGATTAAAACATCATCTAAAAGTGACAACTCTGAATGAAAGACTTTTTAAAAACAGAGCAGTAGGCAACAGTATCTGTAATGACAGCTTGTATCAGAACGCACTAATCAGTGGGCTGCAGGGTAATATGCACTCTTGTTCTCTTTCTCTGCGGCTTACCGAATATTTAATTATTCTACATAAAGTGAAATAGCTTCAACAGAGTTGAGAGCAGGATGAAAATCAATCCTGTAAGTCCATAATGGCAGGGTAGGTTCAAATGTTGTCAGGCAGAGGAGGAAACTGAAATTAGAACTGCCAGAAACAGATCAGTTATCTGATCACCTAAATTAAGTGGAGAACTATGCTGAGTATACCTCCTTTTTTGAAAACAATTATGGGATTACACCAAAGAAGAAGAGAGGGCTTTGGATTTCCTTTTCAACTATGGAAAACTGTTGTAGAAATAATTTCTAAGGCCTGCATAAATCTGCTGATGTGGAAACAGAAGTGCAATACAGTGTCATCCTACAAACAATGTAAGTCAAGGCAATAGGGTTTTGGGTTTTGTTTTTATTAACAATCTCTTAAAAAGGTTTAGTTTTTACTGGGGGTAATGCTTGAGGCACCAAAGGTTTATCAAGTACCAGTGAGATTCCGGCTCGTGCTGCTGAGATATGAACATCAGTATTCACATTCAACACTGCAGAAGATAAACTTTTTGGCCAAAAGAAAGTTAAAATTTACACCTGTCACAAGCAGGTAAGAGCTGTTCAGGAAAGGAGCTACCAAAACCAGTAACAATGTATTCAACCCCTTCTAGAAATATGGAAGACAGAACTGACATCCCTCAGCTGCCAGCACGATAGCTAGTTAGGCTCTGTCCTCTTGGTACTTTCTCACAGTTCTGAAGTGCGCCTGCTGGCATTGCTGTGGAGGTATCTACTCACCAATTTATCTGACAGGTGGTTAGCTATTAACATAAATAAAAGTTGTGACCTGTCTGCCACTTTCAATAACTCAAGTGCTATATCTCCAATCTGTCGTGTCCTTGGCAGCCCTTTTGTTTATTAGTAAATGCATTATTCATCAGGAAAATTTGCCTTAATTTTATTCATTTTAACTATACTCCACGGTTATCCTCTTAGTGATATTTTTCTTTGCTGCGCTCTGGCTGTTACAGGGACTAGATCCTGAGTAGGCTGATACACCACTACAAAGGAACATGAGGGAGAATGGCACCTCACTGTTATCTTCTGCAAGTTCTCAAGACATGAAGGGATAAATAAGGTGGTACAACCAGCTACTTTCACCACTGTGAAGAAAATGAGTTGATAAACAGGAAACAGGAGTAAAACAAGACATACTGCTATTCAGCCATACACCGTAGCTGAATTAATCCTGCATGTTTCAATCTGAAGTAAGAAAAGTCACTTTTGAGACTCAGACATGGCTCTTATCACTAGCGATCCCAGTTCATTGTTCCTTATTTCCAGTGACACCTTCTCCCTCCTGTCTCCTACACAAAAATTGGTTTCTCCCTAAGAAATAAAGACTTCCCATGTTTCATAAAACCAAATAAAACCCTTGTTTACACTCCATTCACTGTATTAAATGTAATATTTGAATCGTGAAAGATTTAAGCAAGGCACTGATCCTTGCAGCAGCAGTACTCCTTGAAGGAGCTGTTTACTCATCATCCTTCTCAAAACAAAATCCTAACGAAATACACTGAGCATAGATCTAGTCTCCATGACTTATCATTTTTACAAACACTTTGTTGCCACTCTGTGCTCACACTAGCATGGATATTTCTAATGTAAATTGATTTGTAATGCTTATAACACCTGTTATTATGGTAGGATTTATTCAGGTTAACAAAATAGCGGAGTCACTAATCAGATATCACACTATAATGATGAAAAGAGAAATTTTATGATGGCAATTTCATTAAGTGCATGTGATAGAAATTAGGAGGAACTCTCACATACTGGAGGTAGAAAGATAAACCAAGATATTATGAAAGACTGATCCCAATGTGTGGGGGATCAGATGAAGCATAACAGCTTGTCAGTTAAAGTTATTTCAACCAAAGTTTCCTTCCCAACCAGCTATCTATCTTCCATGTAATTTTGGATGAGATTATTTTAACCTCAGAGTTCACTCTTTGGATTGATATGTCTGGCTACCTGAGGATTTCAGAAGGTGAGTTATTTGCTTTAACCATCTTCTAGACAGTTTTTGGAATAGTCTTTTATACTGCTGAACTCTGCACCCTGCACATTTTTCACTCCTTCGTTGCCCATTTGTCTGTTTCTGTTTTGCTAGCTAATGCAGCTTTGCAAAAAGAATATCAGAGACTAACAGCAAATGGATTTGCTGATTACTATTAAAACCTCCCATGTCTAAAGTCACTTAAGGTACATAAAGTTTGTGGAACATGACTCAAATTAACTGACAAATTAGCTAGATCTTAATTGATGGAATATTTTTTCTGAGTGTATTTTGCACACTACCCTGTGTCTTTAGGAGAATTCTGGAGGACAGAATTTCCATTTGCTGTGCAAACTGTCACAGTGAGAAAGATTGCCTGTTGCACTCCAGTCTTCAGCTCCACAAAACAGCAGCCTATTTTTCTTGATTGCAGCTTTTTGTTAGCTGTACCAGTGAGATGATTTTCTGGCACATTATTCAGGAAGATGTTACTGCACAGGTGCTTAAGGAATTTTGAGGTTAAATTCAGAGTTAAAGGAAGAGAGAGAGAAGCAGAAACTTACCACTTGTATAAAGAAACAAAAACCTCATCTGACAATAGTGATACATGAGTGAAAAAATAGGAAAGTTAAAAGGATGCAGAATAAAACGCAATTCTCAAGTATTGTTCTGGCTCAGCTTAAGCACTGTAAATGCATGTCAATTGTCAATTAACCCTGCCTGTTTAAATATAGAGATGGGCAGATGACTCTTCTTTAATTTTCTCTTTTTTTTCTAGTTCAATTTCAGAAGTTGATTTTCAGTCTGTGAACATGATAGGACCACACTGTGACAAACTGAAGGTCTTTCTAACTTAGGGTCCTATTTCCAAAAGCAGCTAACAGACAGTAAGCACACAAATACTTTTCCAGATCCCTTTCAGTTTCAAATGATTGTCTTTACCATTTAAAGCATTAGCTTATCTTTGAATGCTGTGACTTCCAACCCAGTACTATTAACCAGGACAGCTCTCTGTCATGGAGAGAGCAAAAGTAAGGCTTCAACCTCACCTTTTTGGAAGTCAGCGCAGCTGAGCAGTCCGCACTTGGCTCTAAACAGTTCCTTTGGGACTGCGAGGATCAGAACAGAGAGCTACTTTGCCGTGGGGGAGCCAGTTGCACCTTAATCTCAAATCAGACAATGCTGCACTGTGAGAATCTGGTCTTTAACAGAACTGCAAAAGAAGAAGAAAGGTAACCACATTTGTTGTGAGACAGAAAATCAGGTTTCCTACATAGAATAAGTGAAGAATTAATAAGTAATGGGAACATGCTAGGGAAATTACTTCAAAGGTTGCCAGATGGCAACAGCTGTAATTTACATTTCAGCAGTCCTGCAAGTACCGAAGTAAATGTAACATACAATATCATTTGTAAAAAAAAACCTCACAAAACCAGAGTATTTCTGCCATAACTGTTCCATGATTCAGCAATTCAGCCAGATAACTGCTCCCAGTCACACACAAACTCCAATAAATTAGAGAAGATCTTCACATACAAGCCATATGTTAGGATGAATGTAAAACCCCAAGGATATTGGAAAGCTCATAAGGCCTATGCAGTACCAGGGAAGGGAAAGAGTGAATACAAATCTGCACTGTTTTTAAGAAGAAGGGTATAGGGAATCTCTTTTTTTTTTTTTTTTTTTTTTTTTTTTAAGTTCACAATTAATTTGCAGCAAGCAAATGCATAATTCTTTTTCCCCATGATTACCATAAATTCAGTGGAACAGCTGCCTTATCCATGGGCAGATACAAAATAGGAAACTTTGAAAATAAGACAGGTTAATACTTCAAATTTGTGCAACCAAATACCTGGGGGCTAACTCTGCCACAGTCACTCAGGGGGAACACTTTCTCACTCAGCCTCTAATACCTCTGCGCTCACTCACAATATAGCTTGTAGAACCTAAGGCCAAATTCAAATCTAAGTTACACTTTGAGAAATTAGGATGCACCATTTTCATTTCCTGTGAATCACTCTTAATTTACAATGGCATAACAGATTAGAATCTGGCCCCTTGAGTTTTAACACTCGCTTAGATTTAAATAGTGGAAGAGCTTAAGCTTAAGACAAGAGTTATTAATTCACTCATCTTTATTCACACAAAAAGGCTGATATGTCTTTATGCTTTTATATACAACATAATGCAGAATGTGCTTAAAACTGCAGGAAGGATAAGCAGATGACTATAAATTCCTTTTTAATAATTGCAATTAAGTATATTTTGGTATAAAGTGCATTATTTCCTTGTTTTTGTCTTTCATGATTTTTGTTTTTTATGAAAGCTTAGGGGGATAATTGTTCTTCTGGTGCATGTATTAAGTGCTACCAGCAGTTTGTTTTTGAGACTATTTGTTCCCTGCAGAGTCTTCAACACCAGATTTTTTTTAAAGCAATGTAAAATAATTATAAATTCCCCATGTAATTTAATTCATTAAAGTAACATGCTTATCTGCCTTATTTTACTGTTAGCCAACTATCTTTTCATATTTCAGGTTCTAAATTTTAAGTTCTTTTTCGGGGACAACTTTCTATTCCTCAGAGTTCAGCACGGAATAAAAGATGAAGAAAATACATTTGTCATTACCTACTTGCTCCTGATACATTCATTTTTAACTGCAAACTTCTGATGGAAATTCTCACCTTTATATAATAAGTGCACGTTTCCATTATTATTTATTTCTCTTTTTTTGTCATCGTTTTAAAATTGGCATTCAGAATCCAAGAGGATGTTGGCCAACAACTTGAAAATCACAGCTATCCCTAACTTCTATTCTTGCTTTTTGTTCTCGCACTACTTTCCCTGTTTTTTCATGTTTCAAGTTCTGGCTATATCCTTAATCTCACTAACAAAAAGAAAAGAGACTATTCACTACAGTGTTTGGAGTAATAGAATTTTTAAGCTCTGTTGGAAATGTAACAACTGTCTTTCATTAAGAACTAAATTCACCTACTAAATAAATACCCGGAAGAATGTCCCGTGTTAAAAATTGCTAACCATGCAACTCTCTCAGCAGGAATTTTAGCAATGACACACACAGCGAAGCCCGGGAAGTAAGAGGTGCTTTATAATGAGAACACTCTCATTGGCCTTCAGATTGCAAGGTAAGACATTGTACTCTTAGCTATTTAGAACCGATTAACCTTTTTATGAATACTGCAGTTGGTATGACCCTATTCTTCATATCCTGCTTATAACTCTGAGGAAAAGAGAAGACTGGGGAGTGACCTGCCTTTAACAGTATGTGGTCTATAATAAAAACTCATAAAATATTATGCCTTTATCCTTTTTTGCCAGAAGTGGTGACGTACAAAGACATGAGACAGGGTTTCCAACCATCACTGGAGTGCCTCATTTGTGAGAAATGGCAAGAGGTCAGAAGAGGGAGACAACTTGCTAGGACCAGTTCTCATATTCATTTAAATAAAGCAGATGATCCCTCACGCTACTATGAACTGATGCTACTCACTATCTGCCAAAACATAAAAGGGAAACACAGCAAGCTGGCAATGAAATGCTAGATACATTCAGGCACCATTCTTATTTTTACAAAAATTTACCCTTTTATGTCATGCTCTGGAGCTGGTCTAATTGCCTCTCATTCATTTATAACATTTTATGTTCTGAATTCCCCACATATGGGAAAATTATGTGAACTGCAAAAAGACTGGAACATGGAGATACAAAAAAGATTTGGGCTTGCATTCACAGAGATAAAGCTAGACAAGTCACTGGCCAAAGACATTATTTAATTCTGACACTGCCATCCTGCCAGAAAGAAAGAGAAGCTGGAGGGCAAAATGTGGAGCCAGAGATCACCAATAAACTGATATTTTCTTGAATAAAGATGGATTAATTTTAAAAACAGAAGAACTATTATTTCAGTACTCCTGATCAGTAACTCAAATTACACATTGATTCCAGAATTAAGAGAATATTTAGTCTGAATTTCAATTGAAGATCTGAGGCTATATTTGTAGAAAGACAAGCCACTTACAAAAACATCCAATGACGTTCTGAGGTAAATAACATACCACTTGTTATATATAGCAGCCTCTACCTTGTCACTCCACTTTCAATCACAGATTGAAATGCCTTTTCAGGCATCTAAACATCATTTGTATCTCTGAAAACAAAAGAAATTGATAGAATATTTATACTTCTAAATGTCTTAAGAGCAGGAAAAAGATGCTCCACTGGCATTTATGGGCATCATTAACTACAAACGTTTTGCCATCAGTACATAATACACCATCATTCTCAAGACAAAATCAGCATGTCTTTCTACCTGCTGAAGAACACAGTCACAATGATCAGGGCACAAATGAATTCCCTTTATCTGTATGCTCAGAAAGTTGCCTGAGAGCAAATTTCATGATAAATGCAGCCTGTATTGTTCCACATACACGTAGCAGTGTTAAGATGTGACAGACTGAATGACTATTAGTAAAGGTACTATGCAGGATCTTCCATCTTTCAAAATAAGAACTCCCTCAACAAAATACATCCGTCCCAATGGCTTATTTCAAGGTGGAAAGATGAGTTAGGAAACGAGACAGATGAATAAAAACTGAAAATTAGTCCATAAAAGCTTCTGAGGATTTTCTGCAGGTCAGATATCCTATTCCTTGGCTTAACAGGACAATAAAAGCTCCAAAAAGTCATGAGACAGATTGTATGATGCTTCACAAAGTAATCCATTTTGTGTTCTTTTTTTTTTCACATCTGAAATATTTGGGTTCCCTGAACTTAGGAATCTCAGAATCAGAAGGCAGAACTGAAGCTTCTAAATGTAAAATCTTCATCCAGTAAATTTTCATTAGTCTGCTATCTAATCCAGGAAATGTCTAATTTTTCAATGTGCATCTCCCAAATTTTAATTTCCTTCTTTGAATGCCCAGAGCTTCTGTGATCTTAAAAACAAAATACTTCATAGTACAGAAAGGATAATGACATTCTAAAGAGAAAATAACATAACCAAATATTTAGCATTTACATTTTTACAGTAACAATAATCATTGAAACAGTTCAATACTACTGAGTTACCTCTATAAGAATGCATCTATCCTTTAAACAAATGAGTTGCCTTTAAAGGAATATTTCAATGAACTATAATTATATATTTTGAAATAGTTATCTTACAAACAATCTAATTTGTTTTTTGGCCTCATTCAAAATGAAACCAGATTTTCAATATCAAAGTCAGATGTTGGTTGTTTGTTTTTTTTTCAGTCATCCTAAAAGAAATATTATAGTTTTAAGAGCGTTCATTTTATATCAGTGGGAAGAGTTTATTACTGCAAATATGATTTGAATGTCTTAGGCATTTTCAATGTCCAGCTATTTAGATCAAATGATTGTCTGCGGCTACTGCAGATTCCTCTTGTTCAACATTAAACCCGCCACCTACCCACCTTTCATTTCCAGGAGAGTTTCATACTAATTAGAATTCTCACAGCATTAAGACAGAATAGATTTATCAAGTGAATGAACTCCAAGAAGCAGCAGTTGGGAATATCTCACGTTTGTCAATTCTTTTTCCAGTTATTAAGAGCACGTGATCACTTTGCTTCTCAGACTGCTTATGTTAAAATTCTCTAGAATGTTTTTTAGGGCACTGCAATGTCACTACATTATTAAAACTTATTAATAAAATGCAAACAGATAAAATTGAATTTTCCCATTTTAATTTTAGAGATAACAGAATTTGATTTATTTTCTATGTGCCCTGAACAGAGAAGTACAATCGATTTATTTACTACCATGCCACTGTTTTCAATACTTGGACCAAAAACTTCCTTACAACTCCTAATAAGTACACATATTTTTCAGAGATGAAGTTCTATATCTCTTCAAAAAAATAATTTCTATGACAGTTACTTTGAAAAAGATTGATTATATCACAAGTATGGTAATCAGATTATTATTTTAACAATTCTGGGAAAATTCTCTTTAAAAGTAGAACAATAGCTTAACAATCTGAACATCTGAGTTTATTTTTACTTTAAGGTAGTGATGGGTTGGCATTGGCTGTGCTGGAAGCCTGAACACTCAGGACATGAAGCTGAGAAAGAAGAATCACACAAACGTAGGAATAACAATTTTCAATGTGAATTAAAAAAAAAAAACAACTTTAAATTGAAAGCCTCCACCTCTTCTCCAAAATCTTGAATCAAAAATGTAATTAAATATCCATATATGGATATCCACATATGTATACAAATAGTAACATTTGGATAACTGGATAGAATCATAGAGTGGCTTGGGTAGAAAGGGACCTCAAAGATCATCAAGTTCCAACCCTCCTGCTTCAGGCAGGCCTGCCAACCACTAGATCAAGTACTAAATCAGGTTGACCAGGGCCCCACCCAACCTGGCCTTGAGCACCTCCAGAGATGGAGAATCCACAACACTCTGGGAAATCTGTTCTAGCACCTCAACAGCTCACAGTGAAAAACTTCTCCCTGACGTCTAACTTAAATCTCCCCTCCTTTACTTTAAAACCACTCTCTCTTGTCCTATCACTATCTACCCATGTAAAAAATTGATTTCTCTCCTGTTTATAATCACCCTTTAAATACTGGAAGGCCACAACTGTCTCCCTGAAGTCTTCTCCAGCCTGAATAATCCCAGCTCCCTCAGCCTGACTGATAGGAAAGGTGCTCCAGCTCTTCAGTCATCTTTGTGGCCCTCCTCTGGGCCTGCCCCTAAACCTCCATATCTTTCTTGCATTGAGGACCCCAGATCCAAATGCAACACTCCAGATGGGGCCTCACGAGTAGCATCCATTTCCATCATTTTGCATTGTTTTTAGATTTCCTAAAGTTGAATGTGTCATTTATGTACTAAAGTCACCAGAAACATGTCATATTTAGAAATATAAAACTGTCCCAGAGTACATCGCTAACTGAACACTGTTTTTGATCTTCATAAATGATTAATAGTAGACCCCAAGTCACTTACTGCTGAATCATAGAATTCTAAAGGAAAAAGAGGTTATGCTATCGCAACTTACAAGACCAAGTTTGGTGTGGTAATCAAAATTTTATCTAAGAAAGGGTCATCCTCTAGAGATATGGCTGCTTAACAACAGTAATAGTAATGAATGACTGCCTAATAGTTCGAGTTTGCAGCAAAATTGTTGTTAAAAAAAGAGACACTTGATTTTCTTGATACACAAAACACGAGTAACAACATTAGAGCTGCATTTCAAGCTACCAATATAAAAAGGTTCTGATGTACAAAGACAAGGACAAATGCTGATGAATTCAAGGGAAGCTTTAGAAAAAGGGCATCAGATAGAGACTAGCAAAAGATACTGAGACTAAAATGTTGTGTCATCTTTGTGTACTTTGACATCCCATTTGGAAGGTACCTATCTTGGAGAGGGACGAGGGATGGCACCTCAAGGTTTTCTCATCATTTGCACCACACTAATTTTTCAATTTTCTATGTTCTGCTAATCAAAATATGTACTTACTCACTGGACATTTCCAATATGATACAGAAATGAACTATAGTTAAATATCGTACATAAAATGTTCTCTAGTCATTTTCTAGCACAACAAAAGCATGGCATCGGTCTATCTGTCACCAGAGTACCAGCTGACATTGTTTGCAACTGTCTGGTAAGTGGTGACAGTTTAACAGGAAGGAATTTACTTTTCCATCGATGTAATTTAAAAAAATCTTTAGTACTACAACAAGTAAAAAAAAAAAAAAAGAGTAAGCAAAGTTGGGGAACTATCAGGGCTGACAGGAAGTTCCTAGAAATGCTGTTGTCTATGATTTCTTATAAGATGAACACACCAACCACATTCCTGTATTTTTTTATTCTCCCTTTTTATTTCCTTAACAAGGCACAGCAGGTATGTTTAGAATTATAATTCCACAAGTCATGCTGTTATTTTCAAGTCTGAGAATTGTTTCGGCAAATCTAGTTTAAACAATATTAGATGTGCACGGTCACAAAAAACTACTCTCTTCTCAAGATTAATTTGGCTGAGGTAGTACCTTAAAAGTATAAGATTAAAAAATGCTTTCCTGAAGTATTTTAAAATTTTATTGTAGTTTAGATACCTATATGTTCAACTACCCTGGTTTTGACCTGTACTAGAATTGTCATATAAATACAATGAAATCTGTATTTAATCTTGTTAGAACCAGGAAATGTGTGTGTAAGAAAGACACGGGGAGAATGGTCTTGATCCCCTTAGGCTAAAGTATACACTGCAGCCCTAGCATTTATTAGGCCTTTATAATGTACTTTGCTGGATTTATGATCTCCACCCCCACCTACTTCTGCTTCAAGAGAACAGTCCTAAAATTGCCCTTAAAAGAAGACAATCATGATTCTTAAAATAGAGGATCCTTTCACAGCAAATCAAAAGTGGAGAACAATACAGAGGGGGCTGTCTTTCCAACCTTCGTGTGTGAAGTTTTCTGGCTGGAAGCTTTAAATGAAATAAAAATCAGCCTTTACAATGAGCCTTTACAGATAATAGCATTGGACATGGACTTTGTTGGCTTGCTTCCTTTTAACTTATCTTACTAGGCTAAATGAAGAAATAGCCTGATCGAGGAAGAACTAACTTTATCCAGGTTACAAGATAGAAAACCACATCTAACAGTCACAGCAGAAGGTGGCAGTGACATATAGCCTGAATTATTTTCTTAGTTCTCCATGTGGTCTTTTCTGGCTAAAGTGAATGCATCCCTTTCTTGCCTCTCTGTAAAACCAAGATGACTTGCAGAGGGCAAGAATAATGGGTTGTTTATTCTCATCACTGTTTCTGGTCCACCAAGATTTCCAAGGGTTTAGCTGAAGATTCACAAATTCAGTAATGAAGCAATAAACAAGAGTACTGATGCTCTAAGAAGGATGAAAACTAGAGCTAAACTGGATGCAGAGGCTGTATGCATATCGTGAACTGGAAAATCTAACAGAAGTTCTTCTCTGTAAAGAGTGGTACAAACTATCCATCACATTCTTTTCATTTTATATCTGTATACCTGTTAAGAATAACTCATAGGAAATGATAGATTACGGGCCAACTCAGTGGTCACTCTCACTTCATCTACCACTGAAAGGATTAAAGAAATTTGAGTTTCCTCTCATAGGAATACTGCCCTGATGCTTCTCACACATGATTTCTATATAGTGTCTTAGATAAATTGCCCTTTCTTTGACATGGTGTGAGTAAGAAATACCTATGTTGAAATCAGTGGACCAGTACGGTACTGTGTGGTAATGTAAAATTGTGCTATTTTCACATTACAATTTTAATTTGTTTTAATCTTCAACACATATGATGGTAAATTTGACCAGAAATACAGGTTTAAAAAAAAAAAAAAGAAAGAGAATTTTATTCCTTTCCTGTGTTTTCCTGATGTGCAGCGTACAAAAATTGTGCTGGGGGTCGGCCTCTTCTCTCGTGTCACTAGTGATAGGACCAGGGGGAATGGCTTCAAGCTACGGCAGGGGAGATTCAGGCTGGACATGAGGAAGTATTACTTTTCAGAAAGGGTGGTCAGGCACTGCAATGGATGCCCAGGGAGGTGGTGGAGTCACCGACCCTGGGGGTGTTCAAGGAAAGACTGGATGTTGTGTTGAGGGACATGGTTTAGTAGGAGCTATTGGGAATAGGTGAACGGTTGGACTGGGTGATCTTTTAGGTCTTTTCCAACCTTGGTGATTCTATGATTCGATGATTCTACGATTGTCGTCAGCATGCTAAACGTTTCTAACTGTTTCTGCTAAACTGTTGCATACAACTCAAAATTTAAGTCATTGTAAAGAGTCCCAGACCATTTCTATCCAGGGAATCTGAGTTTCTATGTCCCAGTGTAGTGAATAGATGATGCTGTCCTTTATGATCACTATTTCCTATTTGTAATGATTTGCCACAATGAAGTCCACAGTTTATATTATCACCTGTGTATAGTATCACTGTCCCTGCATACAAAGAATCAGCAAGTAGATATAAAGAACTTCCCAGTATACCAAACTTTCAGCTTATTCCTCTCACAGACACATCAAATTCCATCTTCAAATTAGCCTGAAGACCTCCGCTTGAAAGGTTATCTGTGGTCTTGACTCCTCCGACAGAGGAGCTTTCTTTTCAATTCCAGCCTTGTTTTATTCATTGCCAGTGTCTAACTTATAACTACATCTACAGTTGGGTAGTTTTTGATGTGGCTCATTCTTCCCTCAGTCAGACACTGAGCTTACCTATGATGTTATAGGACATAATCTTTTGCTTTAAAAGAAAAAGAAAAACAAGCTGGGGACTCTCAGCACCACCTCTCAGTATCTTCACTTGCCAAAATCAATCAGAAATCTGTATTTTCAACTGTTATTAAATCAGCCTTATAACCCATGTATTAATAGATTTAGCAAAAGATTCAAGAAACAAATGGATCTTTCAAAGTTAAGGCCTGATTCTCTTTCCCTGAATTGGGTAAATAAAGATTCAACAAATAATGACAGGTAAGGCAACTGAGAAATGTGTCATATATATAATTATAGCTACACAAGTTAGCACATTAAGTTGCTGACCACATACATGATGTGCAGATATCTAGCTCCAGCAGTAAAGTAACTGAGAGACTGCGAACCTGCATTTTAACAGTTACATAGTATTGTTCTGGAAAAGTGATGCATTTTTTTGGTGAAAACATATGGCACAGATAACTGCCATTGAACCTTGACTAGCATACTGAAAACATACTAGGGTGCTCGTGAGAATTCTGCACAGTTTGGTTAAATGATGTCTAGAGTCCCAACAATCTGGTTCCTAAGTGATTCAAATGCTAGCAAACTGATTCCTCTAAAATTAGTTGCAGAAGCTCTAGAATGTACAGCCATTTTCCTTATAGTCTACAGAAAAATTGAAAATCTGGAAAATGCTGTCTCTCAAGATATCTCCTGAGAATTCAAATGTCTTGGAAGAGTGCGAGAGTAACAGCAGGCTAGGAAGGTCTCTTCTATGTGATATTCCTGGGGACAAATGAAGAGACAGGCAAGGAAAAGTGAGTAATGGAGAGCGGGATGCATACATTTACAGAATTGATACAAGGACAGAAATCCTGGCTGTGTATAGGAGCAGATATAAATTTAAATCACTGATTCCAAAGGACATGGCTTTTGTCCAATGTCTGTAACACACCTAATTCCCAGATAAACATTCAAAGGGAATTAAATGCTTCATAAACCTCACAGTCTGTCTCAGATCAGGAAATTCATTCGGAAGGAGGGATATCCTGGTGTCTGGCTGCAGATATGGCAGTGGGTTGCTTTGTTAGCATAGAAAATTTCTAGAGCTTCACCACTGTCTCTCTCTACAGCACATAACTTACGGTTCATATAATGACCAAATTTGCATCCAAACAAGTTTGAATATTCTTGAATTTTCCATTCTGTCTTCAGTGTTACTGTATTCCACTGAGGTCTCATCTTGCACTATGACACATTTATTACCAGATGATAATTGAAAAATAGAAGAAATGGGTTGGAGAGTAAATGGAAAAGAGGCAGATAATTTTAGGATTCAATTTTCTCTGCATTTTTTTACTGGTAGGCATAGCATAATACTGCAATAAAATCCAATCAGAACTTCTCTTCTGTACTTGTCACATTTCAGTGAGCTAGCAGTGGCATGTCAAAACAGCTACAAATCTAGAAGACTTGTGTTTACTGGAATTAACAATAGGACAACCAAAACTATGAAGAACAAATAAAAAGAGAATGCAAAAAATAATTGTTAAACAAGTAAAGGATTTCAATTATGCTTATTGCCACCTTAATTTTCTTTTCCTTCTGTGTAGCAGAGTCCTCAGCATCACATTATACTCAATTAATTCAACGGCTGTAATGAAATTAAAAATATTTGTATAGTTTGTATGTTGGCAGAAAACAGCAGCATTAATATTGCCTATCACTTGGCGAACAGATAATAAAGCCCAAATCTAGTTAAGAGAACTCAATAAAACCTTCATACAGTAACACGGGGCTATGTAAGCAAGAGATTATTTGCATGGACCAAAGTGAGATCAGTGAAGATGTGTGCAAACAAAATAAAAAATGTGTATGTGGGTTATCTTACAATTCCCCAAAAGGAACATGTAAGAAAATCCATTAAGATTTGCTTATTTCTATCACAGTGAATTTCATAGCAATCTCCCTTTTGTTATCTCTTTATTCAGACTTCGAAAGAAATCTGCCTTAGCTTGGTATGCTAGACCAGAAGAATCTGTGTTTAGACTAAAATTTGCAACCTTGGAAAAAGGAAATTAAGTCAGGATTTATGTGCACAAGCCTGGGCTGCTCTGGAAGCTGAAGGGCCCTCCGAAGAATCAGGTAGTATGTAGTAGGCAGGTAGTATGCAGAGTTCTCTGTAAAACCCTCTGCAACATATCGCTGCCCCAAAATCACAACTGTGTGAGAAGATCCTTTCCATTCTCTTCTCAACATATCCTTACTCTGATCTAGAGCTGTGGGTGTTCCGCCTTTACTAGGCATACCATGGTGGGAGTCTAGGCTTTCAGGGCCTGTGATTGATATCAATCATGGTAAAAGCCAAGAAAAATAATTAATGAAAATGGTGTTTTATGTATTTAACCTGATATCCTCTTGATATACAGAAACAAGATACAGGCTCTTGATCACAGGATTTTGTGGCCTGAAAATGCAAAGACATTATGATGATTATGAAAGAAAAGGTCATCAAGAAATGCAGCTTGGGATACTTGCCAGCCATGTCTTATATTCCAGCAGTCCTCAGTCCTTCTGTTCTGTATTTTCCTTGTCTATAATTCTACCTATGATTTTTTCTTATAATTTATGAGCAGACATTTCAGAGACTTCATATTTTCCTTAGTGAACAGTTTATAGCATCTTTGTGAAGAGTTCTACATAACGATGCAAAATCACACATTAATATTTAAAATAGAATGAAATAACACCTCAACAAGGATAATTTTTTCTGTTTGCTAGCTGTCTTAAATTCATTTGTGAAATAAATTAGAACAAGGAAACCACAGAGATAAAGTTTCCTTGCATTTTTATGAATAGACAACAAAACAATTTTTAGAAGAAATGTTTGCATAAACGTCACTCTTATTTGTGAAAGGGCACCTGTTTTCACAAATTATAAAACTGAAGTTCATCAGATGATTAGCTGTTCTGGGAACATAACTTATAGGCCATATCTCCCAATCAAGAAAGAAAAACACCACCATACAAAATACATTTCAGCACAAAATTCAGTGAAATTGCAAAAGAAAAAATTGAATATTCGGTAATTGCTACTACAAGTAAACACCACTTTCAAAGGCAGCATTTCAGAGGCACAGTATAAGAAGCAGTGAACAAAATAAGATTCAGCAAAATTATGAGAAATAAACAAGGTTTGGAGTCCAGTTCGTGTATGATGCTATGGCAAGCTGCATAACTGACAGCCTCAGTTAACAGGCTGCTGAAACAGCTTTACCTCAGATTCTCTTCTGGAACCACAGGTATTGACCACAGCAATGAATGATAACACTTCAAGAATTCCGGGAGACTTTCTCATGGCCCATCAAGCCAAAACAACACCTTGCCTCACAGCACTAGCTGTATTCTTCCTTGGTGAGTTGGCAGAAAACTGTAACTTGTTTTAGTGTAGTCACATCTGTATTTGCTTTTTGTTCCATGTCCAGAAGGAGGGGCACCCTTGTGGTTTACATTCTGCTACTCGACGTTCTGTTGCACCCATTTTTACTATTCTCCTATCACAACTCTCACTGTTTCAGGACCCATCCCCATAAGGTTTGATAATGTTTTAGAAATGTGCTGAGAACCCTTATGATGATAGATGTACATTTCCAGAATTCATACCTTCCAGGAATTTGTCACCTTGTTATCCTTAATCCAGTTCAACTATTTGTATATTTTTTATCATCTTATTTCTAGCACCAATTTTTCTTTTCATTTTTCTTAGGCTCCAGTGAGATCACTAAACCACAATTTACAGTTTCTGTGAACCCAAGGCACTTGCTTCCACTCTCACTTAGCTGCTTTGGGATTTGCAACTTATTGCCTCTTTTTTTATTTTCTTACAGGAAGCAATGTGTCCCTTAGATGATGCTCTACATGAAAGATTTTTATAGACCTGAGGTCAGTGTGCAGCTTTTTAGAAGGCATTAAAATTTGGCATGGAAAGTGAAATATTTATGGCATATACTTGATTAGAAAGAGAAAAATAAACAGCCCTCATTTTTAAAAGAAGGTTGGTTCAAAACAACAAAGCACAATCTTGGAGGTTTGGACAACCTATTTCACCATCATTTTTATCAAGACTTACATTTAAATAGGACTGATATTAAGCACCATGTGATAGTAATAATATGTGACAAATATACTTTGAGTCCAAGATACAGCACTGTCCTATACATCATCTGCATAGGTATTATGCAAAAGGATGCAAACAGCTGCTGACAGTAGGTAACACATGGGTGACAGTTAGTAAAAACAAGTCAAGGTAAATTTGATTAAGTGAGAATGACATAATCTGATTTATGGATTCCACTGACATGCTACACACTATTTCTTCCTTCCTGGCAATGGAAAGAGTATTTATTTCTGTCAAATTCAGATTCTCACATTTACCGCACTCTTTCATATTTCATATTAAATGGGCTCCATTATAATACTATTTATATAAAATTAAAGCCTACAAAGTCCAAATAGGTCTTCTCTATGACATACATAGTAAAATACATCTGCCAAGAATGGATTGCTGTTGAAATACACAAGTGAGGCAATGGGTGACAAAAACAAATGCATTTTCATGTTCTATAGCAAAAGACACAGATATCTTCATGCATGACTTCTTCATCCACTCAAATAAACTTGGAAGAATGTTTCATCCTGACTAATGTGCAGAGTTCAATCTGTAACTAGTCATGCTGTCTTCATCTTTCCACCCTTTGCATCAGAACCGATTTACCTCTCTTGCAGCCTCATGACTCTTCTTCTAGTCAGTGCAGAAGAGCTAAGCATTAGTGCATACCCTAGCTTGGGAAAAAACTAGGCACGCTTTCTTATGATCTAAAGAGCTGTTTGATCCACTGTTTGCTTCTAAAATATGCAATGGGATTCAGATAATAATAATTAACAAGAATATCCAGAAAAAAAAGTTATAGATATCTTGATGCCTTATGTTCCTGTGATACTCTGTGACTGACACATATGGAGCAAAGAAGTACAAAAAAATCTGTCCCACCCCACTCAGTGCAGACCTTTGACCTTTTAAAAATGATAGATTTGGCAAAGGAGGCTAGACACTGCTGGTGCACTAGCTATCAATATATTCCTAATAGAAATAACTGAACTGGCAGCTGAGCCCATCCCTACAACCACAGAGAACTACACATTGCAGTAGCACGAAAAAGCTGCTGCAAAATATGAGTGCATTTGAAAAACATATTGTAAATAAGAGATTTAGTGGCAGCTGTCAGATTACCTCTTTTATAAAGTTGCTGTTCTTTAAGTTTACATCACTTTGATCACAAAAACTGTAATTAAAAGCCATGTAAATTACTGCTTCCATTTCTAATGTAATGGCAATTTTAAAACAATTTTTTAATGTAGAGAAACAAAGGAATTGGCTGTTTCCAAAACTGCGCAGAAGAGATTTTATTTCATGATACATGTGTGTTTCCCAGCATGACTTTTATTTTAATGATACCTCATAGCAAAACAGTCCACTCAACTTACTGATCATATTAAGCTGTTGCCATGGAAATTTTAAGACCCTACTGTACTCAGATGTTAACTCTTCAAGCACAGCTTCACTCTTCTTTATTAGAAAGTTTATATAAATTTTAGTTTAAAAGGGGAGCTCTTGGCAAATGAGAATTCAGTTACTCCTTCAGATGTCTAGCACAATAAAGATGACAGTGGTAAGGGCTTACTTCAGGGGTGGTCAGTCAGCTATATACATCATTTCCCTAAGAATAAAAAAATTGACAAACTGCTCCACAGACCATGCAAATAGTAGTTAATGAGTCGATTTTGTTGAAATGAGAGGAAATTGAATGCTGCTTCAGTGTTGTCTAGCACCTAATTCTTACTGGGAAAAAAAAATAAAATTTCTTCCTTTCTCCCCTAATTCTAAACATTCATTTTAGAAAGAAAGGTCAAAGACAACGAAAAGCAACTGTAAATTACATCTTTCTTCCTTCTTCCTTTTCTTTAAAAAGAGGATTATGATCATCCAGGCATCTAAATACTGAAACCAGAGCAGTGAAGTCAGAAGCAGCTCCAGATCAGCTGTAAGTAGCTGTCTTAACATTATGGAAATCAAAGCAATCAAGCTGTGATTCTAGCCACATCATTCTCTGCTGTATTACTGGCTAGAGAATTCAATATCCCTGTCCCAGCTAGCCCTTAAATCTAATATATGGTAGTATGGCTACCATACAGAATCTCTTGCTAAAGAAAAGCTTAAATTCAGGCACATTTTCTATATAGATAAAAAGACTTCTTTGTTATTTTTCTCTGTAGTTCTTTCTTGTATTCTGAAGAACATTTCTGAAGAAACATTCTACATGTATGCTAATGCATCTAAAATGAGTTATCAGGAAATTCATTCCAGATGTCCAGTTACAGTCAACTTGAGAACCATACGATACTCAAACGTAGCTGCTTCAGGGTAGATCAAATGTATTTAGCTCACAGAAAGACACCCTGATCTACAGGTAATATTAATATTATGAACAATGTTCCAGTAGGCACATGCTTACTTCATAAACAGTGACAGCATAAGAAAAAATGGCCTTGCATTCCTAGTACCCTTAATTACTTTTTAGTGTTGTCATTTGCCTATGTTTCTTTCTTGCCTTACAAAAAGTAAACACACGTTGATATTATTTTATTTGAACTTACAGTAACCAAATAGTCTGAAATTCTGAAAATACACATCAGCTTGATGATTTATAAGTGAATTATACACTTACTGTATGTAGCAGTTATAAATCAAAATGGTAGGTCTCCTGATGCTCAGATAATTTGTTTTACAATCTTTATCTTCCTAAAGCTAAAGAAGTTGATTTAGATGGCTCTAAAAGCTTAAATGAAATACAGCCTAGGAGAGTAGTTTCTAATAACATACATCAACTCTTTATACATGGCGAGAAGCCTAAATCTAAAGTCTACACCTTTTTTTCTATGATAAATGCATTGCATTTTTCTTCAATGGTGACAGAATGCAGACTACACCTTTTTCTTCCTGCTAAGAAATTCAAGTGCTTGTGACACGGCATTGGCTATCTTTAAAAAACAGCAATACATAGGGGGGTTGACAACTACGCTGTGCTTTCACTATGATTGATGTCATCAATAGTCTAAACACAGCACTGGGGGCCAGGAATCCTCTCATGGACTGTAAACCGGGATTTGTCACTGGCTCTCTTTGAAGCCAAAAGCAAGTGTTGTGTACGTCTCTACAGTGCCCCAAGTAAGGTGAGGGCTGATTACATTGCAAAAGTATGTAGATGTTTTGATGACTAACTAACTGTCTCAATAAGTGTCAACAATCCTTGTAGGAGATCCTTACTTATTGTACACCAATTAGAAGTACAAGCTTTCAAGTTACTCCCTGAATATATTCCAATATATGTCAGTACTTTTTTGCCCCAAACAAATCCACTTCAAAACCAGGTGACCCCCTTTTTTTCCTTTTTTTTTTTTTTTTTTTTTTTTTTGGTAATTAGACATTTGTATTACCTTGTTTATTCCTTTACTATTATTGTCTTTCAGATGTATCCTCTCGATGTAGCCTAGCTTTGCTGTGAAAGAACAGGCTGTTTGGCTACAGGTCTGCAATTTCAACTTGACCCTGGAGATCTCTCCCTTTCCTCTCCCTGGGACACATGCCAAAAGCAAGGGATGTAGCCAGGCAAAGACAAACAATCCATCAGCTGCAGCCTTTCTGAAACTCTGGAGCCTACATGGCAGATGCAGCTGGTCATTAGAGCAATCAGCTGCATCTCACACACACCTTCTAGAATGGGAGAGCAGCCAGAGCACTCCACCTGCACTGCAGAGGGGGCAAGAAGTGGCAATGACCACACAAGGATGAGAAGGGAAGGTTACACCTCAAAAAAAATCTGCATCGCTTTTATTCAGAAAGTCCTAGTAGAAGTCATAGTTCACAACATAAAACAAAGAGCTAAACTAAAAAATGAAGAGATGTTCATTTAAATGTCCTTAAATATTATTTTATCCCCAACGAAAACTACATGAATTAATCCTGTTTGGGAAAAGTAATAAAAACATAATGATTTATCAAACTCCTTTTTAATCTCACAGGAAGAGTTATTTATGGCAGCAAATTCCTTGAAAGTTCAGCTTCCATGAAGAAGATGATAGCATAAATCCTTCAAAATACACTTAATTAACAAAACATAACCAATCCCAAAAACCTCATTTTGGAAGTAAATCCTTCAGTAATACAGTATACAATTCAACTACCACATGTATTCTTCAAAAGTTTGCCAGGTATCAAGTGAGAATCAATGTGATTATTTGACTTTATCATAGGAGAGCACCATCTTTGTGAAAGTGTATCATCAAATGTGTTTGAAACATTGCTTGTACTTTCAGACTCAAAATAGATAAAACTAATCTGTTTGAATAGTATCCCGTAATTGAAGAGTTAAACCTAGCTGCAATTAAAGACATACAGCATCACAAAATTCAGGCTGCAAGGGATGAAAACTTGCTGCGTTGCTTTTTAATTTGCATGACTAAGACACGAACAAAATCTCCATGTATTCTCTAGGTGTAAAATTTTTCCAGAACGTGTAGCTCACACATGTCCAAACTGTACTCCCTTGTGTAGAACAAGTGCAGTGTTCTGACTGAGTTGTGGAAAGGCTGCTAGAGTCAATTCTTCAGAAAGTGGAAGAAACAGCTATCATGATGTCTCTGGAGTTGGGAGCTCTAGACAGATATTTAGCTTTTTTTTTTTTTTTTAACTAAGAAGTGGTAGAATATGGTTCTGAAGAATATTAAAACTGAGGACTTTGTGGAAAGGATATAATTAAGCATACTAGCAGTAACGTAATGTGACTGAAATGCAGAAAGGTGAATATATTTGCAGAATTTTCCAACAAAGAACATTATATTCAAAATGCAATTCAAGTGAATGATGCAGACATGCCTTTATCCTCACCTGCACTTATCAGCTGCCAGCATTTCAAATTGTATTACTCTTACCAGAGTGAAACTTCCCCTGTTCTTATACTGACTGAAGCTTATCTACAACACTGAGACACAATGGACCTACTTTAAAGATGCAGATCCTCTTTTGACGTTTCTTAGTTCTGTTGGATTTAAATCAAACCCTTAGGTATCTTTAACTCCTGGGGTGAGCACCAGGCTCATGAAGGATAAAATGCACCCCTTTAGCATCAGCAGCCTGATACTGCACCAAAGGTTTATATTGCTGCAGCATGTTTAAGCAAAAACACTGAATTTCCAAGTGGCTCTTTGGGAGAATTGACCAGAGAAGATAGTTTCTGAATGCAGGGTGAATGTGCTTCACACATTAACAGAACCTAGTGTGATCTATAGGCTACCAATACCTCAGTCAGAAGTAAAGGGTAAATTAGCTCAAGAAGTATATGAGCAGCCCTCAACTTCAGCAGGAGATCCCTTCCAAAGCCCTCTCCCATTAAACACCCTTTGGGATCAGAAGAACAAGGAAGAGGCTAAGAACCAACCCCCTGTTTAAACTATACTCTACTAGGATTCTGTTTTTAGAGTGTTTCACACTGTGATTATTGAGAGGCAGCCTGAGATTGAGAGGCAATGTCTCTGCTTAAAGATCTAGCTTTTTTTGTGAAGTCCAGGCTACATCATACAGGCAGGTCCACAGAGGACATAATTGCAGTGGCACTCATTGTATCACTAAGAGATATCAGTCTGGGTGGCCCCTAGAATGGAACTATCTTGTCTGCACTTGCAAGTAAGGAAAGCAATCTGAATATGTAGCTCAGGCTCAGGATTTCTTACCCAGTTTACACAGAGCTTTAAAGTAAGGCTAGGATTAGTGCATCCAGTTTTGCCTCATCTTGGTATCTGGGAAATGCAAAAACAGGTCATGTGCTTCTTGGGGACTGACTGCTGGGCTGTCAGTTTAAGTGTACCTGAGGAACATTTTCAAGAGCCAAAATCATACTAAAGCAAGCGATACCTATGCTGTGTAGTTGCTTCACAAAGCAGTAGAAGCTGTGTTAACTGTTTTCAAAGCACTTTTGATACACTGGATGAAATAACTTCCATAATTACAAATCAGTATTATTTAAAGGTATGAAATACAATAGATTTTACTGGCTGCTGTTTTAATTCAGGCATACAGCCTTTTCTCAGCTTGCTTCCACCAGCACACCAGATAGAACAGGATACCACTGGAACTGAACACAGCAGTTGAGCATATAAGAAAAGCAAAACAGTCTTAAAACAGCAGAAGTGTCGCAACCCAATAATGGGTATAATGACTCACCTTACTACCTCCCTTTGATGTGGCAAGAACTGCATCTGAAGGATGAATTGACATTGTTCATGCATTTGTCATTTTGTCCTGTTAATTTGACTGAATTAATGCATATTTCCCTTTCTCTGCTAAAAATATTGCAGAGAATACCTCACGGCTGATGCATTCTCAGCCAATCAAAGCAGATTTCTGCACATAGCCTTCCTGACAATAGTGTTTACACTCTCTGCAAACTGGTAGTGTTAGAAATGCAGGCACAGGCAAATTAAAATTTAAGTATTCACACAACCAGTGAGGATGAAATTCAGCCTACTGCAGAGTACCTGCACAAGAACACCTATGTCATTTCAGTAACAGAGATAAAGCATTTTACGTAGAGAGGAATATAAACAGATAAAACTGACCTATCTAGCTGTTTTCTGCACAGTGGAAACCGCAATTTCCTTGCCCACATCCCTAATAATGAGCGTGTCATTCTAGAACAGATGATCTAGAGCACAAAATAGTGCATCACTTACCACACGCTCTATACTAGATGTCTCCATGTTGTACTAATGGAGAAAAGTTCACATTGCTGGGAACTCAGGCTGATATAAAGGATCTGTCCTTGCACATTCCTCCTTCTTGCTTCAAACACATTCTGTTTGCTTCTGCAGTCTCTTAAATGCAGACTCCATAACCTCTTCCTCAACACCAAGCTTCAGTCAGACTTTATTTCATAGCACTACTGAAAATTTCAAATTGCTTTCAACAATAAGACTGAGACTTTCTAAAGTAAAGACATGGTATTGTTTTTTCTTTTTCCTACAGTTTTCCATCAGTCTCCATTTGATCTTTAGGAGACCTACCCTTTCCTCCTATCTGATTTTTAGCTACTTGCTCATCTGTCATAACACAGCTTGTATATGGTGCTGCAGAAAGGACTGATGGCCAGGTAAATTTTATCAAATGACACTGCTGTCCAGAACGGCTATCAAATAGTGCTAACAGCGGATTAAATATTGTCTGTACAACTTCAGGCTTGATGAATATTTGACTTCATGAATCTAAGACTTGCATTTCTATGAAAGTTAGCCAATGGAATTACATTGGCATCAAAACAGAGCAGTTGAGCGGAGAATTGAGCCCTTAAATTCCTATATGGAAGAACTAAATGAAGCTCCATCAGAGATGAAGACTATAATAACTTCAAACAGTCTTGTAAGACTGTCTGAACATCAACATTCATAATTTCTCACACTTTGTCATCTGCCCTCAGATACATTTGCCATGATATTCCCTAAAGGTATTGACCAAATGTTACAGTATTAGAATCTAAGAAAACATTGTGGCAAGAATAGAGGAACTGATCAGATAGATCAGCTGTTACAGCTTATTGGATGGAGCAAGCAGATGGTTCTAACATGATGCACAGAGGTTTAATCTCAGTATTTTATGAATTTACACTCATCCACAGAAATTGGCAAATTTCACACTTGAATAGCAAAGTATCTTTGTTATAGAAAAGCTCACCAGTAATGCAATATAATAATAAAACATAGAAGAGATCTTTTAATTCAAAACGATCAGTACTAATCCTCAGAAATCTCTAATTCTAGCCATTGTTTCACAAAACACAATGACTGTACAGGTGTAATAGGAAAGCAATAAAAATAATTTAGATTTCAAATGAAACAGGTAATGTCTCAGTTTTTACCATTTGAAATAATATTTTGAAAGGAAATTTCATTATGTATTTTTAAATTTGTTTTCTTTTGATTCAGTTTTGTGTAGGTATTTTGTATCTTTCATACAGTTTGGTCTTTCATACAGCACCTTTGTGGATTATTATTTTACTATGGAGCTCTCATATGTAACAATTATTTTGTGCCAAATCATACCAAAGGCATGTAAGTACTGGCTTAGACTCATCTCCAGCAATTCTGCAGTAATTCTTGAAGATGTATAAAAATAGAAGGCACATTTTGTCTTAGTGCTAAACTGTTAACCAGAGGTAACATAAAACTCTTCTGGTCCTGCTCCTGTTTGACCACATCAGAATGCTAACATGCTAAAAAGGAAGGAATATGTACAGCACAGAAATGTATGTACGCACTATAAAGGAGGCTTCTGTGTGCCAAGTAGCTGGTAAGCCTGCCTTCACTTTTGTGAATGTGATAAAATTATTGAGAACTAAATACAAAAAAAACATCCTCTAAACCTTGTTTATGGTCTTGGAGGTTTGAATCAATCATTATACCACTTCTGAAAATCAAGAGCTAAGGTTCTCAAAACAAGCATCCAGAAAACAACAATACCTAAAACTCAAAGCAGTTACTTGAAAATTTACATGTTGGCCTCCTGGATTCATTAGACCTCTAAATGATTGATATGAAAATTACATGAGAGCTTCACAGACAAGCCTTCAGAACATTCCATGACATTTTTAGTTGTAAGTAATAAACTTGTACAATACAATTTTATTGTCACAGCAGGGTACCTCGTATCGTTTCCTCTTAACATTACTACTTCACTTTATATTTAAAGGAAAAACAAGTATGAAAGCATTGATTAAACATTAAAATGATTAATTTTAGGATCTTCTGACTTTCTGTCAAGACTGTATTCGCATATATTCAAATATCATCTGATAAATAACTCAACTGGAAATTAGCAACAACAAAAAACAAAAGGAGTAGGGAAAATGAAGATACCTGGAAAGATTTCAGTAAAGATCTAAATCCTGGAGTGTCTCCAAGCAGCAGCCTTGATTTAGATTAATATTATAATACAGCCTGCTAAAACAGCATCTCATAAATATCCATGAAGCGGTTTATTAGAGGTGGCTGTAAATACTTAAAATCTTGTCTTGCAAACCATCAGATTTCAGAAAAGAGGCAGTTGGGAACATCAAAAGGTGCAAACAAGATGAATTCTTAGGAGATGTTTTCTTGCTTCTTAAGACTACAATGTATTTGTCCAAAAATAGTATTATGGAGAGAGGAAATATAATTGGAAAATGCACGGGTTACTCATAGCCACAATAGAGAGACTCAGACAGTCAGGAAAAAAAAAAAAAAGAAATAGGGAATACATAAGAATTATCCTTTCTACAGCCCTCCCACCTCTTTTTTTTTTTTGTTTGTTTCAAAAGTGAAACAAAATGACTACTCACAAGAAAATGTAGATGAAATTGGTGGAATTTTTCCACCAATTTGAAAATTGGGTGGAATCAAAAGTGCTGAGAATGAAACCAGTGAAATACTGAGGCATCAGCAATTTGTTTTTTTTTCAATCTCCTCATCTTGAAAGACTGTTTTTACACATAAGCATCTTGTGATTAAAGAACAGTGACTTTAATTTAGGGGTTGTTAGATTTGAAATTTTAGTCATCTATCCTCCAAGTTCTTGTTTTATACAAAATGTTTGAGTTCATAAACAAGGACATTCTGGATAGCAGATTTACTGTTTTTCTCTTAAAATGTATTTTAGCTCATGAAGACTGTAGTGCACTTATCAAGAGACGGTGGAGAGTAGGGCGAACAACCACCTTCTGCAACGATCATGCTGATAAAGTATCATAGCTCTGACTAGGACACAGCCTCCAGTGGTGGATGATATTATTTGGTTCTTCATCTTTTCTGGGAAAGAGCACAGTGGGGACACTCACAATAGAGCTATCCTGTAGGAAATGAATTATGATCACAGACCGAAACATCTGTCTTGAGGGAATAGTTAGAAATGTGAATTAGCAAAAGTCATGACTGACCATAGATAAGCTACCTGTAGTAAGGCCAACCTGTGCTTGCTATTCCAGATCAGCTCCTGTCCACGTTGCTCCCTGCAGACAAGTTGAAGTCACAGTGTGGATTCAGTACAGTGTCAGCCCAACACTTTAATTTCAATTCCCACTCCCTTTGCTCTGATAACTCCACATGTAACCAGCCCAGTGCTGCAAGTCCTATGTTTTCCTTACTATCTGTGGCAGATACAGCCCCCCAGACAGTGCACAGCTCTCCCTACCCACAGTCATGAGATATGGAAACATGATGTGACACGATGGGGTATGTTCATCCCCCTGAATCAACACAGGGGTTGCATATGCTCCTGGGAAGGACTGAAATAAAAGAATGCTATGGAAAATTATTGTGTGCTCACTCTGCCTTCCTTCTCATTTTCTGATTTGGCTAGTCCCCGTGAAACTGTTTGTCATGCATTACCAACTCTCAGTGCTGCCAAGGAAGAGCTGCTGTTATGCAGGGAAGATTTAAAAAAAAAAAAAAAGAAAGAAAGCAACAGAACATCTGATGCTTTCTCCTCACATACAAAGTTTTGATTTGGAAACAATGTCAATTTTGTGCATGGTGCTGCAGTTCAAAAGCCAGACGCTATCATTCTTCATTGTCAAGCCCAATCTTTGCGCTATGCATTGCACAATGCACTGCCATCTCACTTCCAGCGTGGGAACCTGTAGTATTTTGGAACATGTTCCCTCTTGGTTGTCATTTGAAATATATTAATTTTCAGCATTCCACTTTTACTTTAAAGTGCATGAATTTGCACTCTTGCAAAATAAGAGTTCCGGTGAGAGCTAGGATGCAGATCAGTCATAGAAAACAAAAGACTAACTGCAAATATAGACAACTCGAGAATGAAACAAAAGAGAAGAGGTAGATAATGGGAAAGCACACTAACATAGAAACTATTTACTTTTTAGAAATATTATCAACTCTAGTAACATTGTTACTGGGAAAATTCAGGATTTAATGCTCTTGAAAATGACTTACTGCTCACTAAATGGCTGAAGTGAATGATTTTTATAAACAGACTTTGTGTGAAAGTGCTAGGGTTACAGTGTAGTTGGTTAAAGACTGCTTTTGTGTCTCAACTTCATGTAAAAATAATTTATAAGCTTTATCTACCTTCAACTTCCACGATCACCAGTGTTCAGGCTAAAAGGTACTCTCCTAGCTTCTCCTAAAGCCAGATTTCCTGATTTCTAGTTGCAGTGCATCATTGTGGCATTGCTTCCTCTAACGTTATATATGAACATGAATTGAAGGAACATGATTTACCTCCTTTTAGAATATATGAGTACAAGTGTATTCATGGGCTATTTATGGTATGCTTTCCCAAATGAAAATAATAAATACCTCTGTAATGAACTAATTCATTATATATCATTATTACTGTTTTCCAAAAATGGCATAGTAACATTTTGAAATTGTTGTGATACCTTTAGTTTTTTGGTTTTGTTTTTTTTTTCCTTAATACTTCACTTTTTCATTCGGATAAAAAAAAAAAAAAAAAAAAAAGAATTTTTCCAGCTTGTCAAATTTCAGGCTACTCCATTTTCAAGTGAAGTCTCCTCCATTACTAAGAAAAATCCCTGAGGGAGATGAGCAGTAGCTGAACACACCAGCCAAAGAAAAATGATGAACTACAAAAACATATTCTCACAGTATAGATATGGAAGGAAATCATATGCTATTCTCCTCTTCCTATACAAGCATTATTTTCAATTCAATTGTACAATGCAGTTCTCCCCCACTCTATGATTTTTCCCCTGGAGTACTTATTCACTTTCAGCAGCATTGCTATTTTGATTCAGGTATTTTTCCTGCTCCTCACTGAACGTGCTTCTTATAAGACGGTACACTAACTCTCTGCATTAAAAAAAAGAAAACAGGAAAGGTAATTTCTTATCAGTATAGCTGACATAGTTCTAGCAGAGTATTTAATATAAAAATACAGCATGAAGTATCATTTGTTAAAAGAAGAAAACCAAAAAATACATTCTAAGCAACTACAGCAACTCTTTATCTGCAATTACAGGACAAAAGCTAATGAAATAATTCCACAAACTCATCCCCATGAGATAGATCCTACAAGTGTTAGCAAGACCTAATAAGAGCCATTTCACTTAACTTAATAGACTGAAGTTTTCAGTGATGTAGCTAGGGCTGGTAGAGACTGTATACTGGCAGTCTCAAATACTCTTTGATATGCTGAGCATTTCCTTGATGAATTATTTTGAAGATACTGGAGTTGAAAAGAGTCAACACCTATAAAATTCTGGTCACTTATTCAGCTTTTCAATTTAACCGAATTCTTGAAGCACTAAAGCTTGACAGTTCTATCCAGGGAATACAGAAGCCCATTACAGTTTATCCTTAAGGTCAAGAAATTCAGACCCCAAGACAGCAAGCTGGGAAATGGCTTCTAAAGCTAGGAGTCCCCCTAGGGAAGAGTTCTGCCAGCAGTACTTCCTGCTTAACTCAGATTCAAGTTCTTTTGTTCATAAACCTGTTGTACATTACACAGAAAAAAGATAATTCTTCTCCAGTAGCCTCTACGAGTAACAAACAAATCATTCCAAATAAACTCAGCACAACTTTAGGATACTTCATTTGATGTAACACATAGACAAACAATCTTGAGATGCACAATACAAAAGCACATTCCTATCAAGGATACAGTTTCTACCTTGGCACCTTGATAAGCGGTCTGAGAGGTATTCATGGCTCTGCACTGGGAATCCTGGAATACTCTGAAGATGTTTTTCTTGCATGTCTCTCTTTTAATAGGGATGGGAGAGGTAGGAATATCCTGTCCCAATGTTACACAGCCATGTCTTCCCAATGGTAAGCACAATTCCTTTAGCAGGAAGCTGTTAGAGTTTTTAAAGTAAAATGCACAGTACTGGATATGATTAACAAGCTTGTACCTATGAAAGAGTAAGTCTAGAAATTATCCCTCATGTTTACAGAACCACGTGATTTTTATACTGTGTCAAGATTGTGGAAGGCTTTTTTTTGGATTTTCCTTAACTTAACAACCCAATAATCACTCGTGATTTCTCATCATAATAGAAAATGGTTCCTACATCCATTGATCTTTAGTAGTCATACAGGAAATACAGTCAAGGTCATGGTTTCCGCTTGCTATTATAGTTTGTGTATCTAAATAAGGACTTATGAGAATACCCGAGTATCCATTATTAGTAATACATCAGTGTACTTTTTAGTGATCAAAATGTTTGTGTTTACTCTGCCTAAAATGAGAAATGTGCACTTTCTAGAACCACTGATGAGTAGATGTTTACAAGCCGACACAAGCTTAAGTATTTAACATAAATCCACACACAAGAGTTTGTCTGAAATTTTTGACAAGTCTATGAACATAAAGACTGTAATCCTGCAAGATTTATTACATAAATTAGAAGTCTTAATATTGTATAGAATTATTTTAACCTCTCCGTGCAGTAATACAACCTGGGCTCCGCAACATACAACTCCATCTGTTCTGACAGTTTTGCAGTATATATTAAAACATAACATCTTTTCCTTTACTTAATCAAGGAAAACTAAAACTGTGTGCAGCAACAGAACTATGCCACAGACAATGGAGAAGTCTTCCTTACATGGAGGACAGCTGAATAGAGATCATGTTTAGATTGGTCCCAAACTGGTTAGAAAGAGATGAAATTACCATGGAACTTTCTCCAGAGCAATAAATGCTTGAGCGACTGTTGAAAATGCTGCTGTGGGAATACTAAAATAGACTGCAACATTATGTCTTCTGTCATTATGTTGTTATTCATAGTAAAGGCTCATCTGTTGAACATAGATAAATAATATGGTATATTTCATCTATGAGGACTATCTTCAGAGAATGATCAATCAGTGAGCATGGTTAAGTTTTCAGCATGATTGCAGCACATCCTGGGGATAAGGATTTTATATAACATGTGGTTACTTGTTATTCAAAGTTGGTATAATATTCAAAATATGTTCTCTTCTTCTAAGAAACAATATTCCAGGAAAGAGTATTGTAGGTTGCTGCTTCTCAGTCCATGAGGAGACCTTTCAGAAATGCATCTTTGTTGAAGAATGTAAGTATTTCAGCAAAGTATGGCATAGGAAGGGTTAATTCATTATTTGAGAGCATTGTAATCTAACAGACTGTTAAACAGTGTGCAAGAATTAAGTGACCTGAAAATGGCATAACTAATTGCAGAGCCTTGAAAAAAAAAAAGTAACATTGGAGGTTCATGAAATGTGTATGAACTGTATCACATATTCATGCCCTATTACTGTGAATTCTGAAGTGTCTTACTGTTCAAGATAATAGACCTTGATTCAATTCAGTCTGATGTAGGATGAATTTCATGTGCTAATTAGTAAAGCATTTCTTAATGATTAGGAAAAAGTAGATAACATCTGATTGAAAACCTAACTGTCAGAGATAAAACAACAATACAACTCAGGGAGGAAGGAATGTCAGTCAAGCTGAATTCAGGTGTCTTAATTATGATAATTAATGATTGTATTCCCTACATAAATGAACTCAACCAACATGAAAAGCATATTGTAATTAAAGCGCTTCTGAAAAGCAACATTTAAACAAATGCCACTGGTAATATTAATTACTCTTCTCATTTTCCATTTCACATTGAATTGCGCTGGTTCACTATTGGGCTAATATGCAGAGACTTTGAGCTACCACAGTACCTACTTAAATTAGAATTCAGTACTTTGAAAAAGAGGGCTCAAGAAGTCCCATATCTTTATCACTACACAAAATCCGTGAATTTTCTGTCTTGCAATGAAAACATGTTCTCACATTAAAAAAAAAATTGCTGTTTTATTTTCCATCTCCAATAGGCTACATTAATAGACCTCTGTCTGGCCAAAAGCCAATATACAAATAGATGGTTTTTTTGTAGAGAGCAGAGGAAATGTTCACTGAAAGAAAATACTTCCCAGGAAGAGATCTGCTCAGGAAATGTATTCTGTGTCCTAGAGAATTTTGCTTTTTGAGATTTAGGTTAATTGGGCAAAAATTAAACAACAGTTAGTTTTTCTAGCTTTTGTTGTTTTGTTTGTTGTTGGTTTTGCTATCTGTTAAACAGCCAACATCTTTCCAGAGAAAGCTTGATTTCATTCAGAACAATGCATTTGTTTTGTTTGCCTAGGCCCATTTGTAGTCAGTGTTATGAAAATAGCTACTTGTCCACTGGATTCTTGCAGCTCTAAAACAAACGCAGCATTTAGACACCTTTGTTTAATGCTTACACTGATTTTATCATGTAAATGCTTGTAAAATCTGCAGGTGACAATACATGCATAAGTATTAAAAAATCCTACAATCCTATCTTTTAGGATTGTAAGAAGTATATCAACAAATCTTGTTATTTACATTTGCTATACTGGGGAAAAAATGCTTAGCAATAGCACTTCTCAAAAAAAAAAAAGAAAAAAGAAAAAAAAGAAAGTCAGTGTATTAAGAGTAATTTAGCCTAATAGTAATATTGAGAGTGCAGAACAGCTCCCCTGGAAGCCAATCCCATTCTGATTACAATTCTACATAGGAGATAAAACATAAGCTAGCAAAAGTTTCACAGTTGCAGACCAAAGTGACAACATAGAAGAACAAAGAGATGAGTGATAATGGATAAAGTTCTGGCTTTGGTAAGGTCAAGAGCAAATTCCCATTGATTTTAATGATCCTGAATATTTCTAATTTATCATGTTTCAAGAGACAAATATACAAACATTATTTGGTACAGAGAAGTGGTCTGCTAAAACACACCTCCACAAATACGCTTTCTTACTTTTTTTCCTTGTTTAGTCAGTCACCTGAAAAATTTGCCAGCGGGCTTTGAACATATACTTTGAAGTGATTCAATTCTACTACAATATAACCTGCTCACTTCATATTTTTGAACATCTAAAAAAGCATTCTGTAGTTACTCTTCCAGTCAGAATAACCATTTTCACAAACGGAAAAATGAATTACCTAAGGAAAGACTGGAAATGTCCCTGTAATATGTACTTGGTATTCCTTCTCCCTTCTCTGCACTGTTCTTCCCCATTCTCTTTTTAAAAGCTGGATCTCTCCTTACTTTACCACTGAGCCATGAAAAGGCCAAGAGTTGATACAAGCAAAGGAAAGAGTTACTCTTTTTAATAAATGGAGTAATCCAGAAAAGCCATATATTCTCAAAAACAAAAATGGCCTGAGTAGTCCCTTTTCTGTTAAGGCTTCTACCTTTCATGACATAAACTTCCATGCACCTTCTCCTGTGATAGCCAGGACAGATTGCTCCACTACTGTAACCCATAGTGCTGTTTTTAACTTCCCTCTTCACTACTTTTTAACATAACTGAGGAAAATTCATTTCAATTATAGCAAAGCTAGCATTCATGTCAGCTTCCACAAGGTTGAAATTCTGCTTAATAGGCACAAACATTGTCTAAGTCTTTCCTGGAACTAATTATGCTGTGATTTCAGCACACAGACTCACAGGGCAACAAGATTTAACATCCTCCAAGGACTCAGCTGCCTTCTGGACATAAAGTGAAACTCTGATAAGCTAAACAGTCATATGTGAAAGGAATGACCACTACACCGTATGCTCACTTCAGGCTCAGAGGGACCTGAGACTGTAATTCCACCTATCCATGTTGTGAACTGGGATGTTTATGCTATGCTTCTTACTCACACAAAGTTTTACATGGGAATGCTCTACAGTTCACATCACAGCAGCAGGCAAGTAATCATACTTCTTACAGTGTAATGCAATGAAAAGCACAGCAATGATAGCAGAGTAGCAAGGTCCTAGGCTGCAGTAAATGAGGACTTGCTCAAAAGCAACAGGCCTGAGCACAAACATAAAGGAAAGAATCTTCTTGACTTCAGATACACAGGTATCTCCAGCAAGGTACCCTTGTCTCCACTGCCAAATGAGGTCTGGGAAGGGGTGGATCCTGGCTCCAATCCTTCCAATCACTCAGATGCATTGCATGCACCTGAGCTCCCTTGGCTTAGCCCTGTCTTTCCATCAGGTGCTCAATCATTGCTTCAAGCCATGACTTAGCATTTCCACTACATACAGAAAACTTTACTTTTCACTTTTAGCTTCCTTTCTTTTGCTCTAAACAGGCTGCTGTTGACCATACATTGAGTGTCCTTTGAGTGTATTAGCATTACCATTTTGTCTACAGCTTGTACTGTATAGAGTGTTGTAAGTCCATTTTTTAATTCAGTGGTCACCAAACCTTACACAAGACTCAACATTTAATCAACCATTGCCTTTTTTCTTAAATTCCATATAAGAACTTAACTTCATTGATGATTCATGTTTAAGAAGTGCTTCAGTGCCTATTTCACTTCTTTACACTAACTTGCAGGATCCAAAAACAATTGAAAAGTATAATCAGATTTAAAAATGAGAAAGTAAGAGTGCTTTTGCAAAGATGTGTATTGCATCTAATTTCTATTAAAGGCTATTTCCCTTTCTTTAGTTAAAATTGGTCCTTGCATTCAAAAACATTTGTCAACAGACTCAAATACAGTTCTAAACTATGTGATACTGCATCTTTAAATATTTTGTCACTGGAACTGTGAAATAATTTAATGATCAGACCTGCTTTAATTTCCAGTCTTTCATCTTTGAATGGTGATTTTTTTTCAACACTACGATTTTATTTGTTATAGAAATGTTTTCAACTACTATGTTTTATAATTTAAAGAAGTGTTTATGTACCCCTACACTCCCACTGTAGCCTCTGATGATAGAATGTAGGAGTTGAAAAAGGCACATCTACTAGTTCAATTGCACTGAATGGGAGAGCAGGGCTAAACAGCACAGCAAGAGGGAAATTACTTTGGTGTTTATGTTTGCAATTTAAGGCCTCGATCCTGCAGACTTTAAGGCAGTTGAATTCAACTTTACACAACTGAATAATCTGATTTAGTTCAAAGGGAGTACTCAGATTTGTTAAATTTCTTACCTGCCCACATGTTTATAAGCTGGAGGCCTAAATTACCACTGAGCTGTCACTTTTGGTGGAGGCAGTTTCACTGGATGAAAAGACCATTTTTTCATTTTCTTGTAATTGTTGCCAAAGGAATAGCATCGCATTCCCCTGATCCAGTTTTATGAAATAGGAAACAAGAGTTTGCACTGCTGACTGCACATGAACATAAATTGAAAATAGTAGCTGGGCTTAAACTTCAGGAAAAGGAAGCAAGACTAAAAGACAATTTAAAATACAGCAGAATATGTTCTGTTATGTAGAATGCTCATTCTGCTCCTGTTGACTTTGGTGGTATCTGAAAGTACTGAAGAAGGAGGAGGTATTGACACTTAAAATGTAGGCTTCAAGAGCAAACCCTCTCCCTGCTATTTACTACATTTCTTGCCCATTAGTGTAATGTATCTACTGTCACAGTACTATGATTCCATGTTGAGAATCTGCATAACAAAAACACTATAAACTGATACAATAACAAACAAAACTGTTAGCCACAATCAGCAAATGCTAAGGGAAATCATGAGACTTCTGTGTTGAAAACGCAGGCAGACATTTACTTTCTAGAATTTACCTCAGAATTCTTCATTCTAATATTTTGTCCAGATTATTAAATACTTCAGTGAAAATGCTGCCTAAATGCTGATCAAAATTCATTGTTCTCTTACATTAACAAAATGAACAAACAGAACAAAGCAAGCAAACAAAAAAGAAGCCAGCAATTTTACTACAGTGCTGTTACACATTTTCAACAAGAATCAATTTTACATCTTCAGACAACATCAGTCTAAAGTCCTGACATGACCAAAACTGAATCATCCTAAATGAGGTGCTACCCTTTTAAAATACAGGATTCTCTTTCCTCCTTTTATAATTCACGTTACCTGCACAACTTCACTTATTAACTACAGTTTTTCAAATACAATGAATCCTCTTTAATGCTATCAACATTTTGTCAAGAGAGCATCAAAGTTTGTCCTCTGACCAGACATCACTGATAAAACTGCTGGTCAAACAGAATGGCATGAAGAAAGCCCATACCTTCTTACATTTCCAGTGACATTAAACAGGAGTAAGCCTCACACATTAAGCAGAATTATCATTGCCTGTGATGGGCATTTATGAGAGAAAAAACATGCTATAATAGGGATTCATTAAATATGTTGAAGGAGATGTTGAAGAGAATACAGCCTGAAATATAGACCAGTGAATTAAAATCTTAATGCAAATTAAAATTATAAATACTTCAAAAATATTTAAGTATATTTTCCTGTTCATTAATGGTAATTGATATATAAAAGCTCAGTAGTCTGGATAAAAGGTGTTGCTCCCAAGAGAATGATCAAGAGAATAATTACGCTTTTTGTTGAGATGTATTGGTCCAAGGGCTAGTATCCTATTGTGATGCTCAGTCTATAAACCATCTGTGTCCCAAAATGCACTTCTACAATCATTTAGCTGTGCTCCAACTGGATATGAAGCACTGATAAATAAAATACTGTCATACTGATTTTGTAATGACCTAAACTCAGTTTGCACGAGCATAAATGCGCAAAGATAGAAAGCTGGGAGATTGAGATCCCAGCTGTTGATATTATGATCAAAACACGATGGAAACATCTCCTGCTGTGGTGAATAAGGAATAGACACTTCCACAAACAAAATCTTTTGGATAACTTACTGAAGGAAACAGATCAGCTGACTGAAGTTCTAATTTGCATTTATTTTATTCCATACAGAAGACACAAATAATCTGGTTCTAAATGCTGTATAAACATCTTATTCTGATTTGTACAAGTTACTCTTGTTTAAATAGGTTTGTTTTTTTTTTTTCTTTTTTTTTTTTCCTGTGGAATCTTGAGAATTAATGCTTTCTAATCACCTCAGTTGTGATCATTACTTCAGCCTTAATTGCTGTGCAGGACTACTACTGGAGAATACTCTCCCACCTCCCAGTTGAGTTGGCTTTCAGCCAGGCTAGTGGAAACAGAAGGAGGAGGAGGAGGAGGAGGTTGTGTAGCCAGGAGACCTGGATGGCTCTTTTCAGTATCGGCTTCCCAGGCAGATCAGCTTAAACCAAACAGGAAACTGGACCCTGAGGCAGCTGACTTCAATTCTGCCAAGGGGAGCTATAATACTAAAACATGCTTTCTCCCAAATAGTAAAGCTATTTAGCTTTTTACATTTTCTTCTTCTTTTTCTTTTTTCTTTTTCATTTTTCTACATTTATAAAAAGGTATTTTAAAGATTCATAAAGATTTCATTGTGTCCGGAAAATTTCTGAATGTTAATGGTTGAACCATTCACACTTTTATAGTAACACTCAGAACAATAGATTTTCTACAAAATCTGAATCTTAATTGAAAGGCTAAGTTATAAAAAAAAAAAAAAGGCAAAAAGAAAAAAAAAGAAAATATGCACAATGAATTAATATTCATGCCATATTATTCTTGCCCTCAGAAATACCCTTCACTCTATCATATCCCTCTCATTATTCTTTCCTTATAACACATTTATGTCTTACAAATCATAGAATCGTCTATGTTGGGAAAGGCCTTCAGGATAAACAAGTCCAATCATAATCCTGATCTACTGAGTTCTGCCATTACTCCATATTCCTTAGCACCACATTCACACAACTCTTAAATGCCTCCAAGACTCCAGAACCAATAACCATAACCAATGCTTTTCCACACTCTCTGAGAGGGAATTCTCCCTAATCTAGAGTTGCTACTTTATAGCACTTTTTTTTTTAAACCAGTTCAAAACTTCTGAAAGTAGTAGTGGTAAACATAATACATGTATGTATAGCATCATTTGCAAAAAAAATGTCACTACCTCAGAAATTGTGGACATCTGTTAAGTAATAAAGAAACAGCAAGTTCTGTATACCTCTGCCAACTCAAAAAAGCAAAATTTTTCTTTTCCTCCCTCCTTTTTACCAGCATTCAGTGTGTGTGCATTATTCATAAAATAAAACTTCAGATACTTGTTCCTGTACTTTGAAAGATTCAGATTTGGATCCAAATTCAAATGTTAGGTTCCCAGATAAAGCCATATCATCTTATCTGGTATTATCTGGGACATACCTTCAAAAGAGAGTTTGAAACATACAAGGGAATATTCTTCCCTTTTTTATCTCCCTCATCATCACAAAAAGAAATTTTCAACCTACCAAGTAGATTTCTTAATGCTAGTATCATAAGTAGGACAGGCTCCACTATGCTTTGTATATGCATCCAGTAAAACACTTTAATTGGATTAATAATCACATTCTTTTACTTTATATGAAAGTTTTCCCTTCTTTTTTTTAGGATTTTTCCCACCAAAAAGTTCTCCAGAATGTCTAAATCCAGCTAACACACTTGCAATTTACAATTCTAGATGTTCCCAAGACTCGTAGGTAGCCTACAGACAGATGCCAATAGTCACATTCAGTTGTCCAGTTGCTTCATTTTGCTAACCTCTTCTTTCCAGATTAAATGTAATTCAGAGTTCTGATGTGAATATTTGAATTTCTAACTTACACACTATTTTTGTTTAACTACAAGATCTTTCTTCCACCAGAATTTTAAACATTATTAGGAACTAAACTGATGCAAATGATTGCCTCTCCCACACTTTTTGAAGAGGAATCCTCAGCATCATTTCATCCTATACTACAGCTACTAAGAAATCAAGGAATATGTAAGCCAGGTATCCTGAACTTACATATTAAATTCGTTTATAATGGGAATCATTAAGCTTAATGTGCTGATTTAATATTCGTGATTACTGATTCAAATCTAAACATCACCAGCACTGACCAGGGATTTTGTACATCAATTATAGTTCTGGACAACAACCTGCAGCAGAAGAGGTAAAAAAAAAACAAACATAAAAGACACATAATTTTAAGTTGTTTTGCTTACTGTAGAGCATATGCTTATTGGTAGAAGGAGGGACTAGATCTTTTTTATCAGTAGAAAAAATGCAAGCTTCAAATGTTCCTGAAAAATTCAAGAGTTGATTTGTTTCAATTGTAGTTGCATCTGTGGTTAAAAACAAATCATATTTATTCTTAAACTCAGTCAAAGCTGAATGCTAAATGAAATTATGCTTTACAGTCAAAGCATAAATGTAGTAATCTGACTTGCACAGGCAGTGGTGAGAAAATAGCAACATGGAATTTGAATACCTACATGTACCACTAATTCAATACATGTGTCTTCATCGTTAAAAAGCCATATTAGAAAAGTAACATTTAGGAAGATATATCTACCATGCTTCATTTGTAGCTTCTGGAAAGGAGCTGTTGTACTCTCTATACAAAGAAAGGATTTGAAGAATAGTCTTAGGAACAAAAGTCCACGCAAACAAGTTTTTGGTTGGATGTTGCTTTCCGAGCCTTCTTTGTCTTTAAGCAGAGTTTACATTGTGTATGTCAGAAGAATTTCTATTTCCATCACACTGCTTATAAGGTCTGATCTAGCTGTGAATTTCTCACCCATGACCTCTTCTGTCTGACAGACAGGGTCTCTGCTCTCAGGCTAGCAGAAAACTCAGACTCACTCTAAAAGCTTATATCCAGCTTTAGGCTTCTCCCTGTTCAGGAGTGTATTAGCTCTTAAGGTTTTGTTGTTGTGTTTTTTTTTTGCCTCCAGGACTATCACTTCATATTACACTGAAGTCAGAAAACCAGGAAACTCATACCCATCTTCTGCCACAAAGAGAGTTAAATAGTATAGAGTGCCATAGCATACTATTGCTGTTTATCACTCACTACCTCCTTAAATTCTCTTCTAACTTCTCTTTATATACTTTTTCTACTTTACATTCTTCCTTCTATCATAGGATGAATACTGTCAGGCTACAGTCCATAACCACCCACCACTGCCGTTCTACCGAGGCCACAATCTTTTATAAAACTTGTTTTTAATTGACTTCCCATCACAGCTGGTGGAGGAAAGGATACGGACAAGGATTAAAATGTTTCCACTATTGTCTAATATTTCCCTCAGGAAAAGAAGAGATTTTTGATCATGTCTCATAACTGCTCTCAAACACACATTTATCTTTTTTTATAGAGTATGATAAACATATAAAACATTCCCATACTTTATTTACAAAGCATTCTATTTCCAGAAAGTTATTTATATTGTTTCATAATTGTGTCTTCCTCCAAAATAACGTCCACGCTTGTCTTCACAGAAAACAATAAATAGCAAGTTTGTTTCTTTATTTTTGATAATAATATTTTTCTCTTAGCTCCATAAATTAACTTAGAATAACAGTCTGATGTAGAAAAATCACAAATTGAGCTAAGACTTTTTTGTTTCTATTTATAGTTTCTCTGAGTCCAAGACTGAATTATAAAAACTTCTGAGTGTCTCATCTGCCATTTCATCCCATATGAAATGCTCTGAGAACTTGGAATGGAAACACAGAAGCTATTTACTTCCTTGGAAAGCCTTGAGGTATAATCATCTTCCTGTTGACCTTGTATTTTTCTTCCACACTGGCTGAAACTTTCAGCATTGTAGAAGAATCTTGATACCATAAGTATCAGCATCAACTACTGAAAATACATCTTCCATTAAATCCAGGGAAAGATTCCCTTTCCCCACACACGTTTATATTTTCAACTGTTAGTATGAGAACACCGTCACACAAATAAGGTTTTCTAGAAACTCAACATGGTGATTGACAAAAGTGATTTCTTTTTAGACAGTATATCTGTCTACTGGAGATGACTTTAAAAGTGGAAAACTGCTTAAAAATGCTACAGAATGACTGACAATAATAATAAAAAAAAAGAGATATGGGTGAAAATAGTGGTTTCATTTCCTCTGGTAAATTTCTTAGTGTATGAAAACATTCCAATTTAAGGAAAAAAATTGGAAAAAAATATCTGCATCTTACCTCTAATTGCAAAATAAGCACATAATATATTTCATATTTGACAGTATACTTTGCTTCTGGAATTACTTGTATTCATAGAATCTTAGAATCCTTAGATTTGGGAGGAACCTTTAAGGGTCATCTATTCCAGCTCCCCTGCAGTGAACAGGGACATACATAGCTGGTATAATATTCACAGTAACCCAGGACTGAGGTTTTCCTAGAATCCAGAGGAACTTGAGGCTCTTGCAGTTTCTGATGAGGCTTTCCACGTAGATAACATGCTTCTGAGCAAGTTCCAAGCAAGTTCTCTCCCTGTTATTACATGCAGTGAGAAATACTTCTTAGTGGACATCATGTTTTCAACTCCAAGGGAAATCAAACTTTCTCAAGAAATAAAGCCTAGTAGAGGACTGGTAACAATTTAGCAAAGGAAAAATGCAAAGCAAATTCAAAGGAAAGATCTTCTGGCATAAAGTGACCACTGCATATATACTAAAATAGCTATTTTAAAAGTTCATTAGAATATAAACTGTGCTTTTCAGTACATAGGTTTGGTATACTGGAAATACTGTGATTATCTAGAAACACTTCAACAGGCTGGCATCAAAGGAGAGAAATAGTAGAAAGGCTGAGATTCCTGCATATCCTTGCATTTACACATTACAGTGTAGAATAACTGGCATTGGTCCTAGTGCAAACAATGCAACACAGGACCATGAGTGCTGAGGCTGCCTTTCCTGGTTTTCAGAATTTGCCTCCTGGGCCTAAGTAAATTGTGAACCCTGATGCAATTACACTTGATAAGCTTGCCCTGCTTATGTATATCTTTGATCTTTATATAAACAGTCCCTGGACATTTGTGCATGTTGAGCAGTACTTTGATCTATGAATAAAATCAGTCAAAAGTACTAGTGCAGCAAGGTATACCACAATAACAAAATTAAAACATTGACATAAACTGCTTTCACAAACTTGTATTCCCAAGGGGCAATAATCAGGCCTCATTTGCTGTTTTTCTGGTAAGTTGTTTTCAGTTAGAACAGAACTGAAATGATAATTTTAAAGCAACAAAAGGAGGAGAAGAACAATAAAGTTCATTTACCAAGTAAAAATCTTACAGAAAAATGACATGATAATTTAGTTCAGAATGCTCTTTTATTTAATTTCATTTAAAAGGCCCGGTTTGGGGCTGATACAATCTCAGAAGAAACATAAAACTGTAAATTATTATTATAAATTATTATAAATTATGTTACTGAAAACAGGGAAGTTACATGGAAAACCTCTCTATCTAAATTCTGTACTTACTATAAAATATTGCCTATAATAATATACTGTGATTCAGAACTCTAGAGCTTTTTTCAGTACTTTCTGTTGCCATTATTTCTTACTTTTTAATTCCTTTGAGGATATTCACACAATGATATATTTTTTTTCAGCTTTAGAATATAAATAGTTTATTAAAGGATTTCACATTTTACAGAATGGAAGAAATATCTATGGGAGGCTGACTCTAAATGCATATCAAACTTGGAAGGAATCATAGAATTGCACAGATTGGAAAAGACCCTAAAGATCATTGAGTCCAACCATGACCTAACCATACTACTGTATCTAACAACCCTCTGCTAAATCATGGCACCACATTCATACAGTTTTTAAACATATTGAGAGATGGTGACTCAACCACCTCCCCGGGGAGCCTATTTCGTGCAAAACAACACTTTCTGTAAAGACGTTTTTCCTGATATCCAACCTAAACTTACCCTGGTGCAACTTAAGGCCATTTCCCCTCTTCCTGTCACCTGTCTCAGTGAGAAGAGATCAGCCCTGCTCTCGCCGTAAGCACCTTTCAAATATTGGAAGAGAGCAATAAGATCTCCCCTCAGTCTCCTTTTCCCCAGACTGAACAGCACAGTCCAAAAGGAACTTGTGGATACTAGACAATAGTATGGTTTTTATCTCATTTATTCCCTGAAAGGAATATATTCATTTGGATAAAAGTGATGCAAGTGGAAATATTACAGGAAAAAAAAATCAAAAAGTTGTTAGAGAAGTAATGTTAAAAGATAAAGATTTTTTTTTAAATTTTGTAACTATGAAAGAGTTGCTCACAAACTGTTCTGTTAATAGTGAGCTAACCAAAGGAGTCATCTGTTTTGAACTCAAATTTTACTTTGTATTAGTATACAGTATTCATATTTTCTTATGAGAAATTTGCTTGTATGAAAAAAGCTGCATAACTCAAAGATGGCCAGAAGTTACTACTACTTAAATTTATGCTCAGAAAAGTTTTTGAATGACATCAGATTAATTAGCTGCAGTTTCTTAATTACCTCATTATTTGATTATGCTTCCAGCTATCATTTCAGAAACTTCCTTAAATTAAACTAATGCAAGTGGAGGTGTTGTTGAAGAGCTTTAGTGTAACTAAAAACATATTTGGCAATATTTTATGTAAGCGTAGTTTGGAGTGAAAGTGTTATGGAGTAAGAAATACTGAACTGAATATGGAAAATATTTGAGTCTCTTGATCACATAACACATATCCACAGGGACTACCTGTAAGCCTACATGAAGTACATCAAAATTAGAATTCAAATGAATTGGGCTGTAAACTTAAGTATTTTTTATCATAGAATCACCGAGGTTGGAAAAGACCTCCAAGACAATCTAGTCCAACCGTCCACGTACCACCAATTTTTCCCACTTAACCATGTCCCTTTGTACAACATCTAACATTTCTTGAACATCACCAGAGATAGCGACTCCACCACCTCCCTCAGCAGTCCATTTCAGTGCCTGACCACTAACCACTCTTTCAGAGAATAAGTTTTTCCTAATATCGAACCTGAACCTCTCCTGGCACAATTAGAAGCCATTCCCTCCAGTCCTATCAATAGTCCTATCAATGGGAAAAGAGGCCAACCTCCACCTTGACACAACTTCCTTTCAGGCAGTTGTAGAGAGCAATAAGGTCTCCCCTGACACTCCTCCAGGCTAAACAATCCCCATTCCCTCAGCTGCTCCTGTTAAGAGTTGTGCTCCAGACCCCTCACCAGTTTTGTTGCCCTTCTCTGAACACAAATTACAGAATAACAGAATATCCCAAGACAGGACACATAAGGATAACTGAGTCCAACTCCTGTCTCCACACAGGACCACACGAAGATCAGACCTTTGAGTGTTGTGAAATCTGGCAGGTTCCAGTTCTGTCATAGCCACCTCACACACATCCTCTATGTTCTATTTAGTATCTACTGAGAACTTCCAGGCATTGGCTTCATGTGAAAAGCAAGATTAGGTAGTTTTCTAACATGGATATTTTCCCTGAGAAATGGGGGACTTGGTGTACATTAAGTAAAAGAACTGATTTGAGATTGAATTAATGATCACCATTGTCTCTCTTAAAATCTATAAATTGAGAAAAAATGTGCTATATATTGGTTAATCTTCTGTCTACTTTATAATTTAAAAATCACTCAGCCATTTCTAAAGACCTCTTTGCTCTCTCACATTCAAATAATGTTTTTCTCATTGTGTACTCTGATATTTTTTTTTCATTCAAAATTATCTCCATTCTTTGCTTTTAATGCAAAAATTCAATCTTATTTCTACTGTTTCAGTGATTTCTTCCTTCTTTAAAATCAAACAAGTAATTTGCACGTGAGCATTACAAGCATCACTACAACATAGGAAAATGCTACCAGACTTTACTGAATTTTATTTAGTAGCAAAGAGTTGGAGTTTCCTGAATTTATTTAGTGCTTTTTTCAAAATGTCTATTCAGTGTTTAAGATAGTCAAATAGTACTCCAATATATTTCTATCTCATCAACCAAATGACCGTAGAAGAAAATTACTGCATATCTCAAAGAAGTATTTTACATTAATGCCGTAAAAATGGTTTGCTGAATGAATATGTGAAGGAACGGCCACTTGAAACAGCAGAATTGGAGGCTTGAGAATCCAATAGCTAAGAATAACACTGCTCCATTTTCAGTGTACTAAAAGGTTTTTACTCAGTGGGAAACTAACTTATTAGAAAGGGCAGTCTAAAAATGTACTGCTAGGAGATTTGGGAGTAGTAGTCCTTGAAATAAAGATTTAGTATTGTAGATTTTACAATTTATCCATTTTTGGTGGTTGTGATGTATGAGTCACAGGGGTAATAAACTTAAAATAGGTTGAAGTAAAGTTAAGTACTTCCCAGTATCTTCTATTAATTATCCGTGGAATAGAAGAAAAGAAATTAATGCAGAGACAGAAACTCATCTTGGAATAAAAGGGGAGTACATTTCACTGTAAAGATTTTACTGACTTGGTTATTTTTTCAGAGAAGGCTGAGTGATTAAGAAATATTTAATGCCTATACACTGCATAAAATATCTAGTTTTCTTTTTATTTAAATGAAGAATCTCATACAAAATGAAAGATGGCAGACTGAAAATACTGAAACAGAATTATCAAGAGCTGTACTCTTCCCTGTGCAAAATCTGTAGGTAAATCCTAGCTAGCAGACTTATCCACTGGAGCTGTTTCAAAACTATTTCATGCTTTCTGTCCTTTTAGCTCCAGATTTCTTTTGAGCGAAGACTGTGTAGTAAGACAATATTTGTCACATATATGATGGTTCTAATTTAGCAAGAAATTGATATATGCCGTTGCTCAAGGGTATCTCTAAGCCTTTCTCCCAGCTATTCCAAAGCTAGCTGACCAAGATGATGTGTTTGTAGACTGATAGAGAAGAATAAAAACAAACCCTCAATTCCCAACACATTCCAACATCTTTCCTAACTCTTAAAGTCAAAGATGTACTTCTTCACTTCATGATGCTTTGACATTTTGAAGATTGTCAATATTATGTAAGAGAGTGTTCTTCCGTTCAAGAAAGGCACATTCTGTATGCATATAGTGTAAGTGACAAATTGCAAACTCAAGGTACTAATGCTGATTTAGGATGATCTTGATAGATGCAAAAGCATATTAAGTTTTATAGCCTTTTAATACACTTATCTCAAACCATATAGGTTAAGCAACAAATAAACAAACACACACCAGAAGGCTCATATAATGCTCATGAAAGAAAGCAGTGTTTACATAAGTGTTGCCAGGGAATATTTAAGATCAAAGTTTGACTTCCTAAGTTCTCATTCTTCAACTCATCAGCATAGCTAAAGCCTGCACACCTAGGTCCCTTTGATCATTTCATAACTGGACAATCTGAACTCTCATCTAAAGCTTACAGCTTCTTGGCAGCAATAACTGTTTACTTCAATTTCGCAGGGGCTTCAAGAATTGACAATAAACCAGTTTTTTTTCAAATTTTCTTTCCTCAGAACCAGAAGAATCCTTGACTCCTTACTCTCTGTACAAGGATATTGTATTAAGATACTGAAGATACTAACCTTCATGTGTTACCAAGAATCAATATATACAAACATACTAAAGGAAACTGACATCATCTGTCTTATCCCACCTCTGAGAGAAAACATTAAAAATGGCATTGTTTCTGCAACTGGAAACTGATGAATAGCAATTGTCAGACAAAAATAATCTATTATTCCAGGTCCCAAGTATGTGCAATGCATTTCAAGTTAAATAGTATCCATTTGCTATCGAATAAATACCATAGTATTTAATCTATTTCAGTGAAAGTGTTGACATTTCATTAACTGGATCTTGTAATGAATACTAGATTGACTGAATAAAGCAGAAGTGTTCAGTTCTAAAATGTTCAAGAATATTGCTCAGGCCTTTTTCCCTTCATCAGCTCCTGCATCTGAAAGTCAATTTAAAGCCTTGTACAGCTACAAGCATGTTAATACACTGCATAGTGTCATACAGAGTTGAGTTTAAATGAAATGCTCATTCTAGTTTGTGCTCTTCTTGATATACTTTCTAGATCAGTCTTCCACATCTCTAGCTAATTATCAACATAATCTCTCCAGATAATCTTATCAGAGGATGACTGTGTCTGAAGATAATCTTTTTAGGGGATAATCTCACCACAGGATCATCTTGTCTCAAGGTAATTGTATTATAAGACATCAGTAGCTCCTAAGAAGATGGTAAGTTTTCAGAACTGGCAATATATAGCCTAAAGTTTTAAAAGCATACAAAAATATGGTATTTGACAGCATCAGAGTGGAAATGAATGCATTTCTTTTTATGTCTTTGCAAAGCAACCTACTAAAAAGATCTTATGAAAGCAAAATCTAATTAACAGTAATTTTGATAGTAATTATAGATAAATAGTATTTAGCTTTTTCATTGTAGGTCACAGTACTTTGCCTTAAAAGCTTCTCTCAGATGAGATTCCACAGACGTTACTTTGTTATCTGATATTCCACAAGACTTCATAGCAAGCCTCACAGCATTGCTCTTAGGAAAGACTAGAGAATAATCCATTTTTATGGGTCAATCAAGACACTAAAGCCATGCATCATTAGTCACTCACAGTAAAGAAAATCCCATAAATACTACATCCTCCTCATGTACAAGATCTGGTAATTTTCAGTGCCTTTATCAGTCTGCTAAACTCCTACAGCCAATTAAATAGTAGTGGCAGAACTAGAAGTTAGGAGTTCTGATCCTAGGACCCTACCTATTTTTGATATTTGCAGAATTACAGAAGGAAAAAAATCATACTTGGAACCTCCTTTTCTTTAGATAAAGACTTACTAACTTAGCATTCTTTGCTGACTGCGGACCAGTCTCCATTGGTTGAGGACAGGCTCCCCTCTTCCCCCCCTCCCTGTAGTTTGAAAAGGTGTTTCAGTGTGAATACCAGTTTCTTTATTGAAAAAGTACGATAAACATAGTAAAATTCACTTAAATGAAAACAGTTCTACTCAAAAACTACATTGTCAGAATGCATGGTGCTACTTTTGAATTTACTCACTGGAATCAATTAGAATTTCCAGGCTTCTCTGGTAACCTTATACATGCTTGTTGAGACAATTTTACTCTGACCAGTTGGTTAGTATTGGTTCCATCATACTTGACCAGAATGTCAGATATTATCTGCTGTTGTCCCTTCACATCATCTCTGAAGATAGATTTAATTGATTTTTGGGTTTTCTAGTTCTACTAGAAAAACTAAAAACATGTTCACTGTGACTTGTTCATATATAAATATACATACATAGACATATATATATATGTATATATATATACAAACTATGAGTTGTTAGAAACAAAAACTTCCTCTTTGTTTTATACAATTTCTACTGTTATCCAGTTTTTACTTCAACTGTCCAGCAGCATGCACATCATGGTGTGCCTACACTAATTGATGCTCTCTATTTCAGCTCAGCTTTCACCTGCTGTATACCAGTTGCCTACTTTCAATTTATTTGGAGATACTCTTTATTCGTTTTCCTCCTAACCCTCATGACCCTATTTGTGCTGCTGCTGAAAAAATAAATAAATAAATAAAATGCAGTGTCAAACATCCTTGAATCAGTTCAATTTGATATTTTCAGGGAGTACTCTGTTTAAAACCTCAAGTGGCGACAGTAAGCCTTCATGATTTGCCATGTGCTTCTTTTTCCCATCATACAGAAAACACTATTTCAGTAAATTACCAGTCTTTAAAGCTGATATAATTTATGGACTTGTGTTACAAGTTACATTTCTATATAATATTATCAGTGATTATCCAACTTCTATACTGATTAAGAGTCTGTCCCAAACGTCATTTAAAATGAATCTGAGAAGACAAATAAGACTACTTGCATATTACACAATTGAAATCATACTGAAATTATTTGTATGGGTCAAAAATTACTATCAACTGACACACATTATATGAATTTGTATTTTTATGTATGGTGACTTGGAGCTTTTCATAATGTCACAAAGGAGAGAATCTGAGCCAAACCATTTTCTTGCTCCGGATAGATCTGTGTTCAGAAATATAAGCCATCTCACATTAACTGCAATTCGAGTCTTAGTTGTCCCAGTATCCTGCAAATAAATACTAATGTAAATTTTGAATTTTTAAGTTTCAAAAGTAAAATTTCTAACAAGCTTTTTCTCTGTGCTTCATAGCACAGTCCACAGAAATTCATACGTCTGGCAGGATTGCTATGATACACAGCATCTCCCAAAATTCCAGAATCTGTTTTAACAGTCTCCTTTTTTTTGCTGCTTTCCCTTTACAGACCAATAGGTACCTCATCCCATTGTTATGTTGAGGTACTTCTTCACCATTTGTCAAAATGCTACTTCACACACGTATATACAAGTGTTACGTTCTAGTACAGTAATTCCTAGAGGTAATGACAGTAGACGGTATCAGAAAAAGATTTACAGGCCAACAGAAAAAAATAACATATTTACAAGAAACAAAAATAGTTCTGAATTTCAGTTCAGCCTTTTGTAGGTTGTTCGTCTATTTACACTCATGAAAATGAGAAAGAATTTCTTTTTTCAAGTGAAATAATGAAAACATTTTCTGATGTTGCCAGTTACGACCTGAGAGTTGCCAAGTTAGATCTCTTTAATATGAAAACAAACTACATATATTTCTTTACTAGAAAATATATTGTTCGTTAATGGTGTACTTTTACTGTGTTTTTCAAACTTAATGCAATTTTTTGCTTTGTTAGTATTTTTTTATGTATCTTAAAATATGTTAACTAATTTAAATGACAGGCTGTGAAATGTATAACAGAAAATTTTATCACTAATTTGAAGTTTGTTAGAACTCAGACATATAGAACACTTGAAGAATGGAAGTGTTAAATCCAAGGTACTTGGAGCTATTTATCAAAACTTTAAAGATCAACAGCTCTGCTTTAGAAAACCTTTAAGTGTTTATTAATTTAAGTAAATTTCATAAAATTTCTTTGATTACATTTTTTACAACAAAGCTTTTGCAAAGTGAGCATGAATCTTAATTGTTTATTTACACAATATTAATATTCAAATAGAAGGTTCATGGAAGCACAGTTAATTAAATATAAATTAATGTGGTGGAATATTTAATTATCTATTCTACACCTCACAACTAATGATTATGTAAATGCCTTGCATTTAATCTTGTTCCCAGGAAATTAACTTAATGGCCTTCAACAAATGAACATTTTGTATGCATTGCAGGACACTTTATCTAAATTTTAACAGCATGGTATTAGTTTCAGATAATAACATGATTACACAATTTAAAATGTAAATGTATACAATACTTTTGTTTTCTTGATTTTACCTTAGAATAAAGTGGGATGAAAATCGCTTTATATGTCTATAGCTCTAAAGTTCTGTGGTCTAGATTTTAGCCATCATTCATCTTTCCTGTTTTACTTTCAGCACATGTTCTTTTCCACTCAAAAGCAATAGTCTGTGAGAGGCATCCTAGCTAGATAGCATCAATAAGAGAGATAAAAAAAGGTACAAGAAAATAGCTTACTCTAACACAGAGCTCATGCTAAACTGTCCCAAAATAGGCCAATAACGAATATCAAAAGGTAATCTTCATATCAAAAATATGAAGCCCAGTTAATTGCAGAAAAGGTCTGTATCTTTTGAAAGGGGAACTTATATGTGCTAAAAAATTAAACATTTGTGATTCTGGTAGACATGTAAAACAATGTTCCATTAATGAAATCATTTTCCCCAGGCAATGCTACAGGCTTGGGGCAGAGTGGCTGGAAGACTGTGTAGAGGAAACTGACCTGTGGGTATAGGGTGATGCTTGGCTGAACATGAATAAGCAATGTGTCCAGGTGGCCAAGAAGGCCAAAGGCATCCTGGTTTGTATCAGTAACAGTGCCAGCAGGAGCAGGGAAGTGATCATCCTTCTATACTCAGCACTGGTGAGGTTGCACCTTGAGTACTGTGCTCAGTTTTGGACCCTTCACTACAAAAAAGATATTGAGGCTCTGGAGAGCTCGTGAAGGGTCTGGAGTTCAGCCTTACAAGGAATGGCTGAGGGAGCTTAGATTGTTCAGACTTGAGAAGAGGAGGCTCAGGGGCAAGCTTATCGCTCTCTCCAACTACCTGAAGGGAGGTTTTGTTGAGGTGGAGTTGGCCTCTTCTCCCACGTAACTGACAATAGGACTAGACAGATAGCCTCAAGGTTCATCAGCGAGATTCAAGTTGGGAACTCTCCTCAGAGAAAGTGGTCAGGCACTGGAAGGGGCTGTTCAGGGGGGTGGTGGAGTCACCATTCCAGGAGGTGCTGAAATGTTTAGATGTTGTACTGAGGGTCATAATTTAGTTAGAAATATTGGTGATAGGTGGACAGTCAGAGTGGATGATCTTAAACTTCTTTTCCAACCCTGGTGACTCTGTAATTCTGTTTTAAAAGTTACACATAGAAAATAGTAACATTGTGAGGAAGTTTTTTCATATTCCAGTTTTTGTACTTTTAGAAATACTACGCATGCCTGAGCTTTGGAACCCAGAACACTTTTGAACGATCTCAGGATGCAATTTCTGTAATTACAGTAAGTATCCTTAACTATCACTAAAGTACATTCCAATATAGACTTAAAGTGTCTGGAAAAAAGTTTTGTGCTACTGACCAGTATAACTAATGTGCATTTGCAATTTAGGATTAATCTAGAAGGCGACATTTTTCAAAAGAAGAAGAGAAGGTTATTTGTGTCACGTGTACAGCCAAAAAAGGGCTGGTTACTACTTACTTGTCTGCAGGCATAGGAGTACCCATGCAGACTGTCAAAAACTTCCTTTCCCTTATTACTCACCCTTTCGCTTTTGCATGATGACAACAGCAGGAAAGAACTGAAGTGCATTCAAAGTCAGTAGAAGGCAGTAGGAAATGATCTGAAATTAAAACAAAGGAATAACAATAAGCTCTCAAATTACATTTTACAGCATTTTACAATTTTACAGCTTCACAGTATTTCACATACTTTGTAATAGCAGCACAGTACAAAATTATTAAGTCTGGTAAATTTTACCATGTAATGGTGTTTAGAAAAAACTCAGAAACTATGCAAAAGACAAAAACACCATTTCAAAACTTACAATGTCATTTTAGTATTATTTAAATTAATTTTCTCATCTGTGAAATACGGAAAAGCAAAAGGACTTAAGAAGATAGAATCTCTGTTTCATTGATGAAGAATGAGAGAGTAATAAATCCCTACTTTTAACCAGGTACAGTCATTAGAACTACACATTTGCTTATCCTCAGCATTTGTTGTAATCATCACTGTAATTGCTTCCAGGAAAAAGAGCATGGAAATTTTGCAGAAAAAACATCTTTTGAGTAACTTACCTATCCTGACTTCAAGGGTAATAGATTTTAGTTTAAAGAGATTGATCATAATTAACAACCATAAGGAAGCTACATTTTGAAGAAGAAATTCAGTGTAAAAGTCTGTTTTGCTCTAGATTCCTAACTTGGACTTTTTTCATGTATAACCTCAGGGTCCCTTGAGAATATGAAAGGAAGCAAACAAAACAAAAAGCAAAGCTAAGAAGTATAATGACCCACGAGTATACACCTACGTACTGTAAATGCAATTAGATAGCCCTGTACAAAGCTCTTTGAACTTGAAGACACATTGAAACCCAAATCTTGAATGTTGGTTATCTTTCTCATTATTAATGGAGAGTACATGCTAAAATATTTTGTCCTTCAGATTCTAAAGAGGTACATATTCATTACCATTCATTCATCGTAACTGTCATACAAAAATCAGTGGAATAATTACAGCAAAGTGAACCCATGAAAGTGAGTTGATCAAATTAAAATTAATTAGTTGACATTGTATTCTTTGTTTATCATGATCTTTTCCAGTCATCTTGTGCAGGGTTATACTCATATCTCTGAAATTGTTTTTTGTCTCTGCAAAATAAATGAGTGATGGTACACTAGGTAAGTAAAGTTCAGAATATTACATCTTTGTCTCTCTCACATATCTTGCTGTTTACAATAGTAATTTACCTACCTTTTAGTGTGTAAAAATCTTTCCTTTCATACTCCCTTTGTTATTTCTGATTGTTTTAATTGTCCATTACTTTCTCAGGATGAGAGCAAAGTAAAACTGACTTTTAATCCTGCATGGAGATGGAAAATTCTTGGAGGAGCTTAGCACTCAGTGGAAGCTGATTACACTCAATAATTACACAGAACGCTCAATACCTTCTAGGATCATTTGCCAGAAAGAAAGTGGGTGATGAAGAGCAGAAGTTATTTTTACGTATTATTTCAAGGGGCCTAATTCAACTCTCACTTAAGTCAATGGAAGATTTTGCTCTGAGTTAAATGGGAAAATTCTTAATTAATATTTTAGACCTTGAAGAATTATGCCAGTTAAACATCTGATATATCCAAAACTTCTATAAGAAATTAGCAAAATCAGATTCTAAACATTAGCTTGTAATCTATCCATCATATAGTACTAGTATCCATCTCTACTAGGGAGTCAGTTAACAGCAAACTGTACTGAGTGATGAGTTCAGAGCTGAAAACAAATGAGACAGTTTCAAAAGTGAAAGTGGTATACTCTAATATACCTCTGTATATGATGGTAGAAACATTTACTTCAAGTAGAAACCCCCCCCAAAAAAGGAAGATTAAAAGTCTCCATACTTTTCAAAACAGTCATTAACTATATTTGAGTCACAGTTCCCTATTTGAAGCAGGCTTTATAAACCTTCTATGTCTCCAACTGTAAGCCTAATGTATTCTTCCGAACATGGATGCTGAACATTCCTCTTCCTCTCCCCTTTTCTTTCATCCCTGCTGTCTTTTCCTTAAAACTCTTCTTGATCTCCTTTCCTAAGAGATCAAGACCTTCTCTCTGGCCTTCTTTTTATATGTAGTGGAAAAATATGAACACTAAGAATATAGCAGCAGTCATAAATTTTGGGGGCTGCATCACCACAGAAGGTGTGTGGAGAGGGAGTTCTAAGGGCAGAGTGCTGGGGATGGTCAGAAAGAGAAGTTAATCAAGGTTCTGCAACCCCTTTCTTACTGCCAAGTTCCCTCTGAATCAAGATGACTGTTTGCATTAACATATTTAGAAGAAATTAATTTCCTGTAACGAAGAGCACACAGGAGAGCAATCCAGCTACCATCATTTGTGGTTATCTTTGACATCTTAGACAAAAGGATCTGGCTATTTTCAGCTAGGTCGGCTAAGGACATACTTCAACATCAGGTTAGAATTCACGCAGCGACATCCATACTGAGACACATTAATAGCTCTACATTTGAGCGTGAAGTTTTATTTTTTGAATGATGTTGATATATATTGTGCCATCTCTCCTGCTTACCATTCTTATAGTCTGAGCTCTTTTACCGGCACCAAGCATCTTCAGAAACCAGATTAAATAGGATTTAGCCCAGAATCACTGGCATCACTTCTTCAAATACTTAGGCTTCACAGTCATAAAATAGCAACTACTCCTTGGATTACAGCAGCGCAGTCTTGATCCCATGTAATCTTACCACATACATTGAAGGGTTCTAATTTTCAGTGACAATCAGGCCCCTGCTTGTATTTATGTGGTGTGTTGACATTTCAAATGTCCTGCAAATACTATTGCATTGATTTGGACAGAATGGCTTGCAATTTAGAAAACTGAGCATGTGAAAATCTAATGGAGAATGTCATTATTGCAACTTTCAGATAGGATGAGGATATACATCAGTATTACACATCGCCTTTCACATATTTGTAAGATGAAATACAGACTTTTAAAAAACATTCAGTTTTTATTCATCCTGTTGAATATAATAGTAAATACCAAAAGATTTTGAAAGCAGCAGAATTAGGTCAGTGCTGAGCACCTTTGGAAATCCTTACTAAACAGAATCACAGAATCACAGAATCACAGAATCACCCGGGTTGGAAGGGACCTCAAGGATCATGTAGTTCCAACCCCCCTGCCTAGCAGGGCCACCAAACATACACATTCAGATCAGGTTGCCCAGGACCCTGTCCAACCTGGCCTTAAACACATCCAAGGACGGGGCATCCACAACCTCCCTGGGCTAAACACTGTTAAAGAACGTCAGCATCAAATTTCAAAGTTGAAGATGCGGCTTTTTACTTGTTAGGAAAGAGCAACATATAGAAATGACTGCTGAAATGGAATAAAAATCAGCTGTACATTTGTGAATTTTTTCTGCTGCTACGTTTCTCTTTTTCATTTCTGATTATTTGAGACAATTGTTAATTGCTGAAGAGTGAGTTCACTTTATTAACAGTTTAAACATAATGTGAAGCCAATACACTTAACGTTCAACTTCTTTACATTTAAGTGAGCATTTTGCTCACTTAATTAGGTAAACTACAATGTTTTTCTCTTAGTAGTTCCTCTATTTAATGTGAAAGTAATAAAAGCGCCATAGGGTGCACTGTATTTTTAAAAATGTGTTACTGTACCTGTCTTCCTATGAATTCTAATTTCTGTATAATTTTTCTTACCTTTGCTAGTATTATTCAAGATTTCTTCACTGTAAAATATGCAATTCCTAATGAAACCCTTTTAAAAGTGACTGCACTCAGTCTGTAACTAATTAATTATCAACATAATCTACTCTAGTGACAGTTATTATTTATCAAAGCTTTATAATGCAAATCATGGCATTTACATTTCTATTCAAGTGATGTCTTCATTTAAACTCTCATGACTTCCTGATTTTTGTTTTCTACTCTCTCCTCTACACTTCTCTTTTTCTTTAAAAAAACAAACAAACAACAAAACATTGATAATTTGGCTGAAGCTGTTCTCTTCTTCATGGCATTTTTATCTGCTAGTAATAGTCTCATTGCAGACTGACTAGACCAAGCTATTGAACGTAAAGCTAGACAGCATTTCACTATATATGAAATGAAGAAAGATCATGCTGGGACAGTCACCTTCAACATCATGCATTCAGTCTAAATTTACAGTAATAGACTCATACTCAGAGAATGCTTGCTGTGTTTGTTTGCAAACTAGTATGCAGTACTTACAAGTCTGTGGTTTTATTGACATATTCCTTTCCTTTCCTGTGGTTTTTAATTGAAACCCCCACTGCTCAGCCTAGCTCCTGGAAGTCAGAGAACAGAAGTTCTGCATTTAGTTTAGCATTTAGACAAGATGAACACATACAGGAGAGTTCTGCTGCTTGATCATGAAATACATAGTCCAGAGTTGTTGGGGAGTTTGTTTTCATTAAGTAAGACTCGTGATATGTGTATAGAATTAGCTCTACAAAATCAAATGAATGGTGAAGGAAATGTCTTAATGTGAATAAAATTGTCATTTTAATATCACTGGATAGCTAAGAAAAATATTTGCTAGAAGGCATTTGCTTCCCATTGCAACACATGCATTGCTGGCTGCATGCCTGACCTGAGTATTAAGTTCACAGACCTCAAAATTATGATGTATTAGTAAGCTTAGTTAGCCAGGGATAACTTTTCATTCTGGTCACTCAATATGTGAGTGCTACATGAGTATCTCATGTGTACTGCAAGAAATATGTGATTATTTAAAAGTATATGCAGCTCTTCACCAATACTGAAATATTATTATTTTAGATGTTAACGGTGTAACAAAATGCATAGGAAAAACTGATGTGAACTGACATGCAAAAGTCTTGCAAAAATAAAATCCACACCTGTTTGGATACTCTGATGGCCTGTTCCATTTCCTTACAATGGAAGTTTAAATCCATTAAAAACATTGGTTATCACTTACAGAAAAAATAAGGGAACGCAAATAACACTTAGCTATGATCTTGGAAGAACTGGTAACTGAAGTCTGAAGAATTAAATTCATTGTTTACTTGTTACTACGAAATGCTGGCTTTTAAAAAAGATAACCAGATTACTTTTATTTTTCTAGAGTTCAAGACTGTAAGATATAAAATTGCTGTCCTGTCTGAAGCTCTTTAAAACAGAAAGGGAACTCTGCTGGATCTACAAGTGGGAGCAACAATATTTAAGAATTTGCAAATACCTTTATCAGTGTTGTTCATCGTGCAAGAAATAAAGTACAACAAAATCACATTGGAAGATGCTGTGCCACTCCTCTGAGGAATAAGTGGAAAACAGCTGCCATTGACACTCCATTGACACTCCAGCATGTGATGGACCACCAGTTGGCTGTCCAGTGCAGAGTAAGACAAAAGAAAGTCACGTATTCTGACTATTAGTACAAAAAACAACCCATTTGGCCTAGGCCCATTCCAACCTTTTCCTACTTGCCCCTTGAAGCTTTAACTCACCTGTGCTAAAGATAAAACAACTACTAGGTTATTGTTGCAGCAAAGAATACCCTCGGGGACTAGCAGGAAGAAAAGTACCTATTCCACTACAAATAGCCACCTGGCAGGCATTTATTTGCTGGCTAATATGATCTAAAGAGAGTAAATGCAATAATGAAACAGTTTTTTAAACTCCAGTGCTAGTGTTCTGGTTTATTTGTTGCAATCCTACTTAGCTATACAGACGAAACCTAATAGGTATATATCATCCCAATTAATCCATATTGATTTTAAATGTGTTATTTTTTTCGCTTTCTTTTTCACAATCTGTTTGTCAAAGCGGAAGTTAAATTATCTCCTTCAAACGAGCTTCAAACGAGAGGCTCTTTCATGCCTTTCCACTTTGCCTTCCTTCAGAGAACAGCAATTTTTACTTACATACGTCACTGTCATGGAAAGACGACACTTTAGCAATGAGCTTCATCTAGAGATTAGGCACCAAGTGCTCTTGAGCTGCAGGTTGTGAATTCCTGAACCTCAGGGAATCTCAGCTGTAAATGCTTTCAGCTTAAATTATGCTATTCATACAGCACTTGAGGATGGTATTTCACTGAGGGAATGGACAGAATGCAAGCTGAGTTCTGGTCATATCCAGAACACACTGCCTATATAGTTGGCAGAAAACTACAGTGACAAAGGTAATTTCATAAACACCCTGTCACAAGAGGACAGCTGTCTTTTGGAAAAATGTACTGGAAAAAGTAGAAAACACAGCAAATGCAGTCGCGGATTAAGACATTTTCCATCTTTTTAACAAAGTTTGAACAAGGAAATTTAACTTGTGATGCTGCTATATGACTCATATAATATTTTGGCATTATCTCCAATCAATTCTTTGAAAATGAATAATGACATCTCAAAAATTACTGAAGATTAATTGTAAGTTTGTATTCACTCTCATTTTTCAGTAATGACGGTTTTATCTTCCTCATTTATTTATGATAATTTAAATGCTCTACCTGCCCACTTTATAATGCAGACTTACTGTCTTTTTATAGTGAAAAAGACACACTAAATACAATAAAGGGATTTAAAATTAAAATAAAAAGGCAAAAATATCAATGCTGATAACTTTTATCACAGAGTATATCACTTTTCTTTTGCATATATGGTAACAGGATTGGAATGCCTGATTTGTTCTCCATTTACAATTCCAAAGAATAGTATTATTTACAAAGTAGGAAACAGCATTTTCCTAATCGAACCCTTAAATCTTTTTCACAGTACAACGTGTGATGATATACCAGGCCTCTTTTCCATCTAACCCTAATAATATTTTCACATTACAACTTTGAACAAAGCCTACTTTTGGATTATTTCATCATTTTAATAAAGAATTTACAACTTCCCACTTCATAAACATAACAATTATTAACTTATTAACAATATGAGTAAATTGTGATAATGATGCAATTTAATTCAAGTGTTCAATGCTTCACTTGTCAGGTCCAATTTGACTTCACCACACAAATGGCACAATCTTGATGTTAACATATGCAGGGCCAAGATTGCACCTCAATATCTAAAACGAAGTAGGGAGGGTACTTGATCTGCAGCAGCAGAAACATGTTCAAACGCAGCTCAGAGGCCATGCTGTGAACAAGAACTCTGAATTTGCCAGGACTCCTGGGGATTTCTGTTGAAGCACATACACTGTATAGTTCATTTAAAGTATCTACTGGCAGTTAGGACAGATCTTGTCCAAAAAGGAAGGGAATTCCCTTTCATCTTTATGGAAGCTGTTGCAAAATGATATAAACATCACCAAGTCTTGATTTTAAAATGTTAATTTATCTCCCCAAATTACCACGCTCACATATGGCTCATAATTGCAGCATCATGGAGTGTCAATTGAGCAAAACAGATGTACTTTTCAAAAAAATGTGACAGTGTTTGCAAAAGTGCTCTATTCTCCATGGGTGCCCATGCTGCTTCTACCTTCTGCTTCAGTACCTACATATTGATGCTGCTGAACTAAATGCAGATTTTCTGCTTCAAGAGTATACAATATCAACATTCAGGCCAGCAAAATGTAGCATCTAGACAATTCCAAATAAAGCAGTTAAAGCAAACACTGTGCATTAAGTAATAGACCTGAATTTCCTAAGGAACTCACAAGAAAATTGAAAATGAATATTCTGACATTGTTAGATAACTCATGAAATTAGGAAAGAAATCTAGTGAAGTTTAAAACTGTTTCAGGTATAGTAGTTAGGAACAACAGCTTTGACAAATTAGAGCCTTGTCCATTAAGTTTCAGATTTGTGATTTGGATCTGTAAATCTCTGGTAAAATGAAGTGCTGAGTTGCTCTGAAACTACTCTACTAAGCTCAATGGACTTTACATTTGATTGTGACGAAGTTCTTTTCTAAGCTGTATTTTCCTGCATAGCCCTATATGGAAACTGCTGTTAGTTGGTTTTCTCGAACTGGAGATCTATCTCTTTGAAAAAGTCTTTGCAATGCAATTGTTGGATGCTATGTTGGTTCACTTATTGCTGTTCAAGATTTTGTTTGCTACAGTGCTATGTGAATAACGTATGGCCTGCAGAAATATTCAAGGAATTCAGAATTATTTAGTGCATCTCATCTCACAGGACAGGAGCTTTTCTGTGGGAGATATTTTATTAGTTCTTAGATTTTGCAGAACTCTTATCTGATTGACATTGGTTTTATCTGAATACTGGGATTAATTTTCAGATAGCCTTTTCATTTTCTTATTAGTTCTTTGAAAAAAGAAGCCAGATTTATCTACCTTTCAGGAAGTTTGAACACAATTTCTTTTTCCCTTACTTTATTATTATTATTTTCTTTTAATTTGGACTGTCATCCTCATGAACTATTTTAAGCTTTTAAAATTTTCTTTAAAGAACTTTATTGCTTGAGTTTTCACTCTGTGATATAAAACCTTTCAAAATTTCAGGAAAGAAAACAAAAATATCTATTTTTGAGATTGTTATCTTTAGATAATTTCTATCAGTTGTCATTGATAATGGCTTGCTGTGCAACTAGTTGTTCTCTATAAAAGAAATGTAGTCTCATATCTGCAGGATTTCATTATAGTTTAGCTCTCCAGTAGTTTAGGACAAGCTTTTCATTGCATTTATGTCTATCTTCATGTATTTTCTTGCAGCAGAATTTATAGAGGTATTTTCCTCATATAAAGAAGAAATCTCCTAGTGATGGATGCAAAAATACTTCTGAAACAGTGTGATATACTGCTGTTGTCTTTCAGCTCTTTTGTATGCAGTGCTCTGATGTAAGTTAGATGAAGTGAGAGAGTAGGGACTGAAACCTAATGTACAAACCAAAATCCTTTACCAGATACAGTCAGAATAAGAAATAAGAGTCATATAGAGAAAAACAACAACAATAATTGTCTTTTTTAACAATATGCTTCTTGTAAATCACAGAGTTTAAAACATTGACAGAAAATCTCCTTTCCTACTCTTTCCTATTAAGAATGTTCGGAATTTCTAACATTTTTGAGTTGTCTCTTGTTCAGAGGAGATTATATCTAATTCCATGAGAACAGGATAAAAGCATAGTTTGGTTCTCTCTCAAAGTCACTTTCCATTTTACAGAACTGAGTCTACTCTCCCCGTGCCAAACCAGGCACCTGCCTTGTTATGAAAATTGATAGAGCAATACACTAAGGCACTGGAGACTGCTATTGTACTCCTGGCTCTGCTTAGGAGAGCTTATTTCCTTCTCTGTGTCCTGTGTTCTCTAATGCAGGAATAGTAACACTGGCTTTGTTTCTAAAGCACTTGGAAAATACAATACAATGCCGTAATGCTATTATTACAAACTTACTTCACTTTCAACTATTCAAAATCATACATGACACCAACAGTTGTTTAGAAAGACATCATAGTGGACACAACATACTGCCAGAAACAAGCTTTGACACTTGTGGCTATACTGCAGAGTATATAGCATGATTGTGCCTGAGTCTGACATCTCATGTAAAAACATCAGCTCTGTAGATAAGACTCTATATTGGCTTCTTTTATACTTTATGTCAGTACAAGATGAAGGATGCAATTACAGACTTTTATCTTCTCTACCCTATCAGATAGACTGTGAACCTTCTCAAAATGTCACCACTGAAAAGAAAAGGCAAAGCTGAAGTCTTCAACTGTGTAATGTGTTACTATCTACTGTGTGGCTTCCCTAAGAGGTGCAAGTATCTGATTTATGACTCCACATTAAAGAATGCTTCGCTTTTGAGATTCTGGTTAAATACTATATGATATGACACAAGTATATTGAAAAACAGACCTTCAGATTCTTATAGCGGGCTTTAGCTTGCTATGCTTGTAGTACATTCACTTCAGATTGTGCAGGGTGTCCTACATTTCTATTTTTTATGTATCTCTGGTAAATGTAAAAGTTGAATTTGATATACTAAAATATATTCTCTCTCAAACAAAAGTTACTAGATCAGATCCAAAGAAAAGTCTTCATCTCCTTGCAGTGCCTAATGTATTACTATGGGCAAGTAGAAATGAATATTTTATCACACATGGTTATTATGGATGAAACTTTGATTCTGGGCATCTTCCTAGGAGATGGAAATGTGTGATACCACATTCCAGATAGATTCAATACTACAACAGTGAGGTTTAAACATGAATACTTGGATCAGTATCAAAATCTGTCTAGTAATAGAAAACCCTACTTTTGCCTCACAGTGTTTATAAATTGCACAGATTGTTTCTAGACATTTCATGGCCACAAGAAGGTATTATAGCATCTGTTCAGATTGGATTTGTGACTCTAGGAATGTTTTCAGTAAAAGAATGTTGTATTTAACCACTGGTATCTATAAGCAAATAGGCTGTGAAGCCAAAAGCTCTCAGCAGAGGGGACGGGAAAAATGAGAAGGATAGCCAAACCCTACTGTCACTTCTCATCAACCAAGCTAAGTAATTGGGAGAGCAGTGTTCTGGCCAGAAAAGTGGACTATATGAGGAAGAGAGGCAGCGTAACTTTGCGAGTCATCTGTCTAGAGTCATCCATACATGGCATAGCTATGTACCAAATCTTGCCTTAGTGAAAACAAAAAAATGACAGTTCACATTCTGTAGTGATCTCTTAACAAGTAAGAAAAGATTAGAATGTTCAAGGAAGTCACTTGAATTCAGTCTCTGTCAACTTCAGAACGGTCTGAATCTCTTACAACTAGACATATAAGCTAGAGTTAGATGTGTATTAAAGAATAATTCTGTACAGAGCAGCCATGAAAAAGACATCTAGGCTGTCAAGAATTAATTTGTAAAGAACAGGTAAGTGGACAGTAAACAGAATCTACTGTGCACGTAGTATATTCAATTTACTACATGTGATTTTCCACATCTCAAAAATTAATAAAATGAGTAGATTTGTAGAGTTATCAGAGATATGATACTTTAGAAAGGAGGATCAACAAACCAGAATTTGCAAGCTTTGAAAAAAAATAAATTATGAAATGTAAAGAAAGTAAGCACAATTTACTAGTTTTCAAAGCAAAAACTGATCAGGCTTAAAGTCTCAAATACCTTTTTCTTCAAGGTAAAATCCCACTGTATAACTCAGTGCCACAAGGTACTTTGTATGCAAAAGCTTAAGTGGGTTCAAAAAGCAGAAATACAACTATATGTTAACATATCCTTAACCATAGCTATTGATATGATCCTGATGCATTTGCTATTTCAGAAGGTCTCCAAACAGCATTTGACCACAGGTCATCAGCTCACAACTTGGAAAGAAAGATGAAGTTCTTTACTCCATCACTATCCTCAGTATTACACCAGATGGCCCTTTCGTCTGAGCCAGTCTCATCATTCTTCTCTTCAACATTATTGTACAAATCCCTCCAGCAGAACTAGTATTGGTGGCTAGTTTAGTATTTTCCTAATTATTTTTTTTAGCCTTCATAATCTTGTTGTCATAGTCAATTGCAAACACATTCATGGCATGGTAGAGTTAAATCACAAGTATTCTTAATTTAAAAATTATTAGCATACTACATAATTAATTAAACTTTTACACCCCAGTGAGTTTTGGTTCCCCAAAGAAAACTGAGCATACAGAATATAATTTGATTTAACTTTTTATGAAGGTCTAATCTACCTGAAACATTGTTATATTTCAGGGGAAGTATAAGCTGCTTAGATCTTCTCTAAGAATCACCTTAGCAGAAAAGAAATGTATTTATTTTAATGTAAAAATACAACAACATGTTTAAAAAGAATGTTTTATCTATATCCAATGAGAAAAAATGTAAACAACAATTTAGGCTGTATCCATGAAATATGAGTAACATTTTGAGTATGTGAACAGTTGTGACAGAAGTGGTAATTCTACTGGAGATAATTAAACACTTAAAACACAAAACTAGAAAGAATAGATAAGAGAAGTGAAGAAAATAAATGCTTTAACAACTGATAAGCAACGGTGTGGACTGTTCACTTAGCACTGGGCACATGAGGAGTCTGTACAGCTGATGAACAGTGCTTCCTATTTACAGTTGGTGAGAAGAGCTAATAGCAAAAAAAACTTCCAACTTCAGTTACTACAAAGACTAAGTAGCTAGAGTGTGCTCCCCATTAACCTTAACTGAGAGAATGAGAAAACCGGATGATCCTATGCTGCTTCTAGATTTGACATGAACTCAAAGTGTTTTTTCTGAATTGTCCTCCCAACTACTCTCAGTTCCAAATGGAATTATTCATAGAGACACCACTGCAGACATATACGAGGCTGTTTCAGAACGTAAAAAAAAATACACCCATGTTTATGTTATACTGAGCCTCAGCTGATAAACTCTCTCAAACCCAGAGGCACTAGAAAGAGCAGTGCACAAATAATTGAATGCTTTCCCTGCAGAGCAGTCTTGAGCTGTGAGAGCAAATGCTTATCCTAAGCTAATGAGCTCTACCAGACACTGACTCTGTGAAGAACAACTTTGTGTGTCCTCACATTGCTTGTTTAGCATCAGGAACACTTGATACCCTTATCTGGACTACTGCACAATATGGCTGAGCCATTAACTGCTACTACTTCCAACATGACTGAGCAATCTATCTTGCAAAACTAAGGCTTAACACTTCCTTAACACTTTTCCGTAAGGAGTTTCAAGGCAAAGAGCATCAGGTAAGTGAAAACCTGATTTACCAGTATTCCAAGAGCTCCCATGACAGTCCACCTAGAGAAAATGTCAGGATGGATTAGAATTCCTGTTTCATGCAAACTGAATTCCAGGTGAGATATGAAGAGAAGTATTACATAAGAGCAGGGACATACATCACAGTCATACAGTAGGTATGTAGGTAGGTACTCATGAAGAGCAATAGAAACCATGCTCCTGCCCAACTGTCACACATGTTGCCTATTTACCTTTGGCAGAAGCCCTGCTTGCTTCTCTTTTCTGCCTTCATTCTATTCCTTTACTCTGAAGCTCATAATTTGATTTTTTTTTGGCTGCCATAACTCTCAGAACATGAGAAGCGCAGCTGACACAGGCTGCTTCTAATTTAAATAGTTGAAGAGGAGAACTCTTCCAATCTTCAATGCTACAAAGACTGAGTAGCAAAATATTAGTTCCAAATGCGTTGGATGGAATAAACTACTCATTTTGTGAATGTGCAAGTAATTCAGAGTTCTGATCTAGTGTGATTAAATCTAAGAAAAATTCTATAATTAATCAGCTCAACAGAAGGTATTTTTTAAAATGTCTGTCATGTAAATTGTATTTTTTCCACAACCTCAGCAAATGAATAAAAATGTGCCCATCTTACAATGTCATTTATAACCATTAAGCCTCTAGATGACCCCTCATTTCAAATGAATGTAATGTTGTTAATTTTCAATTTTATATCCTGTCATATGGAGGCTTAGGAAGAAAGAAACATTCTACAGTCTTAAATACGTGGAGAAAGCATTGTCTTAGGCCATGCCTGAAACTCCCTGTAGCCTAGTTTATTTTAATCTGACTAGAATAGAAGAGTCTTAGAGGAACAAAATATGTACTACAAACGCAGTTTATTAAACCACAGAAATGATCAGAAAACTTGTAAAAGCTAGCCCTGTCGTACATTTCTTATTTCTTTGTGTGCCTTTTATGCAATGGAACATCTTTAGTCCAACAGGTGAGGAGTGCCCCACTACGGCATCCTCTCCCCACATTTCCAAGTTAGACTAAGAACTCTTAGGGTAGGGGAAATATTTATTAGATAAAGCAACAGGTGCATAAAAAGGAGTTAATTTAGTGTGCCACCTAAGTGTTAGGTGTGCTCAGGACATCTCAATCTATTGGATTTATACTCTCAATCCTCTCAAGAAAGGAAAAAGGCATCTATAAAGGAAAAATATACAGAGCTATCATGTTGGCTATTACACAACCAGTTGGAAGCAGATGAGCATAAGTTTATAGCAACTTAAGTTAGCAATGTGATCTCCAAATTCTGCTAAAGTCTCACTGTAAGCATCTAATTTCTTCTTGAACCTTAACTACTGCTGAAGTTAACCACCAAGACATTCTTCAGAATAACACACACATCTCTTAAAAACACTTAATGAAATTGCTCTGAAAGCTCCCACACTAAGCCTTCAGGACTAAGTAGCAGAGCAAGAAAGCTTGCCCTCAGCAAGATACCCAACTTCTGAGCACTTTCAGCGGCTCATCATCTAGGGTGGATTTCAGCTTCTAGGAATAATACTTTCTAACAAATTCACCTCCAATCTTCTATATAACCATTACCCTATTCTTTGCTGAGGCAGCCAGAAAGTTCTTAAAAAGCAAACACACATTTGGATAGAAACTAGATAGAATATAATTTGGCCCATCTTCAGTGACACAACACAGCAAAGATTGCAGCAATATTGTGTTATTTCAAGTCATGATAGCTTTGAAATCATTTATTGTTACCTACAACACTGTGACAAGTTGCCGCTATGTGCCTAGCAGCCCTTTTAGAAAGTTAACATTTTTGTTCTGCCAAAGACACTTATAAAATATTACAAATGATATTATCTGCATGCCTGAGTAAATCCTGTAAAATTTTCTCTTAAAAAAAATGGGTCTAAAAATCAGGAAGACAGTGTTTGTTTTTTGACTTTATTGCAGTCAATAGTTTAACTATTTAACTTCATTTAAAAAAAAAAAAAGTTCTCAGTCAGCATGTCAGACAGCACACTGAGTGTCAGTTATTAAGAAGTTCCTAAACATGCAACAGATGGTTTATGTTAGAAACCTGATGTGTCTGATGAACTTTCCCTCCAATCAGGATGCCATTACACCCAGAATGCCAAACGTCCTCTGCATGCACAAAAAGAAACTAAGATAACATTCACACACATATCCAGTTGGTATTTGGTGTTGTTGCTTCACTGGCTGTCAGGCAAGATGTGACACTGGCTCCAACATATTTCTAGAGGAATCATTTTTAGACTCATAGGTATACTGAAAAGGATAATTTCCATATGTGTAAGCAATCAGTTCATTTGAAATACAAGGAGTTCCTGAATCAGGCTTTGAGTATTTTTATGTACCTGTGTGAGGCCATGTATTCTGGGGTGGATTATAAGGAAGGGAACTGGACACCACATGCAAAATCCTAATAGGTTTATTTTCACAGGTAGTGAACAATTCATGGATTTTTGCTTTGTGTGAATCTAGCTAGATTTGCAGAGCCATCTGGGTTAGCAGAGGCAAAAAAAAAAAAAAGGCCTAGCAAAAGGCTAGCTTATGAAAGCTCAGTATACTATACTTTTATGATATCATACATTTTGAGGTTCAAAAGCTTAATTACAGATCTATTAAAGAATCATAAAATCTAGAAGTGGAAAAGGATTATTACATCTCTTAGTTTGACTAATGTAGGAATTTCTCTAGAGCGTATTTATTCTTCATTGGCTTCTCAAGTCCATCTTAGAATATGCATAAATGTGTTTCTGCTAATGCAGAAATACCCCTGGGTCATATTTATTTCTCATTTGCTTCTTAGGTCATCCTCAAAATGGATGTAGATGGATAGAGCTCAGTGCATTACCTTTGATGGCATATACATGTATATACATACATACACACATATCAGGGGACTCTCTCTTTTGAAATATATTTCCAGGTTATTTTGTTACCCTCAATGTACTTCCTTTCAGCTTATGACATTACCTAGAGTATAAAGCCTTTTTATACTACTTTATTACTAGTAACTTTCATGTGTTTGAAAATGGTTATAACGTTTTTTCCTCATTGAACTCCTTCCTAATCAATTAAGAATAGAGTAAAATATTTATTCAAAACCATTCAGACTCCCAGTGAGCAAAGATGCAGAAAAAAAGATAATAGAAGTATGGAATAAGGCATTATTCAAAAGAAGACTGGCTGAATTCTGCCCTGTGTCCACTTTATTGATTATTTCAGTCTATTCATCTCTCAGAAAAAGATTAGTACGCACAATGGTTGGATAATGACAAATGAGATCAAAGATGGACTAATCAAGAAATAAGTGTTAAACCAAAATGCAACAGGAAAGTGTGTGAACTAATTCTAATAGACAATAGTGTTCTGGTTTGGGTTATTTCTTGTTCTTCAGTTGCAAGAATCGTTTTGTTCTACCAAAATGATTTTTCTTGAGACTGGTGACAGTCTCATTTTTCACCATCAAGTAACTCTGCATTATCAATTACACTGTATCTTATTATAAGGCTGTCTGTTCCAATGCTCCAGTATGATATTGTTAGGGGAAATAGCATCACAGAAAACTTTCAGAAATGAAAGATTTGCTTCTTTAATAACATTCCTATAAATAGACTATTAGAATGCAATATGTCAAAGGCAAATCATTTTGACTAATAAAAGCTGATGTAACTGGGAGTGTGGAAGAAATATAGATCTAGTAGGCAAGTCTTCAGCTCCTCTCTATCTACTTTGACTGCAGAAGGCCAAAAAAAGTGCAGCTAGAGGCGAGGTAGCTAACTCTGAAGAAGCACAGAATCTTTAAGTTTCAGCTGTCCCTAAACAACAAAATGGACCTCAAAGCTGCCTGAGTTTATATCAGTTAAGCCTTACTCAGACCTTCATTTACCCCAACATTGAGGCCTGATATCCAAATCTGAAGGATTAAATACAAAGCATGTGTTAAGCCATTAAAAGGCTTTTGATATCACCATTCTTAAGTGTTTGTATAAGCCCTACCCATATCCACAATACTTCCTGAGCTGTAACTACTCACTTTCCTATGCTATGATTTCCATGTTCCCTACAAATTAGGTTGAGGATCTTCTGAAGATGCTGACATTCACTTAGCCCTGAGGGTTTTACCCTATTGGCATTTATCTGGGACAGCTTCAGCCGGCAAAGAGCCAGAAGCAAAATCCAAACCAGTGTGCCAGAATCAGAAAAAGATATAAAGGAAATATTGTTGCTGTTACACAGTTGCCTATGAATCTGTCACATTTCGTACCTCATAAAGAACAGTGGTTTTTCATTATAAAATAGTAGCACCAAATAAATTCCAACCATCTCTTCTCCCTAGTCCCAAAGTTCAAAACACAGTTCTAGCACTGTTAGACCTCCAGCCTTCTGTCTTACTGGCTCACCTACCCATCTCAGTCTAGCTCATGGAAAACAGGGTGAATCTCAAGCACCTACATTAGATTTCCATGAGATTCTTTAGTGACATATCAAATCACATTAGATTTTGCTCTTTGATTGAAATATGATTTATTTTTTTTTAAACCAGTTACAGATATTCCCATAAGAAACAGCCATCTTTAGTGACTAATTTCATTTCTCCAGACACTCAGCTTTCAACCAGCCATGTTGTCACTTGTAAGTGACGTGTTTGGAAGATTTTCAATCATAAAGATTAGAATGCTGTTTCCAGAAAGACTTAATTTCTGTAACCATTATTGCATTGTGCTACGAGACTATGCTTAGTGTCTTATAGTCAAGTTCAACAGAAATTAAAGATATTTCTTAAAAATTACTGATAAATTGATATTCCTTCATCAGTGCTACAGATCAGTGAATGCTTTCATATGTATGCCTCCCATTAAAGTCAATGAAAATCTTTCAGGCTTTTAGCCCTGATCCTTAAACTAGATCCTATCACAGTTCAGTATTCTTGATTACATATCCTATACAACATGTTATGACATTAATGAGGCCCATTATATACTATAAAATATCTCTATTGTGTTATAACATGCTAAATGGACAGAAGAAACATTTATATCAAATTCATATAAGGCAAACTGCAATCTATACAGTGTAAGACCTATAAAACTCTTTATGCATTAAAAGACAGGCGTACTCAAGTGACACTCCTAAAAAGATAAGTATCAAAATAACCTTTTGCAAAAGCTGCAACTCATACATTTATCATTTTAAAATGCATATCAATAATAACTTGACAGGTCCGACTGTGAGATGATAAAGTTGAAGATGATCTTTCAACTTAAAAGTAGAATAACAAAAATGAAAGGCAATAACAACTTGTATTTATTTACCAAATTTTGTGTTTAAATTACCTCAGTATTATCTGCCCGAATGCATAAAACATCATGATTTGATAAGACAAATTCCTTGTACCTGATGGATCCAGCTGGAGTGAGCTGGTTGTACTATAACAACTGTTCATTTGATGACATAACTTGACAAAAGTCATTTTGATAGATGACAAATAGGCTTTTTACTAAGCCTAGTAACTCCTTAAATCTAGTGTGAAAGGCATCTTACTTTGGGGTTTCTCCTGAATACTGAAGAGCGAGTAATAATAGGCAAAATATCAGCAGCATTCTTTGTGTTCACTGATCTTTAAGTTTATACATGGAAATCAAGAAGTAATTAATACCGGATTTTTTTCAGCATTTGGACATTCTCTGGAAATCTCAAGACTTGTTAAGTACTTTCAGACATGAAATAGAGACAACGTGCATCTCATTAATTACTGTCTGTATGTTGCATCTCTCTTTAAGATAGCCTGCCTATCTGGAAAGATCATTACTGATTCAAAGACCAGCAAAATATAAAAAAGGAATACAGGTTCATGAAAAATGTATTGGACCTGGATCTAGTAAGACATGAAAGATTTGTTATTAGTATTACAAATATTTCAAACTGAAAGCTGCAGGTCTGTGACAAAGAATGCAGGCCACACCTAAAGCAGAAACTCATTGATCCTAGAATGCAATTATTCTGTTACAAACGTAGAAAACCAGTAATTAAAGGAACACGAGTTTGTAGTGAAACAACAAACACCAAAGAGATTTAGATGATCCTTAGACGTAATAAGCACAAAAATACCAAATAGGAAGAAACAGGTTATATTGCCTCAGTAGCGTGAACTCCGTAAACCATTCCAAAACACAGTGCCTGATTCCAGTACCTGCAGAAGTACATTGAGGAATAGGACAGGCTTCAAAGAAGAACAAGAAAAATAATTTAGAGATTGTGTAAGAGAAAGTTTATTTACACAGTTGCTATAGGCCTCAAAGAAACAATTAATTTCAGATAATACAATGGCATGCACTATGCACGATTCAAGACAAAACTGCTGCAACAGTTTCGCGTACTACTGATATATTTCAAAAGCTGTTTTTATTTCTATGTAGTGGTAAAGAAACTTCTATACTGGGGCAAAGTCTTGGAAATGCTTAACTGTTAAAAAAAACCCACAGTGTAGACTTGCATGAAGTGAAGCACTTGTTCCCACCCAGTTTCTGAAGGCAAACAGTTAAGCAACACAAAAACTGAATTACTGTTGTTACCTTTCCAGTGTCTCCCACAGTGATGTTTGCCATTTTTTTCTGCAGCAGGTGCAGAAAAGGATGGTGAACTTTACCATTCAAATGAAGATACTTCTGCAGTTTGTTTGAGGACATTCTACAAAAGATTCCTCCTATTGATTGATCTTTCTTTTTGCAAATTCACTGGAGTTTTTCTAATAGCATTACTCAGAAGAATTCTCAGCCAAATTGAATTACAAAGAACAAATGGTTCAAGTGCCTCTATGGAATTTCTGCTCAGCAAGCTGGTGAGGTTTTTATTTTTATTTTTTTTCTTTCCCTTGGAAAAGGTTTTGTTATTCTATCAGGAATTTTACTGCCAAAGGAAAAAAAAAAAAGCCTGATTAAAAAATGGAAAGAAAAATCTTACCACTGTAAACTTCAATAGCAGGAAAAAAATATATATTTTTGAATGTCTTGGGAATTTATTTTCATACACAGACTTCAAGAAAATCAGCATTCTTTCTTATGCACATAGCAAATCTACCTACTGAACCATAAAGTTTAGGACTCTCCAGCTTCATGTTTTCTCCAGTCCCACCTGACTTTACTTTCATCACTTCTCCCACATTACTGACACTAGGTTGAGTACTGCCCAGACCCCAACCAGCAACAAACTTGGAACTCAGTTCTGTTCTTCTTCATTCAATATCCCATCCTGCAGACTCTGATTCCCAGTATAATTGCTACAAGAATAGAAAACATTTTCCTAAATATCCTTTGTCTTTTGATTTGGATCATCCACGCATGCATTTTAAGACCTATCTTGCATTCAACACCATTTCATTATGAATAACTAATAGATAAAGAATTCTTAAAACTAAGTATTTAGTACTGATTGGTGCAATGCAATCTGAGATTATATATATAATTTGGACAAAAAGCAGCACATCTTGAAAAAAATAAAGTAGTAAAAGTAAATGAAATATTAATTAGAAATCAAGTCTGATGTTCTTGATAAAAATCTTTTCTTCCATTATGTAGTGAATGTATGAATATGTATGCAGCTCTCCACATTAAATATGATGTACAATATGTTTGCTCTGAACGTTCTTATTGGAAAGCAATCATGAAGATCATGGAGATGAAAGAAATTCAAGAAATACAGATAAAAGCCTGGCATCACTGAAGTTAGTAGCAAAACTCCTTTTTGATTCAAATAAGGTTGACTTCTACATTTGTTACACAATAGTATGTTTTCTCTGGAAAATCTGTTTTTTTCTCCTGTCCTACCTGACTTCATCACTGCTCCCACATTACTGGTACGTATGGGGTACATCCATCATGAAGTTTTGTTTTTTTTTTTATGGTGCAATACTGCATTCTCTGTACATTGCTGTAACAAAAACCTTCATATTTGACAAAGTGAGCACTACCTTTTTCCTGGTTACCACTGACTTTGCTGTTTATCTTATTTAAGAATTAACTTCCTCTCTTTTAAGTGAAAATTTGATACTGATATTTAAAATCCCACACAGTCCTGTTTGTACTGCCACTATTTTTAGCTACAAAAAGCTGCTTGATATTTGTTTTTCTATTCAAAGGGTAGAATTCTTAACCTCATCTTCATTCAGGCTCCAGAAGTTACAGACCCTCTACATTTGCAAAGTGAATATAAGAGAAAGTGAATTACTGATATAGGAAAAAGCAGAAGGCTTAGTTGGAAGAAAAAAAAAAAAAAAAAAAAAAAAAAGCAAAAAAAAGCATTCAATGAGGTTCACAGACAGCTTGCCTCTTCTTTATATTAAATCATATTTATCTATTCGTTTTCCATGAGTGTCACTGTATTTTGATTAGTCCCTGAAGCACTGAAAATATATGAAAGATATTGTGTGCTGGGACCAAAGTTATACTCAAATAAAGTAATAAAAGTAAAAAAACCCATAACATACTGGGGACTGTTAAAATTATCAGAGATAACTTTAAATTATTAACATAATAATGAACCATTAATAATGAATGCAGGAAGTATTACAAAAGCTATCACAGCATGGTCCCATTCAAATTTTACTTACCAGATGTGATTTATTGATTTCTAGAATTGATAACTCAAATATTCTAAGGGAGGTATGCTGAGGAAACCATGCATACATAAATAAATAATTGCATATGAAATGAGCAATGCTGTTGAGGAAAGCTTTGTACACCATCATCATTTTAATCAGTATTTCAAAACATGTAGACTCATAGAGGAGTCATGCAGACACATTACAGAAATGTCATTGGGTTTGTAGTTTGTGCAGACGTTCAGGTCTAGTCCAGGCATCCACATCAGGAACAATAACTTAGGTAGGAATTCCAGGCGGCTCAGTGTAGCTTTCACTGATTGTATTAAACTGTTAAGATGTAACAATCAAAAAGATCAATGCAGAGAAATGGTAACACAGGAGGCGCAGTAACAAAGGGACAAATTTCTATTTGGTGCTACAAAAGAAAAGCACTCACTTCTCCAAAGAGCCAGGCTTACAGGGGAAAACTCCAGAAAGCAGAGATCTCCAAAGATGTTTCTCCAGAGGCAGCCAGCCCTTAAATGGGGTCTAAGAGAGGTGCAGCCAGGCTCCACCTCCTCCAGTCACACACAGGAATTGCCTTCACCTGTGCTCACAGGGCTGACCATGTCTTTTCCCCAGGTGCTCAATCAGTGGTTCAGGCTGTTCAGGGATTTAACGAGGTGACCTAACTTTCAAAAAAACAGCATCCTCACAGATTTTCTTATGAAGTTAGCCTGCTTCTACAAGGTTTTTACAGTCAGATACTGCAGGTCAGAAATATGGTCCAGATTTTACTGCAGTTAATCTCAAATGTGCACACAATACAGTTGCAGGAATCTAGTTACAAACATCTCAAGCTTGTAAAGATCTTTTGGGCTGAAGACGCAGGAGCTATGTTAGTTGAGGACCTATTTAATATTGAAAGTTCCTTAACTAAAGTACATCTGATATTTTACACAAGCCACTTAGATATGTGAGATTAGAATTAATTGGCAGAGGAAGAAAACTAAGAGAGATGAAGTTTAAAAAATGAAATCTTTTCATATGTTCTATGTTACCAGCCTGCATCCACACCCAAAAATAACAGAAGGTAACTATTGTGCCTGACATGTTTCCCAAATGTTGGTAGATGAGGGCTCCCAAAAACTACTAAAAATGTGTTGCCCAGTACTGAATTATGTTTCATTTCATCAGCATTCAACAGCGCTGTCCTGTCACAAAGAAGATTAAAAATAGAATGAGACCACAAGAAGAGCAAGTGAACAGATACAAACACTTAGAAGATATTTAAGATTCTTTTAGCCCAGACAGCTGCGGATTTTGTCTGTGCCTATGGAATCTCATTCCCACTCCAGAAGCTGCTTCAGAGTTCCCTCTCCAAAGGGAGATATGACTGCTCAATGTGGCCCATGAGAAAAGATTGCAATTGAAAGTCAGGCAGGTAGCAGCCACACTCACTAGATACCCGTACTTTAAAGAGAGGGGCGGTTGTTTCACAGCAAGTGAGAGAGGTGTAAATACTCCCTAGCACCAGCACTATTCATGCTTCTTAGTAACAAATTCAGCAATTCACACTCACAGCTCTCCTTCGTTCCTCCCTCTCAACTGACAGGTTCTGCATTTGTATTTTTCTTCATTAATGGAAAGTAGATTATTTGTTACTGAATAATACTGGAAAATTAGCAACATCTGCTGTGATGTTTGCTGTTCTTATTATTCTCTACACAAATGCTACTGGAGACATTATATTTGCCTTCTGCAGCGAGTTCATTAAATCAAGTGGGAATAAAGGCCTACAAACACTCATTCTGTTGATAAGAGGAAGAGTCCAGGAACCAGGAAAGTGAAGTAGAAACACAGAGGCTCTGGATTAAAGTACTTCACAGTTCTCAAGCTACTCAGCTCACGACCACTGGCAGGCTGTGTGGAAAGCAGAAAGTTGTTTATTTGAGGGATGTGGGGGAGTCATCATCCCCAGAATCCCTCTGAAAAGATGAAAGGAAGTGGTGTTTAAAATTTACTTTCCTTTTTCTTTGTGATAGGTGATAAGCCACTTGATAACCACTGGCAAAAGCGTGGAGGGTGCTAAATTTTCTGCCTCATGAAAAATCTATTATTATTGTTAAAAAAAATCAATAACAGATATATTGCCCAGTGGGTCAGAAATTCCACAGTTGAGGAACACAGCTTGAACTCAGGCATTTTTACGTGGGGGTTAGTGAGGGTACATCATCAGTGCAGTCTCGTGAAGAACAGTAAATAATGTGACCTTTTGTGACCCTTTTCTATTTAGCAGTCTTCTGCACTTCTCTATCATGCTGAAAAAAGTATGAAACCCCTTTCTTTTATTTTTTTTTTTTTTCCTGTTGACAGTAGTTCAGTGGTGGGCATTCAAATATTTCTGATCTGACAGTGTATCTTCCCATATGATGTATTAATTTGCACAGCTATTATTAGTTCATTAGCAGAGTGAGCATTAGCCATGGATTTTGAAAGAAGTAATGCACCAGTACACTTTTTCACTCCTTTTTTTCTTGCTCTTTGAGAGAACGTGAGGAGAAAAATGTTAGATATTTCCCCCCGTTGCACTGCTAAGTAAAGGAGGGAAGAGATGAGTGTGAATCAATATCCATCCTTTAGCAAATAAATAAGATAGAAGGACCAGTTACAGAAGGAATTAGACAGCAACAACCCAAAAGGAATATGCTCCCCTTCTTTGAGGGGGTGGAAGGATAGCAGTGCTTGAAAGCCAGCTAGAGAACATATGTGTCAGCATCAGTAATATTTACAGTTGAAACTTCATGAACAGCAAGAAAGGGCATAGACGTACAAATTCTTACAGATTGTGTTGAAGTAGCTTAAAGAGATGCTTTCAGTTTAGACTAACATGTTCTAATTTGTATTGAAAGAGACTGGAAGTGTCAACAAGGTCATTTACCACATCCTAGCAATTGAGAAGGGAAGCTCCACTTTTGTAGAAGAATGCTTACAGTCACAGTCATAAATTCTTGATCATTTCCTAAACCATTTGCCAGAGCTTGTCTTTGTCCAGACTGCACAATACCAACTTCTGTCATAGCTAGCACAATTCTGGAATGTTTGCCATTGTCAGTGATTCCTTGCATCCACCTGCATTTACAGTGCAGGTTGGGCAAGACAGTAACTGTTTAAGTAGCTGTCCCCTTAAGGATATAGTGAGGCTTTATAAAGGTGGGAATAAACCTATGTTGAAGGTATCAAAGCATATTCTGCATGTCCTTTGCATGAGAGCTGGTGAATCACAACCTGAACCACCAACTGAGCACCTGGGGAAAAAGACTCAGCCCTAGAATCTTCTGGTACTGGCAAGCAGTCATCTTCCATGCTCTTGTCACTGGCCCTACATGCTACTGGTTTCCTATGGATCTGTCTTGTACTCCAGAACTAAAGCCATTTTGGGTCCAGACTGCAAACATTGTTATTCTGTTGCAAATTCCTCAAAGCTGAGAAGGTAACCCCTGATGTGACCCACTTGTGCTGTTGAGAATCTTTGGGATAATTTTCCCAGGCTAATGCTGAATTTTGTAAAACAGCTGTGGAAATGTTCTCCTCTTGTAGTTCTGAGGAAATTCAGAAGTGGTGACACATGGCTCTCAACAGAACAATTGCAGACACTTTCTCTTCTGTCTATACGTACGTCAGGTCCCATCATGTGCTGGTTGTCTCAAAACAGAAAACAGGCACCAAGGACTGGAACAGTTTGAAAACCTGACAAACAGTTCTGCTTTCTGTGTCTGCCTTTTATTGGTCAGCATCCTTGCTAACATGTTCTTTTAGGCACAGTCAAACTCTGTTATTTATTTTGAAGAAGCACTTTTAAGGCAGAGAAGATGGGCTAATGTTCAGAGTAGAAAAATCATGATAAATGATCCACTGAACTGTTAAAAAAATCTTCATAATTATTCTGATATTTTGTTAATTTTAACATTTTTTAACAGTTAAAATTTTAAGGAGAAATCTTATGGCATTGATTTGGGGAATGTGCTTATGTATTAATGTTTAAGGAGTCATTATACTGGAATTTGTGTATATTACTTCTAGGAAAACATACTGTGGTAGTAGAAAAAGAATATGATTGATGAATAAATATAGAGAGATGGACAGATGTAACCCTACAACATTTTGTCACAATATTACCATCTCAGCCATAAAAAGATGGGGTGGAGCAAGGTATAGAATGAGCTTTAAAAATATTCTTGAGTTCCAGACTGTTCACTTGCATTTCACCATAAATACCTTAACAATTATTTCAAGAAACATTATTCTTCCACTTAACTACATGCTATACATGAATGATGTTATCTGCAAAAAGCAATAAATTCAGTCACAGCAGTAAAATGTAATTAGAGTATTTTTCCGTGACAGAATTGATTTTGTGTAGGTACATTAAACTCATTTGTAAAAAAGAGACACTGATGTCGCACAGCTCAAATTTTTACAGATGGAGTTTGCAAATAAAGATTTCTCCTCACTTATGGGAGATTAACTTTTTCAAGATTATTCTGAGACCCTTAGGAATCAATGAATAGCAGCTCTATTTTTCACTGGTGGAAAGATAGAAGGGAGGCAAAGATTTGTAGGTTACCTGTCGTCAGTCAGCATTAATTTCCTATCATGACCATGAATCTATTTTAGTCAAGGATGGCAGAGCAACATTAAAGATGGGTGAGTCAAGAATCACGTTTACAATTTTAGCGGTCTACTTTGCAACTTCATTTGATGTACAAGGGCACGCACACATCATCATTTATTTTACTTCGTAGAGAAGAACTAATAGCCATGTTTCAGTGTCTCCTCTGAGAGTGTAACATAACTCTAGCACTGCGCTGAAGATTGCATCTGCGAGGGCACAAGCACTTCTTGTCACCCAGGCTATCAACACCTTTTCAAATGAGTTCCACAAGAGGAGGTCCTCAATTACATAGCATTGGTAACTGCAGTAGCTTGCCAGAAAAGATTTGCTTCCACTTATGTGAATAAATAAGGATCTGATACTAAAAAAAATACTGAATTATTTTAAAATAGTTGTATTATGCTTCTGCCTACTAAAACAAGACTTAAAAAAAGTCACAGTATAAGAATTCATGAATTTAGAAACTTTTTCTTTCCTTGAAAAATTGTAGCATATGTAAAAATAAATAGTTTGGGAGAAACTCATAAGTAATTGGTACAAAAAAAAAGTGTTTTCACTTTCTTGTATAAGTTATTGTAATTTTTTCACCTGTCCCACGCTTTTTATTTATTTATTTATTACAATAGTAGAAAACACATCACTTTCAGCATTTAATTATAGGGGGAGATATGAACTGGTTACTTCATTTTTCCTTCAATACTGTAACCTGTTACCATTTTGCTTAAAAGGCAAAATATAGCACATAAGAGAATCCTGTAGTATCATTTCTCTAAATCCATCTATTCCATTGTGTTTTATCTAGGTTTTTAAGCTGTGTCAATTCCTGTTTTATCATCCAATAGCACTTCGAGGAATGTGTCTGTCATCTGTTGAGGCACTGTTTATTTTTTCCTTTTTCCTCCAGGGAGAGAAGTGTCTAGTACTGCTTGTTTCAATTCTAGATTTCTTTGTTTTGCTTTGCTTTATTGCCTTTTTGTGGTTCTTTTTTGTTTCTTTACTTGTTTGTTGTTTTTTTTTAAAGTAAATACTGTGATATTTCCAATCTAATTTGGAAGGCAAGGACAATACAATATTCCCTTGGATATGGACATTTCATTGGAGTAATGGTGACAATCTTTAATTTCTGGGGGAATTTATTCCATGCTGACTCCTGTGCAGGTAACATTTAAACATGTAAGTATTTCTACGGGACAAAAACATGAAGTTTTCTGGCAGAAAGTTTATTTTTAAAAGACCAAGTTGAATGTCATAGCATAAGGAGACAGGAGTTGGAGACAGCACTTTATTCAACTTTGTGAGTGTGCAGCCAGCCAGCAAAGGGAAAAAGGAGAGATTTACAGTGCCATGGCAGTCACCTTTTTCTGAAGAGATATTTCAACATTTTTTATTACTTAGAGTTTCCTAAGCACACTAAGATTCACATCCTACAATGTACTACTGCATAGTCTGGACAAGAGGTGACAAAATACGTGGGTGAGTCATGCCATCATTCTTCTGCTATATAGATCTTTGAAGACAACAGGCAATGGTTGAACTAAGCACTATGTGTGCCACTACAGTAAAGCTTAGCAACAGTGCAGAGTCTTGAGTACTGACTATCCAAAAGACACTGCTATTCTTTAAGATGTCTTCATCTGTTGACCATCACCACCTCTTCCTTGGGCTCATTTCAATTTCTCCTCATTTAACTTTCATTAAGGATATTTTCTGATGTAGGTGATTATTTTGAGAACCTGAAGACGTCTTAAAAGTTGCATGTTTCAGTTCAGGGAGTCTATGAGATTTAGGCCTCTAAATAATAGGAAAAATATCCTAAGTGCTAAATCAAAGAAACAGTGCTTTGGAAAGTTAGAATTGGTTGTTTCTTCTAAAGAGAAGCAGAAAACAAACTGAGGTAAGACAGTGTCTGAAACAAGACATGATAAAGTCCAGCATCAGCATTCCTAGTTTCACAAGTTGGAGTGCTGTCCCGTATGCCACACTAGTTCGTAAACCTTAATAATTCTCAGTTCTGAGCTTTTGCACCCTATTGAAAGTTAAGTAGAGGGAGCACTTTGGTTAGTAAATAAGGCAGTATAGTAAATACTAGTGTGTGAAGAGCACTGAAGCAGGCTCATGACAGATGAGCAGAGAAGTAAAAGCATGTGGAAGCAAAGGAAGCTCCAAATATAGGTTTGTATTATAAATGCAAGAAGGGGAAAAAAAAAAACATGTGACCTTCTCATAGTGCATAGGAGCTAAATATGGAGAGCAGGAGGCAAAAGTAAGGCAAATTGTTTTTGAAACTCTTGCACAGTGAGCCAGCATTATTGCAAAAGATGTAGAGACTCACTGAAGCAAGGTTTGTGGATAGTGATGCCTTCCTTAGATGTAATTTGTTCCAGTTATCTCTGAAAGGGACCTTGATGGAAAAGAATGGTCTAATATAGATCAGTTACATTGTTCCATACACCATACTGGGACAGTTTCAGGTGAGTGATAAAGGAACTGACACACATTACTGCATAAAGTATGCCTACAGGTGTATAACTGCACCTATATGCTTCTCTCCAGCTTATTTTCCTTATCATCTTTTCTATGTGAGGAAAGAAGAACCATGGTGCTTGGTCAGAGAAGTAACTTTGTACTGTGAAGTAGTGACCTTTTATCTGATTTGGGATTATTTGTTTTAAGAGATTCTTATTAATAGAGGTTGGGTATTTATCCACATAGCTAAACCCAAACCTCATGTTATAAAAGATCATTTCATCAGCAGACCTGAGTAAGAGCAATCTATTGTTGTATATACAGTACCGCTCAAGATTCTTAATGCCAGTGTATCAGATTCCCTAAGGTTTCCTATCTTCAAAAGCTGCTGCATTATCCTTTTCCATTGCTGAACAGAGGGCTTGACCAGGGCTGGCCTTCTAGTCACTGACATTGGCCTTGACTGGCATACTGTGTTTGTAAAGACTTTAATCAAGAGTGTTTAAAACTGGCTGCAGGCTGCTTAGCAAAACTAGCTGATCTGGATGAGCATAACCAAGATCACAATTAAAGAATAGTTTTAAATAACGCTGTTGTTACATTGTGAATGATTTTACTGTACAAAATAATATGCTTTCTGTGAATCAATTACTGTATGCAATTACATTGGCTATACGCCTAGCCACAAGTTTTATTTTAAATTAATCAAACCATTGGTCAAAATTACAGGGATAAATGAGTTTGGCTCAAATCAATGTCATGGCACACAGTAAACTTAATATTCTGTATGACTTTTAATGTAAAATTGTTTTAATTTTGTTCACTTCCTCTTGCCAGAGAGACTTGCAGGACAATTTTTCAGATAATTTAGATGTGTAGCTACTGTGATTATACAGACAATTGTGTGATAAGTTATTGTAAGCTGGCATTTCAATGTTTACTTACCCAGCTGGCACACATAAAGGAAGTAATTACAGTCACACATTAGTCCCATAATCACATACTTAAAGTGTTCTAAAATCTGGTTCTGACTGTCCAAGTGTAATGGCTTGCTTCTAAGAAAAAAATAAATAAATAAGATTCAGGTGGTGTTGATTTTGTGCCTTTATTTTCAAGTCAGCGAGAGTGGTTAAAATCTTCACCTGTAGTTACTGGTAGCTTCAGTTGCAAGGAGGCCTAAAATTTAAAGTAAGAATAGTTTACACTTCCTCTCAGGACAGTCCTGATACAGAAAAACTGCAACGTTCTATCTGACCTGCTACACTTTGCAGTTAGCTGCTGTGACTCATGGCACAAACATGAAACATTAAGGATCAGATTCTTTGCTTAGATTCATTCAGTTGAGAACTAAAGCCACTGCAACTGCTGTGTTTTACAACCAGTGAAACTGTGAAAAAGAAGAATTGAGCTTTTAGAGCCCAAAAAGAACAATGGAATGATTAATTAAACAACATTAAAGATTGTTATAACTCCTTGGTAAATGCGAATTTAATGACAAAGCCTCAGTAGGCTTGGCAACTCATATAGGTGTCACAAAGTCAGCTAGTTTATCCACAGATTAGCTGAATTATTCAAGCCTCTTTTTTTTCAAAATTGAGCTGAAAGTCTTGCACAGGCAGACTTTGCCAATGGCCTTTCTGGCAAAGAGGAAAAATGTGTTCCCATGCAAATTTCCCATGACAAAATATCCCTGGTAATAACAATTTCTTTTTTTCCTCACAAGAAGTGATCTTGCCAATCAACTATGACTATGGTGAAAATGCTCCTGAAATAGTACAAGAGCTACTGGTGATAGACCACAAGGAAGCCAACAGTCTTCCATAAGGGGTGAGAGAAAAGGTCTTACAATTAGAAAACATAGAAGAGTCTGCCTATTGTTGACAATGCAGCTTTTTATTATACATCCAGATCATGAGAGGTCTAGACTGAACAGACTGTTGGAGAGCTACAGTCCTTGTCTTCACCTGCATGTTTACATCCTGGACCAAAGCCCAGTGACTTCACTGATATCCTATTTTTCCATTTGAGCATAATAGATTTTTTAGTTCACATTAATTACAGGACTGCATGGTTGATTTGTAAATAATTGCATCCTGCTTAGATCAGTTAATTTTGGCGGTTAACTCATGCATTTGACTAAAAGAAATAGTTTTTACTGTAGAATTTCAAGAACACAAAGAAGATTGCAGCCAGCAAAGGATATTTTATATTGCTTAGGAGAGAAATAAAATTCCCCCAAAGTGTATTCCTGCACTTTCCACCACTTTGAATCTCAAGTGCTTTTAATAGGAAGAATAATCAGTATAAGGTGCAAACTCTTGCTTGAAATTACTCTTGTCAAGCTGACATGACAGCAATTGCTTTTCTTTGAACCGTTTGTGATTAGTGATCCAGAATCACTTAAAAGCTGGTGTTCCCACCTTCAATCCACAAACTCTTTGCAATTAAACACTGACAAAGAAGGAAGGAATCTTTCTTCCCTTCTTGTGTCCTTTGCAAGCAGTTCCATTCAGAAGTGTGGGTGTGGGGAGAGAAAGGGAGGGAGATCAAACTACATTAATGATTATGGAGAATTCGTTTTGGAGAAGAGAAAGAGAGGGGTTGTACACTGAGATAATAAAAGTAACAGTTCCAGATTTTAAATTCTTGTAAAAGCAAAAATAAAACTCTGTAAGAGTACAAATGGGCCTCACAGTGCAAATTTCTCAGAAGAAACCTCTCTCTTTGTACACACACCAGCTTGCTCCCTTCTTCCCCCCTTTTGAAGAATAACTGGGTTATTTTGACTTTATAACTGTAAAATAGAATGATACAGTTTTTAACTTGTGACCACTGTAGAGGTGAATGATGAAGAATATTTAATTTCCACTTTTCTGTTCCCAAAAACATTCTTTGGGATTAGCCTGTGAGAGGCTGCTGGAGAAGAAAGGAAGAAGCCAGGCTGGTTGCTGAATTTAACGGAACACAAAGTCACCAAGTTAATTCAATTTGAATCCTGAAGTGCAAATGGAGGGAAGAAGGTCCTAATAAAACACTTTAATTTTCTGTTCTATCTTGTTTAGTATCTTTAATTTTTCTCAGTTTAAAATCCAGATTACCCTGTTACGATTTTCTTTGCAGAGAAAAGAAGTTGTTCTCTTGTTAAGAGAACACCTGCATACAGGCACCTCAAAGCTGTGGCAAACTCAGATTACTGGTATTCCTTTACCTGCACCAGCCCACGCTCCTTCAAATTCTGTTTCGAGTCTGAGAAAGCAAGACTTGAAAGGCCAGAGTCAAAAAAGAGAGTCGATGCATAAAGAAAAATTAGTATTTGTTCAATAATCTAACTGTCCTTAGAACATTTCCTGGAAAGACACTAAGCCTTCTAGTAAGGACTCTGGAAATTATACTGATGTAGATACAGCAGGAAAAAGAATACCTAAGGTAATATTGAGAAGAAAAGTCTAAGAACACAAGTTCTGCATGATGTTTTGCACATGTATTTTACAGACTTCAACAGAGTAGGGTTTTCATTTGTTTCATAAAAATAAGACTTGAGCTGATGGAATTGTGATTGATTTGAATTAATATTCACCTCAAAAGCTGAAGCCTTGAAAAATAACAAATACTAAAAAATATATTTCGATTATAGACAAATCAGAGAAAATACCTTGCTAATAATGGAAAACTTATAGCTTGTTAAGAACTACAAAAGCTTAACTTTCCTGCTTTAGGTCATTAATCAGATTTTTCTGATGTCTGATTCTGATTTAGGTTCTCAGCTATACAGCCGAGAGGTCTGATTTGCAGCAATCAGGTTTAGTGTTTTTTTTTTTTAATTTGAGCAACTATTGCGCTCTGTTTCAAAATGAAGCCTACAGAGATTAGTGGAAGCCGAACATAGAAAACACGGTAAAAGGAATAGTAACTGTCATTCTTTTTTCAAGAAGGTAAATATTAAAGGTAATTAACAGTTCTCATTTCTTCCATGATACTGAAATTGCATTTTCCATCTGCTTAGTGTGGTAAGTTTGTTTATTTTTTGAATACTTGAGAGGAAAAAGAAAACAAGACTCCAGTTCTTAATGTTATACAGGGTGTCTATCAGAATCGGGATCAAGTAACTGATGATCATGATGCATTTCAATTTTCAACAAAGCACAGAACTAGGTCACAAAGGTACAGGGTCAGAAGAATTTTAAACATAATAAAGACAAGAATTATTACTTTCATAAAAGAAGAGCTTCTCAAGCAATAAGATTGGTGACAAAAAAATAATACTAACTGTTGTATCCAAAAAATTCCAATAATGAATTTCAGTTATATTTACAACATTCCTCATTTGTTGTTCAGCGTGAACTACAGCTTATGAACCTACTGATTCAACAGAAATAATCAAGTGTCTTCAATAAAACAAGATGAATGGGATCCTGGGGTTTTATGAAACTTCACTGATGCAACATGCATACTTATTTTCTGACAGTTGGTTCACACTGTTGCTGATTTTCAAATACTTTCTCATATTATAAAGGCTAATTATAATGGAATTAATACGCTTCCTATTACTTAGAGACACTACAGAGGGGAGTTTATCACAAATACTTCTCCATTCTTAAACGTTTCCTAAATGGTACCCTCAGAACTCCTATGCACTATGTTTACCTCAACTGCAGGTGGTTGTTAAATTCATATACCTTTAGATTTGCACTTATTAAGAAGCCCTTTATGAGACATTTGATATGTAAATGAGTAAAAATTCATTTACTAGTTCTTACCTCTGCAGAATACGCACTTCATAGCAGTTTGTTTTCTTTTTTCAGTATGACTATCAAATCCTAATCACACTGAAGTATGTAGCTAAATGTCTGTAAGGTCATCAGCATTGGAACGTTGCACTTAATCTAAGCAGCAGGTGGGTCAGCTACTTATGAGAAATGTGCTACTCGTGGGTAAGAAGTGGCTCACTTAACCCTGGTGCTCCACACAAGTATCACATGTAACTTATCTGTGATATGTTTATGTGAACTTTGAATGATATTGTAGCTGTATAAAAATAAGCAGCCTTAACGTGAAAATGTACTATTGAAAAGTCAATAGAGCTTTCACGAATATCATATGAGGTGAGCCACAGAACTAATGAGCTGTGGTATTAAGCCAAGGCATTTATGAAACCGTGATTTAGTGATGGCTTTATATTTCTACTTCAATCCGTTGGGTAAAGCATACTTTCCCCTTCCCCCCAACACTGGAATCTCAAAATGAATCATCTCCTAAAATATTTGTATGTCGTCTCAAGTTTCAAAACCATACTGAGAGCTGTAAAAGATCCAGTGTGATGTCTTTGTGGTAATGGGATCAAGAGATGGTATTAAGTACATCACAAAACTGTAATGAAAAAAGCATGTGATTATTTGTAGTCAGCACTAATATTTTCAATAATGCATGGCAAAAATGTTATATAAAATGCATTATTCATACGCTTTTCCTCCACACGCACCTTAAAACAGAATGGTTCGCTCCACCTTACAAATTTTTGTTACGGTTTCTTATTCTGTTCTTAACATTCTTACCCACAACACTTTCTCTCCTAATTGTACAGTCAGTTAATTGGACGGCACATTGTCCTAGTGCATTAATCATTTTCTTTAACCATACCTTTTTTTCAGCATCCTTGAATAGAACGTTTCCAGTATTCCAGTAAGGGATTTCCAGTATTCCAGTAAGGGATTTCCAGTATTCCTACCAAACACTGTTTCTCTGCAGATTAATTTTTCAAGTGAAATTGACAGAACTAATCTGTTAGCCATGCCTCTTCCTTAGCAGTTTTATGAGTGAAGGAAGTTTGACGTTCAGTGTTGCTGTGAATGGATGTATATACTTCTGATAATATAGTCAGCTTTGGCATAATAATATGTCTCTTAGTTAAACTCCACATGGATTATGAAATGGCATGCATGAGGAGAGCCAGAGTGTAAAGCACTTATAGAACTGAAAGTGAGGTTCATTATTAAGTCAATTTGTGCAGTCTTGCAATTATTACTTGTTTTGCTTTAAATGAATGTCAAAAATGCAGCAGTGAATTACTGCTTCTTCTGCTTCAAATAGTATTATTATGTAAATAAAACTCTACTGCATTTTCATTCATGGAAGGGGCCACACAAAAATTTAAAATTTTTAAGCACTACCTGGAAAACTTAGCTTTGATTAGCAACCATTTCTACAGATAAATCTTGCAAATAATTTCAATCTGATTAAAAAAAGAAAGATAAAGTGTACCAAATCAATATGTAAAAAAAAGGACAAGGCAGTTAACTTGCTTTTCATTTCTGAAAATGCTTGAAAACTTGAGCTTGTGTGCTGAAATGTTTTGTTGGCAGTAGCTTTTTTATTATTATTATTTCAGACAAAGAAGATTACAGTCTTTCTACAGCTTTGTTAATGGTCCTTGAGGAAGCCTACTTTCCTGAATAAGCTACATACAGGATATTATATTTGTACAGCCTTTATATACCTTGCAGTGTGCAGGATTTGGTTACGGAAGACCTATCAGGGCTTTATTATGTCTGCTCCTATTGGGAAAAGAATGAACTGTGAAGAGGTGGTCAGGTCAGATCTGCCAATGTTCTTGTCATGAGATTCTGGCTCATTTCTTTTATAAGTTCCATAATCTAAAATTGTTATGTTTTTGAATCAACATTACTAGATATTCTTTCTGTACGATTACATCTCAAGGCCTTTGGTTTTCTGTTCCATGAAAGTAAAGATAAATGTTACTGAGGATTACCAGATCAAAGGTTTATAGAAAGATTCTTGCCTGTTCTCCCACTCCCCATGCCCCCTGACACCAAACCAAACCCATCTAAAATAAACTGGGTGCTGCTTCTCCAAGTATATAATTTTAGCTATCCTGGTAAAGTTACAGAACTAGAGAAAAGGGATCAACTTGAAACAAATAAAAAAAAAAAACAATGAACATACACAACAGTCTTCCTGAGCCATTAGTTAGCTGGCACAGCACTGTAATTCCAACCACTGCAATAATTTCTTCTGTAAGGACAGGACAGTAGTTGCAGCTCTAAAATATTTTAATTTAAAACAACAACTTGAAGAAAATGCTGTGCTTGAGCAGCTGTCAAGATACAGGGAATGGGAGTGAATCACAAGACACTGGTGTCAGATGCATCAGGCTGATGTGAGAGCAGAGCTTTTAAATGCAATGTCCGCACTTTCCTGCTGTCCTTGTGAGGTCATTTTGTGTAGCATGTAAGCAAATGAAATCAGAACTGGAAAACAGTGGGTTATACAGCAGGGACACGTAGCAGATAAGGAGAAAAGACACAGTTGCAAGCAGCGGTATGAATTAACTGGAAACTACTAGCTCTTTCAGGGTAGAGGATTTGCTTTAGCCTCTTGTAAATCAGGAGGTGATTTGTCACTGCTTTCTTTGGGTTAGACCCCTTGTGCCATTCTTCACAAAAGGAAGACATTTTTTTATTAAATCAGATGGCATAGCCTAGGCTTGTCTCATCATTTAATAACTGTTAGCCTCACCAAGGAATAAAATTCTTTCCATCACCCACTTTTTCTCATTCAGAGTAAAGTGTCTTTTATAGCAACATCAATAATGAACATTAGGATGAGATAAAGGTATGTAGCTCATCACTAGTTCTTGAATGAAACCAGACAGGATGGTAATCACTTTGGGTGATTGATTCTTCATCAGAGGCTTCTGCTGTAGAACAAAGACAATAGGCACAACAGCGCTATTCTAAAAATGTATGCAAGCAGGCTTGTAGTGAGATTGGCTATCAACATTATGTGGCCTTCCTAGCTATGGCGAGGGGTCAAACTATGGCGAAGAAAACAGGAGAAAACAGAAACAAAGCCAACAAAAGCCATCAGTCAAACAGAAAAATAAACAACAGCTAAACTTGTAGAGATGGAGGAAAAAAACTGCATCAAATGAGCCACCTAGATGGGAATTTGAGTATTTGAAGTTATACCAAGTTATGGTGAGAAAAGCTAACGTGAAATCCCACATACGTATTATCTTACACAAATATACAAGGGCTGCTTTAAAAGTACTGCCTCCCATTTTATTATGTTGCCCGCAACATCAGAGGTGGATGTTGGTGGTATGGCAGTAGAGATTGAATCTTCTGTAGTGGAAATGCTAAGTCATGGCCTGCAACAGCGATTGAGCACCTAGTGGGAAGGCAGAGCCAACCCAGGTGAGCTCAGGTGCATGCAATGCATCTGAGTGACTGGAAAGGGTGAAGCCAGGATCCACTCCTTCCCAGATCTCATTTAACAGTTGGCAGTGGAGGTGAAGGTATCTCCTGCTGGAGATCCCTGTCTACCTGAAGCCTTCTAAAGGTAAGCAGCGGTTTTCTTTCATTTCTGTATTTGTGGCTGCTGCATTTGGGCTTATTCATCTTTGCTGTAACCGAAGAGTTTGCCACCCTGCTATTCTCATCCTATCACAGCATTACATCTTCCCACCAATGTTTCATTGTATCTTGTTGCTGTGTGACAGTTGGCAGCGGAGGGGCAGCCTAACAAAAAGGTGCCTGACATGGAAGTAAGTAAGAAGCAAAGGTGTGGAACTGAATCCTGCATGCAGAAAAAAATGACACCCATTGACTTTCATCAATGCTTGCTGAACACTTATGGAGACCAAACAATGGATACAAGCACAGTGGGTGCTGGGTGGTGCATTCCAGCAGTGGCGACAGCCACAGTAAGTCATGACCACCGGTGCAGATTTTGATGAGTGCAGCATGCTGTCTCTTGTTCATTGCTGGCAAGAATGCAGAGCTAGTGGTGACTACGTTGAAAAACAGTGTTCTGTGGCTGATAACTTGCTCTATCAAACAGTGCTATTGTGCTCTTTGTATCTGTTTTCCAAGGACATAAATAGGAGGCATTACATTTGGGGTGACATACATACAACTTCTCAGTCACTTATATAATATCAGCCATGACAGCAATTTCAGGAGTTGCTGAAGCAAATCTACATTGTGCCCTAGGAACACCATCTAGTCTACCCTTGGCTCTACCTACAGCCCATACTTGCACAGGGCGAGCTCCATTATTTGCTGACCATTTGTGCTAAAGTTGAGCTGTGGCACCCACTGGTTCAGTCTGCTGTTTATCAAAACTACTCTGTATAAAATAAATTTATCTGCTGCACTTTACAATAAAACAGAAAAATACCATCTTAGTACTTAAATTCCACACTACCAATGCACACCTTCCTCTGAACCTCCCTTGGATCAGAAATTAAGAGAGTGAAGCATATGAAAGTGTCCAAAATGAATGGCATCGAAACAGGACAGAATTTCAGGTACATTATACAGAACCACAAAGGAAATGTCCAGAAGGTTTTTGATTCCTGTCAAGATGTTCATCTATTTCCATCATCCTTAGGAAAACGAGCTTTAAACAAGTAAAAAAATCTGGTTAATAAACTGAGTCACTTCCTTACTTTAGGTAACAGTCCCTCTACGTGACCTTGCAGCTTTGCCAAGCGAGACAGACAATCTGTTTTATCTGAGCAGCTTTTCCTTTCTGCTAACATTCCACTGTTTCCACCCACATAATTTGTATTTTAACAGAAGAAAATAATTTCCATTTTAAAATTATCATACTTGCTTTTCATATGACCCATTTTTCATATGTAAGAGTTTCTAAATCAGAATGACAGCCCTCTGCATCTCAGAAAATAACTGACTCCTTTCTCTCAGGTAAGATTTAGAGTCCCTTTTTACTTTTCTCACAGATTATTTAACCATTTTGCTGGCCTTATGGTGGCTTCTTCAGTAATTCAACATCATTACTCTAGCTCCTTCCAGTGGTAAATCACAATGTTCAACAGGAAAAGAATAGAGCTTGTAATACACCTTTAATCATTTAGCCCTATGGTAGCCAAATAATGACTGCCTTTTTAACTAAGTCCTTTCACTTGTTCCAGTTTTGCATCAAAGGTAAGGGTAAATGAAGCTCAAGGGTATAGCTGAGTGTCAATAACAACTCTAACATATTTTGTTTAGGTAGATAACATGATAACATTACAACTTTATCTCTACCACAGGATAGCTTTTCTTTTTTTTTTTTTTTTTTTTTTTTTTTTGTCTGCTGTAATGCAGTGACAGTTGTAGCAAATCTACATTTCTGGCTAACAACGGTTTCTGCCTAATTCAAAGCAGGCTGTGGGCATCAGTTAGAATTAAATTCAACATTTGACTGTTTTGAGAATTTTATATACTTCTTGAAATATTGTTAACAAATTAAGGAACAGGAAAAGCAATTGGTATTTAAATAATTGGTGAAAAAGATGCTATAATACTTGTTCATCTAGATTACTATATATGTGAGAAATTCTACATGGATTAATTGGAAGATGAACTTTGAACTCATTTCTTGACAATCCAGAAAAAATAAAAGGCAAAAATTCCTAAATATAACATAGGAGCTACATATCTGCTAATCAAGTGAAGTCTGTGACAAGGGAAAAATGAAGTCAAACAATCTTATTAAAGAAGGTAAATCATAAAGTAAAAAGCAATTCATTACCGGTCTGCAGGTACGTTAACAATGTTCAGCAGTTCTGCAATCACAGCTATAAACTGTCAGATGAGAATATATGTGATCATTTATTTGATTATAAAGTACCTAAGAGTGTTCAGCAGGTCAGATTTTTCAACTGGCTGAGCTCTATAATAGCTCTTCTCAATCAAGGGATTGTGGCACACAGTGGAACACTGAGCACAGGTACAAGGATGACGGAGGTCACTGACCAATCTATTTAAATAAAAAAGGACAGTCTACAGTCTGCAAAACCTCCTTCCTACAGGTTCCTGTTCAAGATCTTTGCTTTTGCTGTTAACATTTGAATTTAGGCCCTCGTCATTAGATACCATGGTGTAATAGGCTGGAGTTCAACAAATACACAGGGAATCGTTAGTCTGAACAGTAATTTGACCTTGTCACACGATTAAGACCTCAATCTTTGATAAGATTATGCACATGCTTAAATCTGCCTACTTGTAAAACGCTATTTCAATTAAACACTGGGGGCAAGTTGGTCGAGGGAATCAGCCAAAGAACATTTACTTCGCATCTTATAATTGGTTGAATCTATTTCTGATTAATCAGCCTCCTCTTGCCACGTTAGTACCAGTTATGCTTAAATTGAGAGCTGGCTGCCCATTTTGTTTCAATTTCTCACAATTCACATTTCTCTTTTGGATTTTTATCTGAGAAAGCTCCATGCTTTTCCTCCTGTGAGGTTATGATGAAAATGAACAGTGATGCCCAAGGAATTGTGAACTTAAGAGGCTGATTCTAAGATGAAGGCTCAGAAAATGGGACTCAAGCACCTGAAGTCCCCCTGTGTCCAGAATTAGGATCTTAAAGGCTTGCTCAGCTGATTCACTCCAAAATGGGCACTTCTTCACTGTTAACCTGAAGTTATACATGATCTTGGGCTGATTTGGACATGGCAAAGGAAAACATTTACCTTGAAACCGGGTGTGAACACGATGCAGCACCAGGCAGGCGATGGAACCCTGGCGAAGAGCATTCAGATGGGGAGCATTCTATTACACTGTCTGCACAAATTCCTGTCTCTGAGCTTACTTAGGATGCATTTTTTCCTCATCCTTCATAAAGCTGAGTAATTCTGCACAAAATAACCAACTGTGCATTGAATAAGAAAGAGGGGCTGTACCACTGCAAGCAAATAGGATATAGTCCTCAAAAAAAGAAACGAAAAAAAAAAATGTTTGGCTAGTCCTGGCTGCTCAAAATGTTCGATAGCTGCTGTCTGAATTGCAGAATTCCACAAGCGGGGCTGCCCACCTCCTCTACTCGCCCCTCGTCTCCGCGCCCCTTCCCGCCCAGCGGCTCTGAGGTGCCGCCACGAGGCGCCCCGTGCCTGGGCGCGAGGCGGAAGCGTCGCTGTGTGAGCAGGAGTCCGCCGCGTGCAGGACGCAGCGCTGAAGCGCGGCTGCAGACGCTGCTCCGTACGGGTGCACAGGTAAAGGTTTTCTTTGCAGAGCTTTTACTCAATCAGTAGTTTTGAGGTTTCTGTTTATTATTATTATTTTTCCCTTCAAGTTTTCTTAGGATCTTAGAATCATTCGTGTTGGAGCTCTAAGATCACGTAGTCTGACTGCCCACCTACCACCGAGGTTGCGCTTTTTTTTGTGCACTAAACTGTGTCTCAGTGCCACATCTCCACGGCTCTGGAACTTTCCCAGAGACAGTGACCTCTCCCACCTCCCTGCCCAGCCTGTGCCAGTGTCCGATTGCTCTTTTGGTGAATATTTTGTAATATCTACCAACCCAAACCTCCTCCAGTGCAACCTGAGGCTGTTCCCTTTCATCCTGTTGCTGTCACTGAGCCCCACAGCTCCTCGTCCACAGAAAGCATGAGGCAGATAGAGGTGATTCTGGAACAGAGTGGTGTTGGCTGTCTGATGTTCCCACTGCCTCCCCACTGAGAGCTGAGCAGCTCCCACTCTTATCATAATAGCAATTTTTTAATATATATTTTTTAATAACTAATTGCTGAATTCCCTCTATACCAAGCAGAGACAACAAGCATAGGTTCTCAATTCTGCTCTCAGGGTAAGGAGCTTACTGTTTAATGGACCTAGCTCTAATAAACTGAAGCAGCTGAAAGCTCTATATACAGCTTTGAAGAGGTATGATTGCCATCTTTGAAAGCTTAGAAACAGTTGAGATAAAATCATTGGGTAGTGTAAAAGCAGAAACCACCAGGTTCCATCTGCTTACTTATCCTTCGCTCTGCTGAAAAATCTGGCAATAACATGTGAGGGGAGGGTGCTGAACAGCTTGAAAGGTTAGAGTGTGATTAATGGGATGATGTGTGGATGCCACACGGTAATCCCTCTACACTCCATCCAATTCAATTTGGCATGTATCATGTTGTAGAAAAGATTTAAATAGTTATTCTTCTGGCCTTGAAAAACTATCTCAATCCTCGATTCCTTTTTAATGTAGTTCTCTCACAGATAGATTTAGTATGGAAAAACAGTATCAATAAAAAATATAAATTATTTAAAATACAGTATCCCTCTCAATTGCCAATCGAGACATTGATTGGAGAACTGCTTATTTCTTAGCTAAACTATTGTTTTCAGGCAGAATTTGCAGTAAAGGAAGTTGAAATCTGGGAACTAGGTGATGGTAAAACATGAAATATTAATAATCTTTTCTGTACTAAATTGAGAACTTGCAGAGGAATTGCCAAAGTCTAAATGGATAATATCATTAAAAACCTTCACTATTTAGTATTTTTATAATAAGTTGGTGATGCAAAAGGGATTTTAAGAGCTTAGGGAGGAACTATTTAACGTTTCTAATTGACAAAAAATGTAGAATTTTAGCTTCTTTTATGCCAGAATCTGTTTTTTTTGTTTTTTTTTTCCTGACCTTGTTCTGTGTATAAACCATTGGAATTAAAATATTAGTAGTGAAAGGACCACTATGTATACCTTTGGAAGAAAATAGCAAGAGTATTTGAGGGCACTCAGTAACGGTATTAAACATTATGATTGATGTATTTAAAGAAGTCTCCTGTCCATCTAAGGGCGTGGGTATCAGATCAGATTTCCAAGATAATTGTGCTATACTTTATTATTATAATCTTTGTCTCTAGAATTGTTTACAGGAAAAAAATAATGTTTCCATGGTCTTCTGTTAGCATCCTCAAGAACAGGGTACTTAAGGTACATCACACTGCTCCAAGCAGATGCTGAATACTGGCAAACTGCATGCAGAAAGAGCCTAGTATTCCAACAACATATGGAGGAAACAGAAAGCTAGTTAGGAGGAGATGTAAAAAATACATAAATCCTCACAGTGTTACTCATTATTTCATTCTTTAAAAAAAAAAAATGTTCCAGATAAATTGAGAAGCATTCTTAGAGAACATAGAGAGGTGATTAAGTGTTGGGATTTTTCTATTTCATATTTCAGATATGATAAATTTCTTCATTAAGGTCAAATCTAATTGCTGTTAATATGTTAATCTGCCACACTTTTCCTTCAACTGCAAAATGTCTATTTCCCAGTCCTTCTAAAGTCCATTTTTACTTGTTTCTTGTATTTATTATTTTTTCTTACTACCCAATCACCTTTGTAGTCATGGCCAGGAGAAAATGCAGGGAAAGTTGTTTTGTTTTCTTTGAAGTTAACTGTAGAGATCTTCAAAGTTATTTAGTTTTGTATGTCTGCAAGTTCTTCATTGTTTTGCCGAAATGTAAGTGCAGTTTATGTATTTGCATTCATGTGGTTCAATTCTCTACGTGGATTTGGTAGTGTTGCTTTAAAAACAATGTATGTATATATAATGCTTAAATATCCAGAGCCAGTTGTTGAAATGAAGAATTTCTGCATGTGAATCACCACTCTGAGTTAGAGAACTGTTATGTCCAGTTTCTGTGCACAGTGTGTGTAATGGGGATTGAATTTACCTGCAGTGTTCTCCCATTCTCTGCTCTGGCAGAGAAGCAGTTGGGAACAAAGAAAGAAAAAGGTACCTGGGAAACAACATGGAGAAACAGGAAAGTAGATGGTATTTTTATAAGATCACAGCCTTGCTGTTGAATGTTCATTGCTGAAGCATCACCAGATAAATATTTGTGTATCCAGTGGAAGGACAAGATTCCCAAACATTTATGAAGCAGAATCAGTAATCTAATTTGTGGGTATGAAAGACCATGAGGAGTGATAGCCCTTTGTGTGAAGCATTTTGCACTCTGATCGTTGAGAATCTTTACCTGAATTCTGAAGAAACTAGTTCTGCATCTGCATTTAATATTGTATGATTATTGCTACTGGTATGCAGGCTGTAAGTGCTTTGCACAATGGATAGCATGAGCTGATAGAGGGGTACTCCTTCAGCTCTTGCAATCTATGCTAATCTATGCTAAACACCAGAATGCGGTGTTGTGATCATGGCAAAGCTTTAGTTAAAGTAGGGGGGGAAACTGGATGTCCTCTTGCAGAAAGGTGAGTGCATATCATCAGTGCTGAAATTCTTGCTCAAATTATACGTGCATTGTTAAGGGTTAAGCTTCTACAGTAAATACAGCTCAGATGGCAGAACAGTTAGCAAGCCAGCCAGCATCCGTTTCATGAGTACATCTGCACTGAAGTAGAGAGACAGCTAATGCCGTGCTAAAGAAGGATGTGTGTAAATCTCATGGATTATAGAGATAATTTGCTTGATACTTCTGCAATACTTCTAAGGTTCCTGACATGTATACATTCCTGACTTTCATGTAAGCCATTTCCATAAATTTTTTTAGAGTCCATGCAATGATATTTATTGTTGGTATCCTCTTGTGAAAATCACCAGGTTAGAATTTTCTGTTCTGAAAAAGGGCTTTTTTCAGGCTTTTTTTTTAATTGAGTAAAACCAATGACAGATAGTGCAAAGTGTTAAGTGTTGTTATGATCATTGTATTAAAACTTTAATATTTTAATTATTACACTATTTCAGGCACATGAAATATGCCTTTTAGAAATATCATTGAAGTAATAAAAAAAATGAAAACAAAAATTGATTGAAATTAGCTGAAGTCTCTGGGAAAAACTCACTTAAAGAATATCTAGACCACAATTGCTTGCTTTCCCAGGGGCAGTTTCTGAATCAACTTTCTAAAAGATGTACTTAGACACAACTCAGTGATTTATAGCCATGTCCATGGGAGCAAATACTTTATGGAGGTTCAGTTGTGCTACACCTTTTTTCTTTATTTTGTTGGAGTAACTTCAGTATTTAGACAACTTTACTAATTTCTTGCTAGACGAGGCAGAAACCTAGTGTGATGAAATAACTTGCTGAGCAGTGTGTATGCATTTCAATATTTAGACATCTAATTTATTAAATAATTCTAATTCCATTTACAATTAATTGCTTTGATTTTGGAACTGATAGAATTATGTCTTTACAATAGAGCAGTTGTCATTAGTTCTGAGCATGGCAAAGAAGTTAGTGATGGTAAATTGGCTTTATTGCACTGTTTGCTTTTTGACAAAGTTTTATAAACTAACTGGTATCATCCTGCAGATGGCAACTAATAGAGAAAGTAAAAATATTTATGCAATAAGCAGATGGCAAAGAATAATTTGCATTGCAATATACTCCTCTTGACACTTAGGTTGTCATTGCATGATTAGGAGTGATCAATTGCACAGTTTGGGAAGGTATTGTTTGTCGCTGAGTTGGAGTTGACCATGTGTGAAGCCTTAATCCAACCTCAGCTTCAGAGCTAAGATGAAGAGTTTCAAACTACCTGCTGGTTTACAATGCCACTGTGACCTTATTTGCAGCCCTCTGTATTTTCTTAGTTGTGGATAATTCCCTTTCTTAGCTGCATGGTTGAGATTCCTTCAAAACCTCGTGTTGCATCCCAGAATGACAACTCCTGGGATAGATATTCTGGGAAATAGTCACAAAAGTCTATCTCTGAAACCCAGTGCAATGTGAATGTGAAAAGCAGGTAACCAATACATTAAATGGGTGGAAGAGCAAAGACAGTACCTACCTACACTCTTAGACATCCCATATTCAGTGGATCATTCTTTGCTTTGTTTAGATGTGTTGTGAAAGCACAGAATCACAGAATCACAGAATTGTAGGGGTTGGAAGGGACCTCCAGAGATCATCGAGTCCAACCCCCCTGCCAAAGCAGGTTCCCTACAGCAGGTCGCACAGGTAGGCATCCAGGCAGGTCTTGAACATCTCCAGAGAAGGAGACTCCACCACCTCCCTGGGCAGCCTGTTCCAGTGCTCCGTCACCTCACTGTAAAGAAGTTCTTGCGCACATTTGTGCGGAACTTCCTATGCTGCGCGTAAGAGCTTGATTTGCACAAGAGACACAACATAGGCTTTGTTTTGGTTTTATTATCATTTTATTTCATTTCAGCTTTTTATATAATGCTTTGGTTAAATAATGCTAGGCATCATTAATCACATTCAGTGAAAATCTATGTAAAAAAAAACCTTCATTCTTTCAACTTGGATTGAGTAGAACATTAAATCCTTTCTGACTTCTTAGGAAGCTCTACTGCCACCAGCAGCACATGAAACCGAGTTGTGCCAGGAGCTTCTGGAATACTCCAGGGTGACAGGGCTTTAGTTTAATTATGGAGCTCCCAACTCCAAACTGGGTCTTTTTTAAGAGGCACCTCTCCAGACCAACACCTGCTCAACAAGGCGTTTTATGGAAGCAGGACTCTTTATCTATCTCTTGTCATAGAGATTAAGTGAAAAATAGTACAGAAATATTGGCCCTAACAGTCAGTTGGAGTTAAAAACTGCATGAACCATTAGTCTGTCTTTTTGTCAGTCTTTATGAAGAAAAATAAAATGTGGGTCAGTACAGTCATTCCTTTAGTTATGCTGATAACATTTTGATTTCAACATAATACGGAATATAACATTTATATATGTATATATATTAATAGGTGGCAGATTTTATTGTATCTAGGATTTTTTTGAGATGTTTCAGTGTTTATGACTTGCTCATTGGGCATAAACTAAACTTCACATAAAAACTACTAGCATAATAGTAAGGTTTTATTTTATTCCTTCTAGATATCATTTAATGAGCTTTGCTAGATACAATTTTCTGATTAAAATAAAGCTGATTAAAAAGTAAATTAAAAGTAAACTCTCAATGATTGTTTTATACTACAACATTTTTAATCACAGAAGTCGTATCAGCTGGATCCGTTTGCATTGCACTATCATGCCTGCCATGATGCTACTGTATTTCTGATTGCATGCACCACTGAGGACCTCAGTCTGCAGAACTGCTAAAGTTGTATTATGATAATGAAAATCATATGTGAACATTATTAAGCAAACAGTCAATCAAATTATAGCTTTTAATTTTTGTTCTGGTAAATCAGTGTTCTTAATCAGCAGTGTACTGACATTGTTTCTTACTTTCAGAGAATGATATCCAAGTTGTTGCTTAATGTTTTTTTTATTGTGATGTTTGAGAAAGGTGAATTACCTTTAAACTCAATAGATCGTCATTTAAGGTTCATAACTCTTTGCCTTTTTCTGCCATAAAAAAAAGCAGCTGAAACAGCTGCACTCTTATGGCTCTGTATTCTCCAAATCACTATCAATAATTTAAAAGAGCCAACACACTGTGAGAAAACCTTGCATGTCAGAATTAATTGTTCCTTTTCCAGTCTCCGTGTATCAGAGAGCTGCTTATTGTACAGCAGGAAATATTTGTCTGTAATGTACAACTGTGCACGCTGAAATTGTTAAGCTTTGTTCTGACCAAGCTAAACTTGTGTGCGAAAATGTGCAAAAGTATGCATGCAGTTATGAGGAGCCAGTAGGAACCTGTCTACTTTAAACAGCTCGTCAGTGTTTGTCTTCCCATAATGTAACGATAGCTTCATGTGCAGCCAGCTCCTCAGCTGGTATCTTAAATCACTTTGCTTCTCTTAACTTCCCTGAAATGGTGCATTTCCACCACCCAACTGTCTGGTTGTCCTGCTTATTAGAATAAGATCTGCTGACATAAAAAAACAGAGCTGAACTACGCCATTTTTTTGTAAAAGGTGCTTTTCTCTAACTGAGCATTTCAAAGTCCCTTAGAGTTACCAGAGCAAGTAAACAAAAAAATATCACACAATCTGGAATGGAAATAAAGATCAAATATCTTTTAGGGCTACCTGACAGCATGTTGTAACATCAGAGCATCTGATTTTATCGCATTCAGCTTGACTGCATCCTTCTTGGTTTGACTTTTCTAGCACATCTCCTTGTCCAGATCTTTATCGATGTGAAATATCATTGTGGCAATGTCTCTGTCAGTGTTGGAGCAGACACTGAGGCTGCACAGATCTTGAAGGAGCATAGAGGAAATATGGAGGTTCTTTTGTAAACCTTTTCTTGTTTTACAGTTACCAAAATGTTGATCTTTCATACTCTCTTCAAGCAGAAGCTTTGTCTGAAAAGAAAACATTATTTTCCTCTTCTTCAAGTCCTCGCTAGGCTGTGGTGGGTCTACAGGGAAAGTTCTGTGCACCAGATTGCTAAAGCTGGCATAGCCGACCAAATCCTCCTTTTTGGAGTTCTTAGAGATTTTCTTTATCATCAAAGCAAATATTAAGGCAGGTATGATCTTCAGTACTTATGTCATAACATAGCAAGTATAAAGACACTGACCCTCTTACAATCAATGTAATCCTTAAATTAAAAAGAGAATGGATCAGACCTGCAGACTTCTCTAACATACCAAGTCCTTTAAAACTCTGGTTTTCTCCACAAGTTGTTAGAAAGTGTGTTTTATGGTTCAGGTTCAGAAAAACAGACATTGCCCATAATTTAACTCTTATGTGAACAGCCGTCTCTCATGCTATCTTCCTGTTGAGGAAGCAGAAGGAAAAGATGAGAGAAGAGGTTGCTTTTTCCCTGTGAACTTCACTCTGCTAACATAGCACAGAGCATCAGCAACGTCATGGGTGGGAATGGTATGTTTGCATATTCAGCTCAGTTGGTGACCTGCGAGCCAGCGAGGCCAGTGAGTGATCAGAGGATCTCTGAGACCAGCTCACTCTGTGGTGACTTCCATTTTTCATTGTGCTTGGCGTTTTTGAGGCTGAGGCTTGTTATAGTCCAGAAGTTTATAGCACAGGGCTGGGGAGATTAAATCTTACAGCAGTATTGAAAAGAAACTCCTAAGGAAATGAGTGAGAAATCGACCCAATCTAGTTTGGGAGCTTTTTATTAGGTAGTTGCCATAAATAATTATTTTGTGATACAGTCAAATGAAATGCGTGCACAAGATTCTTAGAACTTCCAAATGTAAACAAATAGTTCTACTTTCTGTTAACTTAGTATGAAAAAGATGCAAGGATAGTTTTTGATGAATTGCACAATGCAACTACTAGACACTACTGAAATTTCATATATATTTTTACCTTATTTTACTAATTTGAAGTTTTGACTTCTCTGTCATTTTCTGACAAATGTAAGCATTAAAAATAGGCTATGGCTTTCTTGTAGCTTTTTTTCTTTTTCTTTTTTTTTTCCTGTAAAGGAGCTGTTCTTTCTTTGCAGATAACCTTTATAGTACAGGAAATATTATGTGTTCAGAGGTAACAAAGAGAGTGTCATTTTGGTAATTATATGCTGTTTCCTACAATTATAGCCCTCAACCTGTAATTCAATCTGTGTGGGCAGACCATACGTCCATGTGAAACTCCACTGACTTAATGGGTTTTGCACTGGTATAAAGATCAATTTGCGTGTCTTAGATTATAAAGTCAGACTAATGTGCATATCCCGTAAGCATTTAAAGACACATTCCAAAGCCATGGCAAGCATAGAAATTACACTAAAATGAGTAATGAGTCCATGTTCATCAACTGTACATTTGCTCAGCAATACTGAAACCATGGAGCTCATTGCCATAGGTTGTTGTGGAGGAAAAGAGTATAAATAGGGTCTAAAAAGGGTTAGAGAAATTTATCAAGGCTATCTTTTTATCAAGGCTCTAAATCAATTTATCAAGGCTCTAAATCAGGCTTTGGGAAGCTAATTTACTGTTCATGCTGGAGCCTTGGAGGACAGATCTAGGCACAATTAGTTTGCAGTTGCGCCCTTATTGAAATGCACTGTGGGCCTTCCTGGATACCTCTAAGCTTCAGCTGCTCTGAAAGAGGTTATCAACCTTCCTGAAAAAGAAGGTAGGGATACTGAAACTGCAGAGTGGAGTAGAGAAGAGGAGCAATACCTGAAAAAAAGGGAGATGGATGAAGGTCCAAGGATCTAAGATTCTAAGTGAAGAATTGAAACAGAGCACAGTAGGAATGAAATATTGGACTTTAGGGGTGTTAAATTTATCTTCTGTGACTTTTTTCATAGAAAGAACGCCAAGTGATGAAATGTGGAAAGAGCGTACTTTATTAATGTGATACCACATTTAATTTTAGGAAAAAGGAATATTTCAAAATTACTCTTTGACTTTGACTGATTTTTTTTTCAGAGATCTCACATATTTCCATTTTGTTGAAGCAACGAACATCTTTTTTCTCAAAAGGAGCATATGAACTGAAAAGGGACTGCAACTTTGTAAGCACCTCAGTTGTCTCTTTCAGCAGCTATTTGCAATCAAAAGACATTCTATGCATTATTTCAGGTCATTATTTCACCATCCGCTTGGATGCTTTAATCACAAATAGGTGGTAGGTAACAGTTCATGAGTACCTGCATTGTATATCTCGCAAAGCAAAGGTACAGCTGCAGTACTGAAAAAAATGTTTAAAGTGGAAAGGAGTTACTAAAATAGTTAACCTTTCATTTGTACTTGTATAATAATGTGTTCTGCAGTAAAATCTGGACACTTATCAGCCAAAACAGTTATTACGAAGCATACATGCATAGTTCTGTAAAGTTGGGAGATTGTATGCACCTATCAACAGCTTACTGAAGGCTTACTGCAGTCTATAATTATCTGAAGCTGAAATTCTGTATCTACAAGTCTTTATCATTAATCATTTGTTATCACACAAAGTGAGTGACTTGTATATTGCTTCTTTAAACAACTAAATTACTCTGTTAATGCACTAGGTGCGTGTATTTCTAGGTCAGTCCAACAAATTATAAATTGCAGTGCATAGAAACATCTCAGCACCATTAGTACTAAATCATTGCTCGTGTTTTTGTGTGCTAATATGCTTTGTGATTTGGCAGTTTGCGTTATTGGTAGATTGGTAGGAAGGGAAGTTATGCATCAAAATTGAGACATTGTGTTTGGAACTGCAGAGCAGAATAGTAGCAAATCTAGAAAGAGAATCTCAGAACTCTGGTACAAAGTCAGATTCTTTAATCCAGACCAAAAACTGATGAAGTTGAAATTTAAAAGTGTTTCCAGTAGTTTAAAAAAAATAGAGCTTAAATATCCATTAAATTCCTTCTTATCTTTTTTTTTTTTACCTAAAATTCCTTTTTTTTTTCCGTCTATTTGAACTTTCTTAAAATGTAACAATTTTTCAGAACACAGAAGCTTTTCACAATCGCCTTTAATTTTTAGCAGAAGAGACAATGACCCAGTTATCTCAGTTACCTACTTTTTCAAGATTAGTAACTATCTTTTCTTGATTATAATTAAAGCATTTTCTGTGGAAACTCATGCAATGCTAGATATAAACGACAAGCTGAATATGGAATGACTTAGTTGAAAGTCTTCCACTCCACTCACTATTGATGCTGATATTTATGTTTTTGAAAGCACTAAGAGAAAAATGCCAGCATGAAAAGTAAAATATATATATATATATATAAAATGTATATATATATATATATAAAATCTTTAAGCAGCACATTTTTGCCAGTCTTACTATAATTGCTTTTGTTAAACATATTGAAAATGTTTGGTCCTCTGCATGGCATCATGAAACTGATTTCTTACTGACTTTTTTTAATGTCACTTCAGTACAAAAGGTCAGCTGTTAGAGGCTGTACTGAAGTGCGTAAGCGATGTTTGTCAGTCGCATAAATTCTATGTGGTGTTAACATTGGTTGCAAGTATCCTACACTGTTGCATGAAGAAAATGTAATAATCTATTTTTATACGTTTATTCAAGCTTTCTTTTTCTTAATATAGTCTGCTTTTCAGAATCTTATTTTATGATGCTGAGTGCTATTATGTGTAGGTTCTTAAAACCTTTACACATTCCCTAAACCCTCTCCTATTCAAGTAATCATTTTGGTTGAATATAAGCACTTTCCACTGCAATGGTTTGGCAAGATTATGCAGTCCATAAGACCCTGTAAAAAGAAATTAATCTCAGTTATTGGAGAAGACATAAAAAAATGCTGCTCAATGAATATTTGAAAGTAACTTCAGATTGCAGTAATAATACTCACTTTCAGTCATCATAAAGAGTACAAATATAGCAAAAAAGCATTCTTTACTTTCAGATTCTTAATCCAGCAAATTAGTGACTAGCTTGAAGTTGGAGCAGTGCAGAAGTAGGGGAAGGAGAATGTTTGTGTAGGCAGGCCAGTGCCTCACATACGCAGATGGGATATAATATGGTATAATAAATACAGGAAGCCCCTAAGGGAGGGTAGAAGAAAAGGCAACTGATTAAATTGAAATATGAATATATGCAGAAGAAAATGATTCTAAATGAGTCATTCGTTGTCCAAAACATCATGTCATGGTATTAGGGAACAAAAATTATATTTATCTTGGAATAATATCATCTTACATTAGATATTCATTGTTACACAAACTTGCAGTTATCAGTCAAAATTGTGTCCCTGAGGAGATCACGTCCTAAAACAGGGCCAGGCAAAAGTGCACAGGGGGGTGGTGTGGTTTCCTACAACCACTCAGCAGGGAGAAGCACAGGTGCAATGCAGGCTCATTGGCTCTCGCAGTAAGGAATCTTATAGGCAGCCCTTCAGTGTCAAGCACTAGCAGGACTGATGAAACAGCATGCTAATGAGAAAGGACATTTCATCGTAATTTATTAAAAACAAAACAAAAAATCAACATAGGATTGTATACTTGTATCTCTTTCTCACCTGCTGATTTCAAGTTCCACTGGGGCTAAAGAAGGAACAAAGCAGTTTTAAACAGCTGCTTTTGAAACAACTAAATTCATTTTCTGATCAGAGCTGAATTTTAAAGCTCTTAAAACATCAACTTCCATCTGAAAATCAGGGTAGGAACAGCCAAAAAATTAAATGATTTACTACCAGACCATTTTTATTAGCAATATGTTTCCCCACTGGCAATGCAACTTATGAGCCTGGAGCTATTCACTTTTATTCTGTAATGGGTTCCTTCCATGGCCTTTGCTCAGAACAGCCAAGAGCAACAGAAGGAGCTTGTGTCTGACCTTTACTCCTAATAGGAAAGAGATAAAGCTGTAGCAGTGGTTTCTTGCAGCAGTTTTACAGCATACTGCTACAGCTCATTACATATGGCAGGCTGACCTATATATCGAATAGGTCAGTGTTTCAGGCAACCTGTCTTCAGCCTTCCAGAATGTCCCTCTCCTTGTCACTTCCTGTTCCACTTTGTTTCTCGTGTTTTGTATGCATTGCTGCAGTATTTGTTACTATTCTCTTGTGAACAACAGCGTCTTTTAGATCTGCCATGCAGTCTAGCCACCCCAAATTCTCCCTGTTCTATTTTGCTTTCAGCACCAATTATCAACATTTCTTCCCCATTCTCAAAGATGCAGAACCACTCCCGCAGATCAGAGAATTTGCTCTATTTAATAGTGTTATTGTGCACTTTGTAGCCGTTGTAGTTTCCACAGTAACAAATAGGAGGCATTACTTTCAGAGCGAAGTCATCAGTTTATTTACACAGAGCACGTATGTGACAGTGGAGCAAGCAGGCAGAGAAAAAAAAGTCTATTCAGTTTCATGAGAACTTCTTTTCTCTCCTATAGGAGAAAAAAGCATTCCTTGGAAAGCTTTGGGATGTAATTAGCAGATGATTAGAATGGAACCTGAGTTTCCTGACCTTTGTTACTAAGAGTCTGTGGAAAACATTATAGTATGGGTTATTTTACATTGGTGCAACTGAAACTTTTTTCAAGATGTGGTAGTTACTGAACTTACATTTAGACATGCTAGCAAAGAGCCATCATGCTACACTGCTTTTTTTTTAAACAGGTCTAGTAGAAAATTGTCTCTAGCCAGCAAATATGCGTTCAGCGCAGATGGGAACTTGGCCTGCAGCCATTTTATTGACCTGAAGGGAAGGTGCTTTTCAAAGCTTAACTGGAGCTGTTTAACCACTAACACTCTTTACAAGAAGCAACCTCCCTCCACCCCAACTCCTCATAAAATCAAGGCATTCATATGTCCAAATCTCTTAATGTTAAAGGTAAGGGGCAAAACAGAAAAGCTTTAAGAGCTTATGTATGTTCAGTCTTGTGTTCACATCTATTGCATTTCCCATCATTGTTTTTCAGACCAAATATAAAAACAATTCTGCCTAATATTGGACCTTTAGCAAGTCTGTCACCTTAGATGTCACTACATAAAAGCTGCAAGTAGAGAGGCAATCATTTGGTGTCTCTATTTTACGCTTCTCCTTGTAGGAGGTAACGTAGCTGTATGTTTTATGTTCTTTTTGGGCTCTCGCAGTTAGATAAAGGTGCCCAGGGATGCCAGTGGTTTCCAACTAGTGAGAATATCAATGTATTCTCCCAATATTTTTGTAAGATATGTTGTCTTTACTTAACTGCCTTCTGCTGTGGGAACCTATGTAGTTTTACATCAATTTCTGGATTCACAGCAGTACACATAGCAAATAGACGGTATCTAGTTGTTGGCAAGGCTTTTATGCTGCCTAAACAATTATATTGCTGTAGAAGTTGTAAATATATTTTATCTTTCCACAGAACTTCTGGAAAAATAATACAGGACTTCTAAAATATAAAATGTTGGGAAGACTAGAAATGCAGTGACTCACTTGACTCTGAATTTGAGTTGAAAAAAAATCTTTCTTAACAGTAGTACATGATGAATACAACGACAGTGTTTTGGCTTAGTTACAACCCTAAATATATGGTATTAGAAATGCAGGATGATTTAATAGAGCTTTATTTCATATCTGGTCTCTGATAACCCAGTTAAGAACACTGCATGAACAGATCCAGGAAAAGAGCTCCTGGTAAATACCTGAAGCATCTTAAGCTGCATACAGTCACACTACAAGACTTTTTCTCTTGCAAAACCATTAACTTAAAAGTACTAACATTGTCTGGCTTTTATTTTTCTCTATGTTTTCTTTCACATGTATGACATGTATTTCTAAGAACTCTAAGGGAAGGATGATCAAAGAAGCAGATGATTTATAAAGACAAGAGAAGGCAGTTCAGCTGAGTAATTCCGTGCTAGAGTCGGTGCTGTTTGACTTCAGAAGATCATGAATGTATGGCCCACAGAGCTTCCTCCTGAAAGTTCATGAGGAACAGTGAACCCTGCAACTCTGGAAAGAGGCAGAAGTTTGGCTAGAGCAAACTTTTGCTGGAGTTCAAAAGGGCACTTTTGACTATTCATACAGACGTGGGGGTTGATACACTAAATACAGACTTGATAGTTTCTTCTAGTGTTTGTGTCATTTATCTTTAAATAATTTAAAAAATATTATTACAGAGTAACTAGGCACTGGAGTCTGGAAATAAGCTCTCATTTTAAACGTACTATTACTGGAAAGCTATTGACACAACAGATGTTGTGAAGATATCTGCTGTTTTTCTGCTTCGCTGGCTTAGCCTGCTCTGTCAGTACTTCTGGTTTGCAGACATACAGAAGTAAATTCTCCCCAAGCAATTCCTAATTCTAACAGCAAAACTATAAATTGCAGCTAATGCGAGAAGATGCATTTGAAATGTTGAAGCATTTTCTGGAAATGTTGCCTTTATCTTTGCATTTAAATAGATCCTTACTGATGTCACCTCCTCCAGTCCTCAGCCAAAAGAATTTGTTGTGCTCGACTCTTATCGGTTTATTCAGCTCAGGAGTAGTAATCAAGTGTTTCATTTATACTTAGCGAATAGGGTAAATAGTCCCCGTAGTTGTTCATTAAAACCCCCACGATGTATGCATCAATTACCAAACAGCTTGAACAAAACAGAGCTAAATTAACTTTCTGAAACACGTTGTCATAGCCAAAAGGAGTGTAAAGCGTTAGAAGTGATTTCATGGCTTAAAGTTCATCCCAAGTACTATTAGCTTTAAGTCCAATTTTCAACTGTCAAGGGGAATATTTACAATAGTAATTTCAGATCATTATCTTAGCATTTCAATGCAAATAGCCACAATTTAATTCATTATTACTCACATTACATCTTTATTTTGCCACCAACTGGTGGCTGACATTTCCCAAGTACTAGGAAGAAATGCTAATTAGGCTGGTGTGCACTCTTACCCTTTCTTAATTTCATCATGTTTGTTCTTCAGTCACATGAAGTATTTCTCTCCTTCTGGTCAACCATTGTCTTTTATCCCCTGCATCTCCTCAGTGGACCAGTTGGCAAACTGAAACAGTGATAGGGCAAGTAAAGTAATTGCCTCTTTCTGCCTTTTTCAGTAAAGTATCTAAGAGTATCTGTGCTAGTGTGGCAAAAATGATCCCTTTCACTCAGCCCTCCCACCCAACTTAATTTAGAAAATCTGAAGTGATCTCTGGAGTGGAATACTATATGCATTAATATGCAAATGAACTGCCAAGAAAGTTCAGATTTGCATTTAGACTGGACAAAAGGGAAGGAAATGGCTTTCTCATGCTGTTCCCTTGCATCACCAGAATTTCACAAATTACTAATCCCAGAAATGATGCCAGAAGGGACTTTCTCACTACATTTCATTCATGCTCTAGTGCATTTGATTCATCTCAATATGCCTGGCATTTTACAGTAAACCTGAAAATTTAAAGTGCAAGTAGAACCTCAGCAGCTTTGCTAAGAATCAGATGTGTTTGAAACAAACACAATTAGTAAACATTAAATGAAAAAATATCCTATCCTGCTAGAGGCTAGAATAATAATTGGTGGGGGGTAAAGTAATCTCATGAAAGTTTCCCTAAGAATTAACAGTTATACCACTTAGAGCATCTTCTGTCCATTAAATGAATAACTTATTCCAGCCTACATATACACCATAGGTAACAGATTTTGCAAGTGAATGCCAAAAGAATTGAGGGAGAAGGAAAAAGGAAGCCTTAAGGATCCATAATTATCTATTCTTCCTTCTGATTTGCAATCTGTAGTTTAGAGAACATATAAAATGAGATGTTCCTAGGGTTAAAAATAGGGTTCTTTCAAATACTTTGTTTCCCTTTGCCTTGTATAAAGTCTTTCACAATTAGTTTTTTTCAACAAATGTTTTCTTGAAGGCTTTCTGTGTGTCTAATATCTATTTTAATCGGGAATTCTGGTTAATTTCATTTTTACCAAGTGAGTCAGTGTTTCTGTATCTGAAAACTGACAGCATAGGTCGGTTTCATAGCTACCCAATGGGCATAGGTACTTTTCAAAAAGTAGGTGTAATGTTGAAAAAGTGCTTGCCCTGGGGCATCAACAAATAGGAATTTCAAGATGAGTGTTATGTTTGCTTCTTAATCTTTCCAGGGGATTTTTTTCTCCTCCCAGCTACGGTAGCAAAGCAAGTACTGTAAGTCACCACATTTCTGTTTGCCAGCATTTGTTTGCCCTTTGGTTTAAATGCGTGCAGTGCAGGGTAATAGGGCAGTGTCTTTACTGCTGGGGATACGTTTGGCTGCATCTGGTTTTTAGGTGGCTAGAAATGAAGTATTAATATTTGTTCATTGGAGAAATGGAACAAAGTTTTTCCCTGTCAAAGAGATTTTTCCCTTCTCCCTTCTTATCCTGCCATTCTACACTGAACTTTCCCTTGTGGCTGTTGTTTGAATAAAGGGATGTTTTACTAGGAAAATAATCTGCCTATTCTAAATCCTTCCCTGTCTACACCTGAGGAGAGGGCAAAATGTAATGTTAGCAGCACAACTTTTCCCGCCATGCCTTCATAGGGCTTTTTGTGCATGAAAGTTCCCATTTCAATCCTCTGCTTATATGCAGCACAAGTTGAAATACAGTCTTATTTTTGTGGCTCTGATTAATTCCCATGTTGTCCGTTGCTTAAATTTTCATGTAGTTGCTTAATAGAACATGTGTTTTTGGTTTTGTCAAAGCTAGCTTGTGAAAAAAAATATGGAGAATTTATGGTGTATCTAGGCTGTGTGTACTCTCACATTCTCTTACTCTACCTACCTACCTCTACCTTTTTACCTATTGTGGTAAATGGAAAAGGCTTTCTTCATCCATATTCCTTTTTTTTCATTCTTCCCTCTTAAATATCAGAATTCTTCCTATATATAGTATAGTAGTACAGTGCCTTACAACACTGAAACTCTTTTGATTGTACCTGGTACCTGTGTTGTCTTTTGTTTTTTGTTTCTTTTGAGGCCAACAGCACTCTGAACAAACCATCCGTTTTACAGAAAGCACTTTTAGTTTTACTGAGTTAGACATTAAACCTGCTACTTGTAAGAGTGCCTGTACACCCTGTGCTGCTTTAGTCATGGCAGCTGATTATCTTTCTCTTTAGTTCTGACTGTGATGAAATGTGATTCAATGACCTCTGTTAGGTAAGAAAAATCATCTGATCTAAGAGTGCCTCTAAGGAAACTGGTGAAACTCCTCATATTCTTCATGAGTTTCTTTGACAGCACAGTGAGGAGTGGGGGGTCTCCGGACATCAGTGGGACAAGAAAATATATTTATTCCTGCTTAGGACAGGAGGTGTACTTTAAAACATTGAATTCTATGGAAATTTTCTACAGAGAAAGAACTCCTCGGCAGGACATGACAGTACCCTCTGCGATCACTGGATTACTCAGTTTTCCTTAAAGCCTCCTGAAAAGGAGAAATATTGAGCACAGAATGTCAGTGACAGAAGAAGTTGTTTCATCTCTCTATTAGAAAAAGGACCACTTGGCAGGTACATTGTAAGGTACCCTTGCAATAGCCATTTTAATATTAATAAAGGTAGCATACAAGTGCACTTTCAATCCTGGTACTGCCAATTAGAGAATGATACTCCTACACATTCTTTCTGCTCTTTGCTTTTTTGCAGTGCTTTCACCTATGCCATCTGTGATGTTTGTATTTCTTGATGACCTTTTCAGCAGTTTGTTGTTGTCATTCTTCTGTCCGTGCAAGAGAGATGGAATTCTCCAAGGACAGCTACTTGAACATATGGCAAGGTATAACATTATAGTGTGCAAACCGGATCTCATTACTGCATCTGTGCACTGTTGACTTAATTTATTTCTTCCTCTGGTTTTTCATTTGGCAAAAGGTGATTTTTTTTTTTTTGTTATTAATAACTGTTACTAATTACTAATTACTAATAACTACTACTAATAATATAAATAAAAATGAAATAATAAAATAATTACTAATAACTAGGGGAAAGAGTCTCACTGAATGAGAGTGAATTAAGTGTGAATCAAGTCCACGCCAGCTGGGGAGCTGGACCAGACAGTGGAGGGAGTCTTCAGATGCACAAGAAGATGGTTGTTAGAAAAAGTAATTTTTAGAATAAGATAAGGTAGATATAGTGAACAACTTAACTTGCTTATTTTCTTTCTATCAAACTCTTGGGCCTAAGAAAATGTATTTGTGCATGAGGGCAAAAGCATCTGTGCATCAGTGGATTCATTCTTGGATCCAAAACTGAATGGAAGGACAAAGTCATAAGGTGGGAAGGCTGCCATTATTTAGAGAATAAGGGTGTAAATGTCAGGCAGCCTCTCACAAAAATGGAGTGTTGTGCTGTAGGCAGGAAAAACCTATGCATATCATGAAGGCAATAAAAAAGAAACCAGCTTGATGTGCTGTGCCGCAGGCCTAGTGAAGGCGCTGAAAGGTAGGCCTAGTATGGGTTAAACATTGGGGTTTTTTTGCAGCTTGTATTTCCTGATGACCTTTTCAACAGCTGCCTGCTTTTGTTCTCTTGGCCATATGAGAGAATTAGAATTCTCCCAGGGTGGCTACTTCAATGCCTGCCATATCTATCCATTTGTGTGAATTAAAGGGGTGTTATGTAGACATCATAAAAACAGAGGAGTTGGGGGCTACTGAGTTAAAATGGAAAGCAAGGAAGGCATTATCAAGTGGTTTTGTGGTCAGAATGGGAAAAGAAATAATAGATAATTTACAAATATGTGGATGAAGAAATGACAAAACTGCAAAACACTTTACTTGTGTTAGTAGAAAGATGAATGGGCAATAATCTGATGAAAAGGAAATGAGAAATCTAGGCAATGAAAGAGAAAGAAAAACAACATTTTTGTTTGTTTTGCTTTGGTGGAAAGCAACTTATCTGAAGTTTATCTAAAGATTGGAAAGTGAAGGAAATGTTGATGGATAATGAGGCAGAGCTGTGTGAGGATTGATCAGTAGAGGTGAACTAGCAACAAAGGAAGTTAATATGTGAAATGAATTTTGAGATAGAAGCAACAGGACATGAGATGGAATGAGGAAGGGATTCACAGAGAATTAAAAAAAAAAAAAAAAAAGTTGCCTAAAGTGTAGTTATTACTTTCAGATTTGGAGACCAACCTCTAGTTACTGAAAGTCTGCAACAGGAAAAGCATCTCATTATTTCCTACATAGTCTTCCGCTATAGTACATTTATTTCATAGAATCACAGAATCACAGAATCACCAAGGTTGGAAAAGACCTAAAAGCTCATCCAGTCCAACTGTTCACCTATTACCAATAGCTCCCACTAAACCATGTCCCTCAACACAACATCCAGCCTTTCCTTGAACACCCCCAGGCTCGATGACTCCACCACCTCCCTGGGCAGTCCGTTCCAGTGCCTGACCACCCCTTCTGAAAAGTAATACTTCCTAATGTCCAGTTTCATATATCTTACGTCCAAAGAAATTATCAGACTGCCAGCTATAGAGGCTAAGGTTTGCTGTTTTACTCACAGGATGTTACACAAATTACTGGTCATAAAATAAGGCTTGTGGCACTGGCTAGTCACAAAAGCTGTAAATGGCTCTGTGAAGCATCCATTAGTGTGTGGCAACACATTTGGTGATGCTGCAGCTGTCCTTAGTGAGGCTGCCAATAGACACGCATTCTGCTAAGGAGAGGTAGGTTGCAGATAACCTAGACCTGAAGAGACATTATCACTAGTTTTCAGATAATATACGGCACTGTTAGATAACATGCACTACAAATATACTGAAATGGAGAGGATTCACACTGACAAAGTTGTGGTAAAAGGTTCGATTGAATGTTGCAATTCCAGGTCATTCATTTCCCTGAAAAAATAATTGTGTTTCTGTCAATGTTTGCTGTTCAGGAAGCTCCATTTAAGCTTTAATCTTTGGAAGAAAGTCCATTTTACTTATTGTGTTCTAAGCTGGTACATTTTTAATCAAGTACTGAGAATAGCACGTCAGGAGAAGTGGTTAACCCTCAGATCAATATAGCAGATAACCTAATCTGTTTATTATGTTTGAGAGAATAAGTGCTCTTATCAATTCTGATAAAGAACGAAAACAGTAATCTGTGGAAAAATCTTCAGCAGGTTTCAAATGTTTCACTCCTGTTGGCTTTAGCAGAGCTGCTATATAACTTCTGTAATTCCAAATTTCAAACATTCAGAAAGAGTGAGTGGGGAGCATGTGCCTGCAGAAAGCACGCACAAAACCAATTCACTTATTCTGTGTTTACTTACTCCACGGAGTTGTCTCAAAGCACCAACTACAATCTGCATAAACAAGATTGCTTCCCTCTGGACCCAACTTGCATAAATATTTCAGTGGATAGATACATAAATTTGAAAAATGTTGTGGTAAACAGAAAGGAAGAAAAACAAATCTGTGATGGACTGATTTGTAAACGAATAAATATTACATCACCTTTACACAATAAAGTACCATAAAGGACATCAAAGTTATGAGAAGAGCTTTCTCGGCATGGACTCTCAGGGTCCTGGACAACTTGTAATTGAATTACTGATTTATTTATTTATTTTTGTGATAGCCTTTTAATAGCCAGCTGGCTGATGTTGGCTGTTTGATAGTTTATTCTGTTTCTTTGTATTATATCCTACAATCTCTTTCATAATCATTCCTAAGTAATTATTCAGCTTAGACTTTGCTCTGAGCATTGCTGATGTCCTTTAGTTTCTTTGCCCATCTGAGCTGTCATATGGTGCTCTTTCCAAAACCACATTTGTAGAGCACAGCTTTGGAACTGTTTAATTTTCTGGACTGGAGTTTATTATTAAACACTCGACTGTCATGAAAACAATTCAATAGACGTGACCTAAATCTATTTGTGGTTAAATAGTAAGGTCTGGAGGTTAATAAAAAGAGCTGCAGCAAGCTGCTCACAAGATAATTCAAGAAACTTAGAGAAGATCACAGAACTCTAGTCATTTTCCCATTAGGCTTAAGATAAAAAACAAATTTAGAAGTTAATACTTGTGTAACACTATGTCCTTAGCAGCACTGAGAGAGATTCCATTGTTTAGAAGATTAGGTGAGAGAAAATATGTACAACTGACAAAAAGCTACTTTTTTCATAAATTTAGCAGAATGTCTTTTTTGCTTCTTCTGGTTACTTTTTTTTTTTCTTTTTGAAACTGTCCTTAGTCTTGTCAGTGTGAATTGCTGAAGGAGAAGAGACCTAAATCAGCTTCCGATTCAGCATTTAAGCAAGCACAGTCACTTCTTGAGTGCTGCTGAGTGTCACAGCAAGACTGGGAAGGGAAGTGGCACTAAACGGCTTCTGAAAAGTCAGTAGGCTTATTAAGTCTTACTTAAAAAGTTGATTGGGGAGCTAATTTAGAGCTCCCCTGTCCTGCCTTTTAAGTATGATGAAAACCCTTAAAAGTCTCTTGCTGATGCTAACAGATTCAGAGTGGCACTGAGTGTAGACATGAAGTAGGAACAAGGAAACACAAAGTTAGAAGAATTGGCTACCTTTGGAGTCCATGCCAGTGCATTTCCTCTAAAGGGAAAGTGAGAGATGAAGAATATTTTACTATCTCCTGTTGACAGTTTGTTTTTTTACTGTGTTTTCAATCCGTTGGCCCGGAGTCCTGCCATCAGAAGCCTGTTTTTCATCTACTTTGTCAGTGTAGAAAAGCTGGAAATGGGTATTAATGTCATAGACACACGTTCTGATTTCCTAAGCAGTATAAAGGGCCTGTGGGGTAAATAACAAACCCTGGTGCATAAATCCAGTATTTTATGGATGGTAGTGAAACTCCCTTACTGTTCATGTGGCGACTGTGATACCATGTAAATAGCTGACCAAGCAATCAAAAGGTGGCATTGGAAACTGTTGTTCTTGCTCTAAATTGCTTCTAAACTGAACCTTTAAAACTGAATGGCATTTCATAGCAAACTGCCTGCCCTTTTAATGAAAATGTCAGTCCTATAGAAAGTTCTTGTTTAGAGGAACCATGTGGTAGACAATACTCCTAATGAAGATCTTCTTTTGTCTCTGAACTTGCCCTCTCTTTTATTTCATTACACAGAGATACCAGCCAGGACTCTTCAATTATGGGAATAGCTTTTCATTTTAACTACTGTTTTGTAGACATTCTTGCTAATGCATTTTGTTCGTCTTTGTCTTTCAGCTTCCCATTTCCATTGTCATCCACTAAAATGACAGGAGACAGAGGTTTTTCATTAAGGGAAGAGCTAAGAGGAGACAGTATAGTTCAAACTCTGTTTGGTAGAGTGAACAAAGGCTTGACTGTTTAATTTTACACTCACTACAGGTGCATATTCAACTAGGTAATAATATCTTATGGCCATTAAAAGTGTACTAATTGGAAACATTTTGAGAGAATGAATTTTTAATCTATGACATCAATAATGTGACCCACCACAATGTCTGAAAGTATTTCTTTCTTCATGGAATGTGTGTATGGTTACTTCTGTCCTCTCCCAGTCAAAACCTAAAACACATTATTAGCTTAAGCTTCAGTAACAGAGGATTAGGATTAAATAAAAAAAGTTTTTCTCCTTCTCACTAGAGCAGGCTGCGCAGCACATGTATAGGAATTTGTATATGTGTATGTATGGGAGCTGACTCAGCTGTCAGAGTAAAAGCCTAATATTCCTAAATATTCACTTTGGGACCCTGGAAAGATGACAGGGTCTCTGCGCCTCTTCCTGAAGTTCCTTCTGTTTGTGATTTCAGGTTTATTAGGTGTAATGTATCTTGTGTGGATATTTGTAGGAATTCTCCTTGTAAAGTTTCTTTCTCTAACCTACCGCTCTTCCTCCTTTTTATCAGAAAGTTCTGTTATCTCTTTCAGGATGCTAAAAAAAAGTGCTATGTGGGCAGGGACATTTCCCACTAGAGCAGGTTGTCCAAAGTCGCATCCAGCCTGGACTTTAATACTGAGGTGTGGCTTTGAAATCTTGTCTGAGCAGCATGTTTCAGTGCCTCTCGTCAATCTTATTCCTAATGTCTGATCTAAATCTACCCCCTTTTAAATCAAAGACATTATCCATCCCACTTTCTATTACTCCACTGCCTGATAGAGCTCTCCCAGCTCTCCTGTAGGCTCCCTTTACATATTGGAATGCCACTATACATTCTCCCTGGAGCCTTCTTTCTGTCTGAACAATGCCAACTCTCTCAGCCCATCTTCATAAGAGAGGTACTCCAGCCCTCTAATCATCTTCGTGGCTCTCCTGTAACAGAAAACAACAAGCATTTGTACATCTGCCTCAACTTTTTATAACATCCCCAAGTACTGTTAAAAGTGAACAGGATATTTCCAAGCAGTATTGAAATCATTATTACACTATGTGTGAACCATCCAAAAGTTTGTTTAAAGGTTATTTCCATCTTTGAATTGCTTTAGAGGCCTCTGAGATGAAAAGAAAAAACAACAACAACAACAACCAAACTATTAGATTGTCTGTCCATAGGTCAGTGAATTGTAACGCTGCACATATACTGGGCAGTTCACTTGGATTGATATTTAATGAACCCATTACTCACTAACTTATTTTTAACTAAATGTAAAGCACAAATGGAGCATGGTACTAAGTTTGATATTTTTGTCCACTGAGGAATACCTTAACCATTATTTCTAAAGCTCATACTTTTGTAAATATGTATAGATAGTAAATGTGTTATTCAGTCGATGAGGTACCAGTAAAGGAATAAAAAGATTGACCCCCTGTATCTCAAAACACAGACCTTTCACAAATAAGCATGTTATTAACATTACCACTATGTTATCAGAGGCTTTCATCATTCCAAATTGCATGTTGAATTCACTTTCTGCATGTCATTTCTGTACCATTATTATTATAATCAGGAAGTTGAATGGATTTAATTGCTCCAGTTAGAGCTTACTCTGAATTTGCAATCTATTACTGAACCTGCCTGAAAAGGAGACATGCTAATTTTATTATTAATGATGGGCTGAAACAGATAAAAGAAGCATTATTTTTTCTGTGCTTCTAGTTAAACACTCAGCAAACTATGCTGGATATGCAAGACAATCTTCTAACATTGAAAGAGTGGCTTCCAGCTGAGGCCAGTTTAGCATACACTTAACACCTGCTGGCTTACCCAGAGGGAGGCTCCCTTTTGGCTCCTCAGGCAGAGCTGCTGCCAGGGCACCACATGAATCGCATTTCCAGTGTCAGATGCAGTAGTGTGTAGGACAAACACGCAGCGTGACACTTCACCAGATGAGAACTCCACTAATTGTTCAGTCCCCCCTAGTTTCTGACCACCCGTTGACAGACACAATAACAACATCCCAAAAGGAGGAGTGGTTGTGCCAGGATGAAACAAACTCTGATGCCTTACCCCAGTGATTTTCAGGCATTGTGTTTCCTGTTCATGCAAAATAATAATGGTTGTGCTCCCGAGTCTATAAAGAGCTGTTAAACACTCCATATTTCTGCTGATATCTGGAATCCAGGTTTTGCCCTTGATCCAAGCTTTACTTACTCTTACATGCTGCTCACCTTGCTTCCCTTCTAAAAGCATCATTGTATTTTGCAATCAGATGCAATCTAGGAACAGTTACTTTGTTATCAGTGTCTTGCAGGCTATGACAGCATATGGTGGAAGTGTAGTAGGCAAATGTTTAGTCTGTTTCCTCCTACAAAACCCTGGAATTTCTTTCTCCAATTATTTGCTCTTAACAAAACCAAAGAAGACAAAAAAAAAAAAAAAAAAAAAAAAAAAAAAAGCCAGAAGGAAAATCATGACAGAGTGACAGAGTCAACTGGATAAATATAGAAATGAGGATAAGCATACGTGTGTGATAGAGTTAATATGGGTTGAGGCCAGTCAAGGAAGTGCAAATGGATAAATCTGAAGGAGACTGAATGTGAAGGGACTTGTAGAAGGGCTGGATAAGTAAAGACCAGGGAGAGAAAGTTAAAACTGGAGGGCAGATTAGTCTGCAGGATGAATTCTTCCTGCATACTTTTTCATCTGGGGTTTTTGGGCTAGAATTCACCATGTGGAAAAGTAAAGATTTGGAAAGAGAGAGTGCCTGGTGCTGCAGTTGGAGTGTAGCTGCAGAAAGGTGCCAGAGGAAAGCCTGTTTTCATCCTTTTGAGCATCCTGTCTTCCTGCCACTTTCTTCTGCATTAAACGGCAGTTTTTGAAAGTATCTAACAAAGCTAAGTCATCTGGAGCTAAAAATAAGTGAGACAAAGGAATCAAGAATGGCAGTGTGAAACAAAAAACATTCTTAGATAAGGTTTTTTTAATGTTCCTTGACCCATACAGTAGTGTCAGTGACACTTTACTGCAAAGGTAGTAAACAACATGTAAATACAAGCAGAATCCATTCTCTGTTCTCTTGAGTATATAACATATATATTGAATGACATCTGTATAGGGATTGAGGAACTTGCAAAACAGTGGACTAGTCTTGTTCATGTAAACCTGAGTGTGGACAGCAGTGAGAAAGGACAGTAGAGCAGTTGTCTTTCTAGAGGAAGAATTTTCAGCATTTGTAAAAGCTGTGAGATCAAATGTTATTTTAAAATGTGCTTTTTAGCGTTGGATAATGCTAGCCTCATTACCACAGGATAGAGTGGTAATCCTGAATCTAATGCCCACATATGAAGAGGAATAAAACAGAGAATAAAAGAGATTACTTAATATTCAATGTCTTTACCAAAATATTTTTATCACTGTGCATCTGTTACACAAGTAAGGTGACTGTGTCACTCAGTGTTAGGATACAGCTAGCCTTAGGAGGAGGGTGCTATTGCTTCCTTCTGTGGTGGATTACAGCCACAGGGGTAACGGACTCTTGTGCTGTTTTGAATGTCTTCTTGTAGATAGCCAAAGGAAATTCTCCTGCTGAAATGACAAGAATTCATTGATATAGCTTGTTCTGTCAAAGCATATGTTGAAATGTCTGTATTATTTCAATGATGAGCTTTTTTCTGGCACCTATAAATGTATGTTCATGGTAATAATAAGCAGTATCTTGTCAACAGCTATCTACTGTAAGTGATCACTAATCCACTTTGCAATCATTTTCATAGCCTCTTCATTTTCACTGAAAGGATTGTTTTGTTTAGAATTCTTAGAAATGTGCAAAATTACCATTACTTAAATCCAGTGTAGGAGCTGAAAAGAAATACAAGTATAAACCTTCACAGCTGGAGTGCAGATAGATGCTAGGGATGTAGCTTACACTTCTCATTTGTCACATGCAGCATATGCTTGGAGAGTGAAGAACAGATGCAACTTGCGTAATGGGGCAAATCACATACATTTGATCTTCCTAACTCCGCATTTGGACAGTACAATCCTCTTGACCTGTGCTTAATATGACCCCTGATACATGTAAATAGCAGTGGCAGAATGTTGACATGGCTTAGTGGAAACTAGAAAATAAAGGTTACATGGCCTTCGTGTTTGAAGTTTGCTAAGATGGGCAGTATGTTATGTACAGGTGGCAAAAAGGCAGCCTTCAGTGTTGTGACTGGGCTTAGAGTGCTAATGCGGGGGAAAGGCTTGGCAACTGAAGGAACTCTGCTATTATCTACCAGGGCTGCAGGCCATGGCATTATCCACTGGTCTTGTCCCCTGCCAGTGTTGTTCTGGTGCCTGTACAAGTACTTTTTCATGCTCCTTCCTCCACTGGCTGCATCACTGGGGGAAGGTAAAGGCAATCCTTTTGTACTACATGCAGGATTTTACCCCATTGATAATGGAATAAGCAGGTGTACTGGACATGATTCCTGCTATTTTCAGCATTTTCCATATAAAATATTCTTCAGATATCCCGATGTGCCCATTTTTGCTGAAAACATGCCCCTGCTGGAGAATAAACAGATTTTCTTTTCTTATCTTTCTGCCCTTCTTCCTATGGTCTAGACATAGCATAGTATTTCTTCTGGTGCAAATCTTGACTATCTGTGTTTTCAGGGTCCTGTATAAGATACAGAGCATCCAGATAAGTCTGTATTTTAACTCCACACACTAATTGGAATTAAGAGGAAAAAAAATTATTTATACAAGATAGTGTACAGCAAAATCAGCCTGTTGTTTGTATAGGACTTATGTACTGATTTTACTGGTGCCTCTCAAGATTCTTTTTAACAGTAGCTGACAACGGAAGCGGATCTCTGTGTCCCCGTCTTAAATCAAGATCTATACTTTCATATTTGGAGAAGGTAATGGATACAGATATGTTTACAAAAGCCATATAAGAAAAATGTTGAGTCTTAAGGAATATGAGGAAAAACAAGTCATTTAAAAAAAAATTGTAGCCAATTACTGGTCTAAACAATTACACATTTGCTGGAATATTTTGGCTTTAAGTTATTTTTTGTTGTTTTTTTTTTTATTATTATTATTATTATTACACTGGTTTACTTGAATGCAAAAAAAATTTTCCTGGCAGTAGTCCAAACATGCATCTCTAAAAAGTTAGATTTTCTCCCTCTCATTTTGTCTTCTTTGCCTTCCCCGTTATTGATGCACATAATAAAACACTAGGAAAAAAGACAAATCCACCCAAAAGGTCAAAATCAATGATCCTTTTACAGATCGCACCTTTGGGAATCCTGGGTATTTTACCATCATCTTGTGTTTGAGACTGCTACTTGAATACTTGTTTTTTGATGACAAAAATCAATGACTTCTTTAAAGAATACACCCTAGGGGCTAGCGAGATGCAGACTTTGAAATGTTTACTAGTCTGTGCCTGTCTCTGAAAGGCTAATAAACATATTCATATGTTTATGAGTTACTATTTAATGTTATGGATTGGAAATGGTGTATGGTTTTGACAAGAATATTTAGGCTAGTGTGCCCCAAAGAGCTGCATTCTGTATTACTTTGCAAATCTGTATAGAAGTTCTGATCCCAAACTGATTGAAATTGAGAGATGCATTTACATTACATTTAAATTTATCCCTGTTAAATGTTGCTGAAGTTATACAAGTTCTTATTAATGAATTTAATCCAGTAGCCAAATAAATAAATAAAACTATAGAAAACCCACTTTCCAAACTCAAAAAGATGAGAAATCTATTAACTTTAGCAAACATCTTTTCCAAACTATTTATATACCAGCATGTGTTTACTGTTATGTGCTGAGCTGCAGAAAGCATTTGCTTTTTAAAAAACAGATACTTTTATTCACTTTATTTCTTTGCTACCAATTTAGCATTACATTTGTTTATGGCAGCATAATTTGCTTTGGCATCAGGACAGATCTTCCTTGATTTTTCTGAATGAGTGGGGTTATAACAGTCTCTTGTAACTTAATAGGCACTTGGTCTGGATATCCTGTGACGTGGAATGTAGGTTTCAGTGCTGAAGTCTGGACGGTAAGCTTTCTTGCCAGCTGTACAGACACAGGCTTTGCCAGGAAAAAATCTTTTCTTTCTCTCTGCTTTTTTTCCACAGTCAAAGATTTAGAGTTATTATAGTCTTGTGTTTTGCAAGTTGATTTCCAGAGGATCAGCCACGGAAATGTGTTGTGAAATAGACTGTCAGTGTTTAGTAGCCTTGCAGTAATTTGAAGAAAACAATTTGTATTTGTTCTTCTTTAACCCTAGATCTTATCAGTAAATACAGTGATATAAAAGATCAACCAAGCAAGTGCACTGAAAGGCTAGTAGTAGGTAATGCCATTTATGAATTTAAAAATGAATAAACATCCTTGGCATTAAAAGACTTGCTATATTAGACACTCCTTCTCAGTACTGATTGATCTTGATTTAAGTTTACTGATTTAAGCCTTGTGAATCACTCTTACTCTGGGATGTGAAATGCCATCCCTTACTTAAGACAGCTCAAATGTTTTGCTCTTGTGGACTGAAGGAAGAATTACTGGATGAATACTTCTGTGCCACAACCCTGGGCAGAGAAAGAGCAAAGCTTGGAGTGCCTCTGGAAATAACAGCAATAGAGGTGGTTTGTGCATGGAATCCTTTCACATCTATACAGAACTGTGTTCTATAATTAGTGCAGATGTAAAGCTTAACACTGTTCTTAATGAAATAATTTGTCGATTCTTCCAATTTGGGGCTATTCTTTCATGCACTCACCCACCAGACTGACGCGCAGTAGATTGACAGTAGTGAACAAGCACCTAGTTTTGTCCTTAAGCAAAACGGAATCTGTTCTTTCCTGACTTCAAAAAGTAGTTTTGAACAAAGTCATATTGATGTCATTCTTAAATGTAACTGTGGCCATTTATTTTTCAGTCTGTTATCTTCTACAGGCCGAGTTCTCAGTCTCATGGTGTTTCATTTCTTGATATACGCTTTGAAAATGGTGAAAGCTTCTTCAGACTTTTTGGCAATGCATATCTTCTTTCATTCACAGACATAGGCAACAGCTTGGTTGGAGATTGCATGTATAATTGTGGGCAAGGCTAATCAAAAAAGAGGTGAAAAAAAACTGTAGCTAGAACTAAACAGCTCCGTCTGCTGGATAAACATGCAGCAGGAATATCTAAAATAGCTGTACTTACTCTTGTCTAAGCATCTGATGCTGGTCACAGCCACTAGGAGAATGCTGGACTCAAAGGAATTTCAGATCCTTGACTGCTTTTATGATGCTAAGTTATCACTTTTGGCTTCATATCATTCCCCAAATTCCCAACACATACTGGACTGGCTGTCTTGTGCTGCCTGAATTCTGTCATAGGTCAGAGTTTTAATACATGGATGAGAGTACACAAGGGAGAAGAGTACATCTGTAATTTTTAGCTCTTGAACTTGTTTGACGGTTTTACCATTTCAGTACTAAGATTCTTTTCATAATAAGTATGACATTGCCTCTGTGAATTAACTCTTGCTTCCCTTAGAAATGGAATTGATGTGCAAATGTATTTTTGTACTTCTAGTAAAATTCCCTGTGTCCTTTGGGTTTTGGGAAGAAATAAGTATTGAGAACCGTGCTGATGTAAAGTTACTGTTTGATGCTAGGAAGGATGTGAGAGCATGTATTTAAACTCTTGCTTGGCTTTAAGGCCATTAGTTTTATTTTCACACATATTAAGAAGTATAATTTTCTTTAAAGACTTTGCCTGTGCTTAAGGATTTTGCAACTGAGGCAGTATTTAGTTGGATTTTTTTTTTAAATTTAGTGTTCCTAAGTAAAAAATATAGTACTTGAACAGCTTGCAACTCAGATGCTATTTCACTTTAAGAGGAACAATTGGTTGAACTTGTTTAATGTTGGCGAGAGAGTCATGAATTCCAATAAGGCCATGAATACATTTATTATTAATTTTGTTCTCATTCATTTTTAATTTTCTGTCAGAGAGAATCAAAGGCTGAATTGGTGACTTCAGTGTTTTCTACCTTGCTCTATTGGCTTCAAAAGCCCTTTAATAAGGCAATTATTTATTCTGGACATCACTGGGAAATCAAAGGTGAAGAAATCAGGGCTATCTAAACCCTATAGTGCTTTAATTCAAACAGCACTCACATTGTAGGATAGAGTTCATATATATGATTCTTTAATGTTTTGTATTGGTTGGTACTTTTTCATGTTAAAATTAGTTGGAAAGGAAAGCGAAGAGAAATCATAAAAGAATTCAGATAATAGGAACAAGAATTACTGGAATCATCAAGGTATCTGAATTCAAGCTGGCTCACTGTTCTGGGAGGAGGGTAGTAAAGAATTCTTGAGAAGAACTTGACTACAAGGCTTTTCCAAGAAAGCTGTGGTGGCTGTAAATGCCTGTTAATGCCTAAAAATGAGGAGATCTAATTTCACAGTAATTCTCTTATCTAAGGTGTGAAACTGCACTGAAGCTAGTAAAACAACATGCATATGTTTTACTGCATCAGATTTTAAAATAGAATATAAAATGTTTATCTAACTGTGGTATATAGTGTTTCTATTTCAGGAAGTGGACAGAATATAGGGAAAACAAGGCACGGGTATAAGGGTGTATGCGTGTATGAAATTGAGGAGGAGTTCTCTTCAAAGACAGCCATGGAAGTAGAAGGGCAGAATTTTTGATTAGCAGACCTCCATTTTACCTGTATGGACTTCTGATTCTAGTACATCTGTGGAACATTTCTTAAGTTCCACCTATTCCTTTGAGTATATTATTGATAGGATTCCACCATAAGCAGGAGGTAGCATGTATTCTTTGTACAGAAAGCATATGAAAATCTCAGTTATTCACACTGCTTTCCTATCAAGCTGTTACTGCAGTCTCTTTCTATTTTGTTTTTGTTCATTCTTCAGAATTTTGGCTTTCTATGAAGTTGACTGAACAAGAACTGAAAAGGAGAGAACGTATCAAACCTGACATTTACAGGTTCAAGCCTTCAATGTACTGAGCACATAGTCTAAAGAAAACAATTGCGGAATTTTCTTGTCTTGTATCCTGAATTCTTCCTGCAGAACTTGACACTAAGCTGCCTTACTGTAACATGGTGTAGTTCAAAAGTGATTTAGTATTCCACATAGAGCAAGTAACATTTTGTTCTAATCCTATGTGTTGAGCAAAGCAATAGGAGGCTATTTGAAAACGTTTAGCCATGTGCTCCTGAGGAAAAAAATAAAAGTGTGTTCTTCCCTGTCTTAACATTCTGCTAATCAGAATACTGTCTTAAAAAAGAAGAATATTGTACAACTTGCCATAAAGTTTTATGAGCCAATTATTAGACCTCTATAACCTTGGACAATTATATCTATAGATGTCTTATTTTCCATAGGCCAGTGCCCTTTTATGCTTCTCTTTCATAGTTAATGCATTGCCTCGTTTAATAATTTAAAAATAATTTATTTGAGTTAAATTGCTTTTTTAGAAGGCATAATCTTATCATTCTCATTTTTATAAGAAACTCATTTTAATTTGTTTGCTGTGCCATTCTCACATGAATTTAGGAATTTAATGGAGTGAAAATTGAATGCTGATGGCATCACTGAAATTATTAATTTGGTAAGCGAAAGATTTATTTGGTTGATTTAGATGGAATTTTCAATACCCAATTATCTTTGGACTCTATTAAAGAATGAAGCTTCACCAAATAACAGTTCTCACTCAGAGTTCCTCAGGATGAATTGAAAAGGACATCTTCATTATTGCTATTGATGTTAACGTGGAAATCACTTACTGTTAATAATCCTGAAGGACAAATAAAGGCTTATTTTCACCCTCAAGAAGCTAGGTACCAAACCCTAAATATGTTATCTTAGTGAATGAATAACACTTGCAGACAATAGACTTAGCTGTGCAGAATATTTTAACAGTTTACTTTTAGCTTTCCAAATCCTATTAGAATAATGTAGTGGAGGAAAAATGTATTTCAGTCATGTAAATAACTTTGTCTGAATTTTTTTTTATGAAGGGTGGCAATATAAGTATTATAAAGAGACTATCTGCAAACGTAGATATGAGCATACAAGGGAAATATTTATTTTCTCTTATATTCCATAAGACATTACTTTTAGGGCTATGAGAATTCATTCCTTATTATAAATCACCATTTCAGAGGTTCAGATTTCTTCAAGAGTCATTTTAATAATATTGTTTACTAATATCTGCATCTGCATGTTCAATACCCATTGCTTCCTGTAGAGCAACACCGGAGTGGTAGCATACTGTAGTGAAAATTTTGTTGTCTTTTTCTGTTGTTTAAAACTGTCCTAATTGACACGTCTAAAATCGAGAGAAGCATATTTCTCACTAATTCTACAGACAATAACTGAAAATAGAGGAGAAGGAATTCAATTGAAGCATTATTTACATTAATGTTGATGTCAGGTGTTGGAGGGAATCCTATTGCTTTAAAGTCAAAATGGAATGTATTCTCAATTGCTAAAAGTATGGAATGCAGAACTACTTACACAGCAACTAGAAATAGTCAGTCAAATTCTAGAGTATCCTGGATATAACGGATATCTTCCAGTGCTGTAGTAAGTTGGATATTAAATGATTCGTTGGCAATATAAGAATGGAAACTTATTTTGCTGTCAGTTCTTTGTTTTGTTTGTGGGATTTAATTTTTTTAATGAAAGTTTGAGAAAGTCAATTCCTTGAAAAATGTGGGTTGCCAGAGTGCTAGAGGTTAATTTCTTCAGACTCCCATTTTAATCTTTAAATACTGAGCCAGCATGGTTCTTCTAGCCAAGTATCAATTACGTGTTAGTTATGTGGTTTTATATATCTATTCATTGTTTCTCTGTTGAGATTTGTTTTTGAAAAGAGGAAATGAAAGATTTAATAATTTAAAACAGGCTTGAAAATAGTTAAATTATCCTTGCAAAGGAATATAAATACTTAAAGAGAAACAAAATGTATCAAGACCTTTGCACTGGCTTCTTCAGATTCGGAAGTGTTCGAGCGTAGCCAACTAACAGTAAGCAGTGCAGGAGATGGGTCACACACGGAGGCAACCAGAGCCTTCAATCTTAGGAGCTATTTACTTTACATATGCAGTCACTGTCCGAAAGAAATTCGTATATAATTCTTTTCCTTAAATGCCATGGGACTTTTGATGGATTATCTGATCTTATAAGATTGTTAAAGCTTTTCTGGGATGAATAGAAGAGGTACAATTCCCCTTTCTTTTCCCTTCCTCTCACCCTTAGTAATTAAAATCGGTTCACAGAACCTTTTGCACCACAGCAGAAAAGCTGTCTTCATTCTATGATCAACAAAATATCACTTGCAATTATTTTTATCACTTCATACCATGTACAATAAAGAAAAATGCTTCAGAACTGTATCCCAATGAAAAATCAATCTCAATTCATGTAATTATCAGCAATGTCAGAAGGAGATTTCTGCCTCACGAAGAACTATGATACAGGCACAATTAACTCATTTAACCGCAAAGGAATAATTAGCCAACAAGAAAGGACAAGAAAAAGAAGTTTAATGCCACAGCAGTACATCATCCCCCTTTTTAAACCAAAACTATTATCACACGGGAAAGAGAGCTCTATGACACTGGCTTGCCTTTTTTTTTTTTTTTTTTTTTTTTTTTTTGGACAGTGAAATACTAAGGTACAAACAACAGCATTAAAAGAGAGTGAGGCCTCTGTGTCAAGTTTCAGACAAGCAGGATGCTGTGTAGTTATGGTAGAAATAAGTTGATAATGAAAATGCTGACAAAACCTTACCTGCAGTCTTGTGAACTTCGCTGTTGTGAAAACTTCAGGATTAAGTAGACAGGTATGGTTAATAAAATCTCCAAAGGAACACATTGACGATGAATGTATATATAATTATGGCTTTCTGAAGGACTTTAAGCTCTGCATTTTTCTTGTTTATATTTCGCTGAGGCAACTAAAGGACTGTCAGCAGGATATTGTCAATGTTTAAATGTATAAATATCTTTCAAACAAAAACATCCTGAGGCTTTTTATGTAGTACATACTACTTTCACTATTCAGTGAGTATAACTTTTACATGATGCAAACAATATCAAAAATCAAAGGGAACAAATATTGAAGAGAAATATCAACAGTCTTAAACATAACCTGCAATTCTGTGGACTTGCTGTAAGTCCAGTAATATTTGTGAGAGTCGTTTAGTTCTTCAAATCTTTTAAGACAGGTCACAACATACTGTTTTCCACACCTTCCTTATAGTACAATGTAAAGGGGAAAGCAGTGCTTGTTGTTTTTTTTTTTTTTAATCTGAGAACATTGGCATTTGGCCTCAGCCTTGCAAAAGATAACTGATGTTGAGTGCACCTGGTTGCACATGCAAAACCCTGCAGTTCACAAATGCAAATTAACTGTTCACACAAGCAGCAAAAGTGTGAAGATTGCAAGCGTGAAAGATATGCTGCAAAAATTTGCAGGGCCTCGCGTGCAGTTAAAGGGATATTGATAATTTAAGTCATGATACATTTATTGTATGTGCTGTACGATGAGGTTGATTCATGATGCTGCTCTCAACGACCAGGTATTTCATGTACTGAACACAATATGAATGCGTAGTGGCTTGTAGAAAAGCACTCAGGTAGTTCAAATGCCCAAACTAGATGGATCAAACACCATCTAGCTTCAGGTGCCTAAACACCTTGGCAGCTTTGGCCCTTGGTCAGTTCATATGTTAATGAGCTTCTGTAGCTAACATTACCTGAAGGCCTTTGTCATTTTTCATGTGAGTTCTGACTGTCAAAGCTAACATTTCCATTAGCTAGCTAACCAAGCTGCTGTTCTCATAACAAAAGTGTAGGCAAATCTTGCCTCCACTTGAGAAGAACATTTGTTTCACTAGTGGCCTGTTATATTCAGCCTTTTTGTTGTGGCAGATCATCCTCTAGGGAATGTTTGGGAAGTGGTAGAATGTTAGCATCAAGTTTGTTTTAGAATTCTGTGGGAGCAGTAAAGGGTGAAGGTGAGAACAGAGTACTGAGTGCCTCAACAAACCAACAGGAATGCCATCTCGGATGGAACAACAGATTTCTCAAGCCCCGCAAGAAGAGTGTAGTGAGTATAAAAAATGATGTTAAGGTTAGTATTTCAATTATTGTAAACAATGCATTGAAACATAGGATTTATAAGTAAAAGATTGTCAAAAAGCAATTAGGCAGCAGAACATCCCCACAGTGTAAATGCTTCAGTGTTTTCTCCGATTGGACAGAGAACGCGGTAGTCACTGTCTTTGCACTGACAGAGTTGTTAGTGACATGAGTATCTTTTGCCACTATAAACAGATCCCACCAGTGTGTGGATTGATACTGGACAGGAAGGTCTTTGTACCATTTGTTAATCTCCCACTTGGTAGAAAGATAAGTGAATGGGATCCAATGGTGGAGTAATGAGCTGTATCCAATACTGCTGCTGTATGAATTACGATATTTAAGAAAAGATAAAGTAGTGCAGCTTTGTGTGAAGACAAAATCTGAGGAAACTAGTGCAGTGCTTGTGAATAACTGTATGTGGCAGCTTTGCAAGCCAGAGAGACAGAAATAAATAAAATAAATTAATAAGAAGTCAATTTAGTAAATTCAGCCTAGGTATAAGCATAGAAATTTGCAGTGACAAATTCCATAGTCCTGCTACTATTTCTAAATGCAGCCTTATCTTAAATTGAAACAAATGCAGAAATGCACTTGGTAGCTTTGATTCGAATATTTGACACCATTTGACTCCCTCTTTGCCCCCTTTCCCAGTAGCTTGGAGGAATCCCTTTGTATTAAGGCTGCTGCAGTAACTGATGTTTACTGGGAGACTGTATTTCTGGGCGTAGAATTTCAGAGCCTGGAAATCAGCATTTCAATCAGTGGAACTTACATGCCCTTAATATCAAATAATCTTCAGGAGTGAAGCCTGAGAGATGGTACGTGAATGCCAACGCTGATGGTAATTATAGCCAGGCTTTGTTTCTTCACTACTTTATTTATTTATTTTACTATTTGAAGAGAAGAAGCAGCAGTGCATAAAGGTACGCTTGTCCAACTGCAGGATTTTTGCAGTTCATTTGTTTTTGTGCACATTGTCACATTTTGAAGTTGAATGGAGCCAGTGTGGTAATTCCAATGGTCTGAAAGTTCGGGGTGTTCACATATCATTTGCTGGTTTTCATACCCATTCTGCACTTAGCAGAACAGATTGAGTGGCTAATGCTAGTGGAATCTTGCTTCGTGTTTCTCATCTAACATACGTGCAAGAAAACCCTTCCTGTTATAAACGTGTTCAGATAAAATGTGTGTTGGCTTTGTCCTTGAAGAAAGAAGCCTCATATTCCCTCAGAATCTGAACAATGCAATTAAAAAGAATCCAGAGAGATTGTTTTTTATTGCTGCAATTTTAAGCATCAAGTTATTTAAGGGAAAAATAATATTTTCTTTCTGTCTTTTCTTATATTTCTGTTCTTGTCTGAGAAGGTAATTTTTAGTTCAGTCAAGGCCAAAGACAAAGTAGAATAGATGTACTGAAACATATGAGTACCAAGGATGTGATTTCCTTAGCAATGATAATCCTGTCACAGCTGTCAAAATTTACTCCTTTATCCTTATGACATTTTAACAGGATGGAAACGCCATGTTAGAATAAGCAGCTATAAAGAACTCAGTCCAAAATTACTGGCAACAGCAGGCTCTCCCAGGCAATATATTGTTTACAAATTTCAGAGAAATCACTTTACTGATATTACATTTGAATTTGATGCTCCAAAGCTTAGCCATAACTCTTTTTTATTATGGCAAAGTTAAAGCAGACATTTAAAAATGTTAATTTAATTTCCACAGGGTTTCAGAGAAAAAGATAAGTGTAAAATTATTATGCCAAAAAACAAACATTACAGGAAATATAACTCCTTCATCGTCATGAATACTTTTGGTTATTATCAGTTTTTTTTTTTGAGATGGAGAATGAGGAACAAACTACAGTATTTGATCTGATTTACTTCAGCTCAAAGAAAGATAAATTTTGGAACTTCTGCATGTGTAGGTAGATTACAGGTGCCTTTCCCACTTACTGCAAAGCAGGCAGTGAGGCAGTACTGTCTAAATCGGTAAACATTCAAAACAGTAAAAATTCTCATTTAGTGGTGTTGCAAATGCAAGTAAAAAAAATGGTAAGTAAGGAGCAAATTGACACTACAGCCACTCCATCACTGCATCACCTCAAAAAATACATTTTTCTTCCTGATGCTTCTAAATATACTGATTAAATAGCCTTGATTGAGTAGTGCTTCCTAAGTAGTTGCATTCCCTGCCAGCTCTGTAAAGCTGATACCTTTATTCTGGGTTCTGTACAATGGTGGTAATAAAATCCAGGTACAGATGTCCCCTATGATCTAGTTTACATTTTGGAGGAGTTTGAAATATATAGCAACTAAACAGCTTTCTGACAGATAACAGGAAACCAGTCACTGTCTCTTCTCCATTAGTAGCTGCATTCCTTCTTGGCTACTCTTTGAATGAGGCATTGTTTGTTGTGTTCCCCAAGAAAGTCTTTGTTCAGTATTTTATGCCTTTGTGATGCACAGATTAAATAGGACACAGAGTTATAATATTATCATCAGAGGAGCTTCTTTGGGCTATGAATGACTGTATCATCTTAGAGGTAACTCTAAAGTCCTACTCATGTACTTCTCACTTCTAGCGTGCTTTATCACTGGGGTCATTGCCAAGCCACCAGAAGGACTTTATATTTAGATACCCTTGTAATTTCATCACACTAAACACTGTTCACATTAAAAAGAATAACAAAGACACCTCTCTGCACAGTCCTGAGCACAAAACAAAAGGTGAACTCCTTGTCCTAGTGAGTTTCAGTGTGGCAAGTATTTCATTCATCATCCTGAGACAACCTAATGAGGTTAAAAAAAAAAAAGCCAGTGTTATTTAATTTCTGCATTCATTATCTGTTTCTAAATTTCTCTGGATGGGGCTGGAAATAATTTTTTTTTTCCTTTTCACTTTGTGCCAGCAGTTTTGACCTCACTCCTTGGAACTCAGGTTTCCTGAGAAAATTTAGTGCACTGTTACTTTAACTTTTTCTTATGTGGGAAAAAAAAGAAAAAAAAAGGAACAGATCTGACAGTGTAACTTATTCTAACACAGTTTCATAAATTTTGATGGAACTGACTGCTCAGAGTAGTGTTCTTTCTTATGAAGAAGACAGCATGTCAGAAACACCAACACCTAAAGGGTTTACTCACTATATAGAAAAAAATCCTTATTGGAGTTTGTATTGCAGTTTGTATTTGTAGTTCTTGACTTAGTAAGAATACATCTAGGTTGTTAGCTAGTGGAGGCTACCGAATGTATATTTGTTAAACCTTCATGTGTGTGTATGCATGTGCATGGGAATGGCTAAGGCATGGCCTGACCTAACGAGTGAGCATCTGGGGATGGACACAGCCAGCTCTGGGAGCACAGGTGAAAGTAATTCACTGTTGTGACTCGAAGGGGGGTGGAACCTGGACCCACCCTTCTCTAAGCCTCATTTAAGGACTTACTGAGAGGAGGGAGGGTTTTCTACTTGGAGATTTTGCCTTTTGGAGTATTTTGTGGGCTCTGATGTTTGTGCTAGGTAAGCTAATGTATTTTTCTTTAAGTGGTTTGTGACCATCACCTTTTTAGATAATTTAATCTGGTATTATTTTTCTCTTTTTTTTTTTTTTTTTTTGTGTGTGCTACAAAATACTTATAAAAGCTGTTAAAAAAAAAATGTTGATTTATGAAGCTCTTGTGGCTGGTTTGTGTTACAACTGTTTCTATCTCAAGCTTGCTGCTCTTTCTAGGGGTACATGATATTAGAAACTGTTAAGGTATCAGAGCCTTGCAACTCCTGATCATGGCCTATGTAAGCTCTGCTGTCATGTTATAAGCAAGCTGTGACATTCCTCTAATATTTTAAGTAATTACTGTATGATTGTCCAGTGCATCATGATGATCTACTGGGCTTTAGTAAAAATGTCTGTGTTGCTTTGGTTTTTGTCCTTTATACCTGATTTATTCTGTGCTCAAATTATTTCTAGAGAGCTTTCTGTTACTGTGTTTCTCCCTTCACATTCGGGAAAGGCTTCAGGAAAGCTGCTATGTGACACTGATCTGATATGAATCAATATCTTCCAGTGCACACTTTAAAAAAGAAAAAAAAAGCAACTGTTCTCTTTAGGTCTTTTAACATGCTTTGAGGTTCCCTTTTACCCAGAGCAAGTTGGAGCATTCAATTTAAATGTCTGCTTGATGCTGTATTTTGCAACATTACTTTCAAATAATGTTAGTACATTATGTTAATGTTCTTCTAAACTTTACAAATCAATTTTAAGAGATGGTGTAATCAAAAAGTTGTTTGAAATTGGAAAATGACTGAGCAACAGCGTAAATGATTTTTGATTTATTAAAAATAAATTTCCTTTAAAAATATATATAAAGCATAGATGTTTCAACTAAATAAAGTAAGCATTATACTGCTGGAAGAGTTCCACAAATTCATCTTGTCTTTTTCTGTACTAAAACGAGGAGTTATTATACCTTTATAAAAACTATTACTTAACTCATGTCTCTGGAAGAGATAAATCCCAGCAGAAAAGAGAGGAAACCAGTGACAGTGCAGAGTATACAAGGATAACGTTATTGCACATCCCATTGTGTCAGATGTAAAGGTATAGAAGCCAAAACCAAATTGCTCAAGTGTATGGCATTTAATAAAATGCTGCTGACTTTTCCTTCTTTCTCTTTTGGGAAAATCCGTTTGTAATAGATTCAGAAGTCTTTCATTTAACATGTCATTGTGTATTTAGTTACTCTGGCCACCATCTTTGCAGTTTGAGCACAGCAAAATGACTTTGAACTCTTGCTGGATTTCATTGCTGGGTTAGTACTGCATTGACAAGGCCTTTCCTTGCTTTTTTTCAGATAAAATTATGTGGCAGTAAATCTCATTCATGTTAGTGATCTCTGTCAGTGAAGCTGAAAATCATGTTGTAATTTTACTGATTGCCTTCAAAAGGACTCAATCATAATATAAAATCATAAACATGATTATCAAAAATAATATGTAAGATTTTCCAAGATAATGTGTACCATTAAGAAAGGGAAGTAAATATACTTTAGTCCATGTATGCATGCATACAGGCTCTCCTGTGTCATCGGAACACTGAACTCTTATGTTTGCCTAAGAAGCAAATTAAAGCTTAATTCTAGTTTCCAGGGTAGTCACAGGATACTTGCCCCTATTCTTCTATCGCATCCTGCAGTGCGTTATTGGAAGAAGGTGAATGGTCTGCAATGTGGGATGCTCCTTCATTTGTATTTTCACAGACATATAGTGATTATGCTTTCTCTCTGTAGCTTACATTTTAGAGATAAAAGGTATTCAAGAAGAAATGAAAAACAGAGGGGAGGGTGTAAATATATATATAATATATATATTATATATATATATGTAATATATATATATAACCTCACTGGGAATCACCTGATGGCATTACAAAGAAATTAATTGCCTCTGGGCATAGTCAGAAGGTCCAGAGTTGCTAAACAGTGTTTAAGTTTTCCCTGAAGAATTACAATTTTGCTCAGGAAACACTGAGCTCAAATGGCTGCCAGCCCATCTGTGACGACTGCAATCACTGATGGTAGAAATTCCTTAATGACTAGAATTGCAAATTACTGTATTTTCTTTACGTGTTGCTCTAAACACTTTCGAGAGCTTTTTGTAACAGGTAATTAAGTTCCTCCCATGCTTTGAAAATCAGAAGTTCTGTGATGTATGAATGGAAATTATTGTAGCTGGTGCTGGAATTTTTGGAGTATGAGCTTCCATAGTTGTGTGAGTTGAAGTTGTTTGATGCGTCTTGGTGTTAGCACCGTGTTAACTTTTCTCAAGAGCAGAGTCCTTAATTTTACCTTCCATGAAGATCCTGTCCAATTCCTTTTTTGAGCACAAGATGTTTTCGTCCATGCTCTGATGCTGACTGTCAAAACAATCTGAAGCATACCGTGTCCCTCCTCTGCTGCCTTCCTCAGCTTTAAAGCATTTACATTGACCACCTTCACAAAATGGTCTGAGTTCTCTGAGGAAAAGAAACCTATAAGTGGTTTTCTTACATTGCCAGTATCTTAGTAAAACTTGTTAGTCTGCATCTGAATAAAATTGAGATAAAAATTACCATCCACTGTGAAGTGCTTTGAGATCTACAGAGGAAAGGGATTTATAAGAGGCATTGCTGCAGCTATTTCATCTCTGCCTCTATGTATTAAGAATTTTGGTGCTGTTGCTCTGAGCCAGTGTTCTCACTTGAACTTATGTATTTAGTTGGTATTCCAGGTGGAATCTGTTTTAATCATTTGTTCTTCATTTGTCTTATGTTCCTCAAAGATTGAGACTCGACTGTGTAGGCTTGTTGGAATGCTCTTGGCAGCTGGGATTATTTGAGGCAGAGAAGACTCCAGAGACTGCAATGGGAAGCAAGCAGGAGGATCTATGAAGGGGAGGATCTATGAAGGGCATCAGAAAAAGGATTTGTGAGCCTGTAGGTCAAGCAGGAAGAGTGAGGGGAGCAGACAGCAGGCAGTCAGGTCACTGGAAAGAGAGAAAGAAAAGCTTAAAGGGAGTTAGAAATAGGGCGTGAGTTGCAAAAATCCACTAAGTAATTGATAAAGCTGAAAGTTAGGAAGAAAGGTTGTATGTGAAGAAACAGAGTTCACTGAGGGAGAGCTGCTTATAAACTTACAGATTTCTGCTCTCCTAGTTTGTGCTCCAATACATTCGTTCTTTATTGAGTGCGAATTTCTTTTTTTTCCTTTTAAGAAAGCTCAATACAGGAAAAGTCCTAGGCAAGTCTTCACTTTTGGGCAGTTTTGAGTCCCAAGACAGGGCCTTTTTGACTCTGTGTACTGAGTTAAATATTGTAGATTGAAAAACCAACTCTACAATTTTTATTTAATAAAGAATTTTCATTGCAACTGACAACTTAGTATCTCATAACTGTGACTGTACCCGATATTTTCTGCTCTACGAATCTGCTCTATTTTTTTGTCCCTTTGAGCTACCACACTGAAATATGGCGAAGCACAGGGCTGTTAAGTTGGGAGTTGAAACATGTCTGTGTCTACACTGATCAGTAAAATGTGGTCACTAGGAGTAATGGGTTCTGTGATAGGTCAGTCACCTGAAAGTTGGGTGACGGTGGAACATTTGACAGATATCTACAAACCTGTTATAAGTAATGCTGAACTAGTCTGGTGTAATACATATGATTCATGGCTATCTGTTGTACTGGAAGATAAAACTTTCAATTAAGAAAGGTAAGTCACCACTAAAATAATGTTAACAACTAGCTTATATTGGATTAAAGCTAGTTATTTGAAATAACTTGCTATTGGTTTTACAAAAACTGGTGCTATCAGTATGGTTGGAGTAAGCCAGGGCCATTACAAATTTAGCAAATGTTCCTCATCTAAACAAGCTCACAATGGACAGAGAAAAATCTGTATTAAGTTGCTGTGGTAGGAGTCATCATAAATACAGCCAAGTTTCAGAGTCCTCGTTCTTGAAGACATCATGCTCCTGGGTGTAATTGCCTTTAAGGTAAGCTTTATGCTACTTGAGACTGATTAGTGGTGTTATTCATCTGAAATCCCTTAGAAAAGGGCATAAAATAATTCCTATTGAAATTGGTAATTCAAGCCTCGCAACTGGCTAAACGCATCTAATACAAGCATTTCATAATCTGAATATTCAAGTGCTTTAAGTATTTCCCTACTGATACAAATGTCTTTGTGAGTTATGTGCAGGCTGAAAACTCAGTTTTCAATTATTTTCCTTTATGCTTTACAAATAATAAGCAGACAGAAGCTTAGAAGTATACTTCATAATACTTCACAAAATGGCAAAAAAATCTTTAGATTGAACAGTGGCTTCTCCTGATGGAAGTTATTTAGAATTATATGGTGAAGTATGTGAGTTTGACAAAAAGAGCTTGTCACTGGAGTATGATTTTAATTTTTTCCTAGGTGATAATTATTTCTAATTTAAAATTCTATACTTGCTCATGTTGCTGTGGGTAGAAACATCTCAACAGTGCCCATTGCATTGAAGAACTGGGATCTAGTTTCGTGGCTGAAGTGGTTGGTTGGTTGTTTTTTTTTGTTTATTGCGTGACAAGTTGGATTCCAGGAAAGAAAGCACTTTCAAATGAAATGGTTCAGGATGAATCTGCTAGGCACTGAACTTAGTCCACCTCTGCCTTGCCATATATGAAAGGGCGGAAGGATTTCCAGGCTGTTGCAAACTACATTTTTTCTTGGCAAATAAAACAGGCAAAATAGAGAAGGAAATCCTTCGTGTTTCTGATGATTGTTCTGAGCTTTTACATCTGTTTTCATTTAGCTCTCTAAATTAAAGCAAAGATGTTTGGCCTTCAGTGCAGGTAAAGTCTGTCACAAGCTGGAGTGGAGAAGTATATTATCCAGCTCCGAATGATGTCCCACTGTACTCTGTCTTTGGAAAGCAGGGAAGCAATGATTCTCTGAGCATTGGCTAAAGGAGCATATTTTTCCTGTTCCAGTCTCATTCTGAGAGTAAAAATTAAACCTAAAATGTGTTTTTAGGGAGAGGAAGATGACTGATGGTTTTCTTTTTAATTTACAACGGAAATACCAAAAGCTAATTTCTGACTGCTTATGACTGTACATGGAGTACAGCTTCCCATAATGTAACTTTCTCAGTGAAAGTGTCCTATATGACTGTAATTGCTAATCAGTAGTGAAATGAGAGACAGTAAATTGTTTGCATAGTGTGCTGGAATGGTAAGCTGCAGGAGCCAAGGACCTCTTACAGAAATATTCAAATCTTCTCCTTTAGTAAATACAGACAACTTAACTAGTCCTGTGACCTGTCTTTTAAGTTTTGGCTAATTGACATAGGATTCTTACATTCGACATCAGCATCAAGAAAACTGTTTTCCTTCTAATGTAGACTGTTGCACTGTAAGTGCACTGTTCTACCTTTTTTTTTTTTTTTTTTGTACTGCTATGCGTAATAGCACATCTATACACTCATTTATGAGCAGTGGCTATAAGAGACAGCTCTTATAACAAAGGACTGTATCTAAAAATTACTTTCTATACAATAATTATTTATGATGTTAGACACTCAGAAGAATAAGGCCATGTTTAGCTAAGGTTTATGAAACTAATTTCCTACCTAAATGAGAAAGCACTATCATTTGAGGGCAAGGGAGCATTACAACGGTCTCTCTTCTTCTACCACTTGTTATGGTAAGCTGTCTTTGCTTCAGCTAATTTTGTTACAAATGCAGTTCAGGTCTTAATATCACAGCCGTAATGACATTATCCATTTTAAGTTTTTATTAAACTGCTGAGGTGGGGCTATTTAATAGTGTCGCCTAAGATCTGAATTGACTAAAAGAGCATAGCTTTATGATTTTAAGGATTTTGGTAGTATATTGTAACAGTTCATGTAAGGTCAGATCCTTAGCAGGTATGAATAGTATTATTCACTTAGAGACACTTCTAATGGTCCCTGTGTCTTGGGATGTAGTAATCCTCAGGAGAAGTCAGGCAACCTCTTTGCATATAATTTACCTTGTTACCTTTTTTTTTGCTACTGTTTTGTAGTACTCAAGTGCTCTATGTGGAAGTATAAAGTACAAGTCACAGGTAATATTTACACCCAAGATCAGTGCTTATAGGTCTGGTATTGGAAGGTTGCTTTTTGTGATGCTTTGTCTTAAAGTCCCATTGTCTATTTATCTGTAAAATGAAAAGTTTATGTGATTTTTTTTTCTGTGATACAGTTTACTTGTATGCAACAATTTACTCAGTGATCAGATCATATGAATAGGATTTGTATCTGAAACCCATCCCAAAGGGCTGCAGTCACCGTTAAGTCTGATGGCCTACAGTTTGCCATTTGAAATCAAACTCAACTTGAATGTCTGCCAAACCTTTGTTCTTTGTCAAATTTTGATTCTCTGAAATCCTTCAGGGTATTTTCATGCAGATTAATAAAATCAGAATTCACAAAATAAGAGTGTAGTTCATGAGAGTTACCAAGCAGTGCTGACTTCTGTGAATGGAACTGAGATGAGAATTGTCTTCAGCTGCTGACAGGAAAAAAAAATCTTATCAGTTTGTCTTTACAGTTGAGAGCAAAGTCAAATGTGTGATAGCTGGGGTATGGCAGTAACATACATCGTTCCTCAACTGATGATTATTTTTTTGAATGAATGGAATGGTCAAGGAAAGTGCAGGGATTTATAGCACCTATTCATCATCTCAATTTTTAACCAAGTTCAGCACAGAATAGATGATAATCACCACCAACTGATGGCTATTGAAGGCATGAAATGAATACTGGTCCTAGAATTCCTGCAGCCCTAAAACTTATTAAAAGAATTTGGACAGATAATCACAGTGTAATAAAATGAAGCTATTCAGAAGTCTGGAAATGCAAAAACGGTTTACTGATTTGTCAAATGTAATTGTCTGCAATACATTTGTATGCATTTTTCTGAAGATATTAAACACTTTGGCTAACTCAGTAACAATAAAAGGTAGGTAAGAATAAGGGTTGGCTTAGAGGGACAGGATAAACTGCATAATAAAGAAATTATCCCTGGCAACTCTTTAAATTTTTGGCTACTGTGAAAAACAGGAAAGAAAGAAAACTTTTCCCCGCAGCAGAGTATGAAATAGTTTGGAGTGATGGTCTGACATTTTAATTATGAAGTTATGCCTTCAGCTTTGCAAATCCATTTTTTTTAATATAACTTCATGATTCTAAATAATTCTCTGAGTGTATTGACTCGTATAAGTGAGATTGAACTGCTCGTTCAATCTCACTGTGTGGTCAGTGTGCACATTGCACAATTTTCTTTTTTGTTGTTCCTGTATGTGTACATACACATGTATTTTCAACTGAATTACTTTCAGCATGGTCTCCCAGTACTTGATTGCAGAATATATTCTTCACGTATTTGTATTTTCAGGTCTGGGTGAACTGAGGGATACAGTGTATAGCTTCTATATAGTGGCCCATTCAGTATTTGCCATAGGTGTGTTCTCTTATAAGCAAAGGGAAACCACAGGAGAACAATTCCTTGACTTGTAGGAACAGAAGCTGAATGCACTGGGTCCAAATAAGGTTTATATTGATCTGGCAGAATATGAAAAAGAAGGGACAAAATGAAGTAGGAAGGTTAGTTGCGCTGAACTGTGTAGAGTGTTGTTAAATTATGGTTGAACACCGGAACAGGTTACCCAGAGTGGCTGTGGAATTGTAGGCCTTGGAACAATTCATCCTTCTTTTATTGCTGCTGCTTCGGGCAAGGGTTTGGTCTGAACAAGCACTAGAGATCCCTTCCAAACTCCATTCTTCTATGGTTTAAAAATTGCAATAACTGTGGTTGAACAAAAGTTTCCAGGTATAAAACATTAGTGTTCTTAGCACTTTAGGTAGTGATCTGTTACGATTTTTCTAATGGCCTAGAAGGTGCAGTGTTACGCTCAACTGTGCTCAGTAGGTATCCACAGAAGTCTTTCTTATAGCCTAGGTTTTTTTGCTGCGAGGATCAGTTTTATCAGTGATGTAGCCAGGTACAGATACAAGCTTCTCTAAGTGTTAAAACCCAGGGATGGTAATCAGTGTCTCACTTGGGGCTACCCTGTAGGCAAACTGGAACTCAGTCACCAGCAGATAAAATTCACGTGGCTGCAATTACCTTTGAGTGTATTCAGGTAACACGTGTGAAAAGGACGTGCAGTCTGACCTACTCCCCCACATTCCACCTCTGCGTAATGTATCTTAGAACAGAAATAGCAAAGGGCCGTGTCTGGTATGCGCTAACTGTGCCATCAGATGCTCTCTAAATGAATGCTTATATTCTCCACAATGCACAAGCATAGCAGGACCTCCAGCCTATGCCTAATCTAACAGTCTGAGGTCAGAGTATCTGTCTATAAAGTATCTTTTTCAGTGAGGTGATTTATCATGACAGCTATGCTCTTTAGTCAAGAGAGCACTTGACAGAAAGAATTACTCTCTAGAGAGTGGACAGTGTTAACTCTGCTGCTCTCCTGGGGCATTCCCAGCCTACAAGCAGAGTTGAGTTTGTGACAGGAAGGAATGTGGTTACATTGCAGTACTTTACTTTAGTCTTCTCATCTTCTCAGTGATCTTTCTATAATCTAAACATGGAAGGGTGCATTACTGGTGCTTGGGACAAAAGGAAAATCGAAGTTCATGTCATCTGTGTTTTTTGTCTAATTAATGAGGTATGCAGGTAATATGCAGCTGTTTTTCAATATAAAGAAGAGAGAAATGCTGTGGCTAAATGCCAGATTGACATTAGTAACAAATTCCCTGAAGCATGATCTTCTTCAGTTCTTTGTCACTTAAGGGGAAAATAGAAATGGGTAAAGACAAGGCTCCCCTGAGATCTTTAGGAAATAATGGAAAAAATACAGTATGATTTTACAGGGCAGAGATATTCCAACTCAGTTTATCAGCATTTATACTTAGTGATCTTGTAAGAAACTAAGTCCTGACTTTTTTCCCTTTAATTCGGACTCTCAAACCACATCTTTCCTATTTATGTGCAAGCAACTCATATTAAGATAAATTGTGAATAATTCTGAAGGCCAAGAACATAATGTAACCCTTAATTCTACCATTTTTCATGTATGCCATAGCTTGAAATTCTGTTTATTTCCATTGTGAAAATTCTGAAGCTGCAGCATTCTGGCCTCGTGCACTGTCTCTCCCTGGGATCTCATTTTGACTGCTGCCTTGAGTTTTCAGACAATGTGTGATTTCTCTTTGAAGCAGGTAGAGTTTCAAGGCTTTTTTTGTTAAGAAAGCACACTTTTCTTCAGGGCCCAAAGGACACAGATTTCTTGATGTATTCTTTCTTCCAGATCCAGTAAGTGAATAGAAATGAATTTACTGGAAAACTGTTGGTTCCTGAATATTAAGTATTGGTGTGGAGGAACCTTCTGCAGTTTTCTACCTTGACAGCTAACTTCCAAGGATCCCATTTTTGCAACAGGAAAAGCTTGCTGTTCACACTGTATTGGACAAGCAGCGTAGCTTGTGATATGTCATGTCCAGCTGGATCCATTGTGCAGTACTGGACCACTGACAAAGCCTGTTGGCTCAATACATTAGACCTTCAGTCCAGTCTTGTTTCAGTAGCGTATCTCAGTAATGGCTTTCTACTGTATTACTTTGGAGAGCTAAAAGTCAGTTATCCTTGGGTTGCTTGATAAATCACTTTATCCAAGATACCATTAATAATAAGCTAAAGTCAGACTTAATTGAGTATATTCCCGGTTGGGTGTCTGTTAAAGATAAAAGGTTAAAGCAAGACATAGAGGACGTTTTCATTTTGTATGTGAGAATTGTACAGGTTATCTACAGTCCTTTTTCTTTTCTGCCTTTTTGTGTCATTAGATTTCAAAGTGAATGAGCCAAGTTTGGTTCTCAAATGGGCAGTGTTGGAAGGTTTTTAGTTTAGTGCATGGCTTATTCTACTTCAAAATTTTTGTGAAGGGTTTTTGTCTGTTTTTTCCTAGCTATGGGAAGCCGAGCTGACTAGACAGTTCATTAAATTACTCTGAAAGAGTGAGGTTTTGTGGTCTGCTCCCAGATGTCTGCAAGTTTCCCATGTGATGAGCATTCAGTATATTTTTTCTTGATGATACGTTTGTATTCTTGTGACTTTTTTTAAAAGCTGTTGCAGTAGCCATCCATTGATGGTGTTTTGTAGCATCTAAATAAAGTGCAAACATGTTTTGATCCCGGTCATAAGGAGATGGACAAAAAGGTTTATTCAACATGCAGAAGAGTGCACAAGGGAAATCAGTTCCAAAACCCAAAAGGTGACCTTCACCTCAGTCTGAAGGCTTCAAACATACTTCAATATCTCTTCTGTAATTATGAAGAAAGAAAACACAGAAGAACACTAAATTCTTCCTCAAGTATTATTAAAAGTAAATCACATACTGAATAGCACTAGTTAAGTATGTACCAGGATTTAGGGTGTTTGTTTTTTGTTTGTTTTGTTTGTTTTTGCTAAATCAACATCCTTTTGCGCATCCTATTATATATCACTGAATCTTCACAACAGATTGTTTAGCAAGGAGCTTTCCTAATAATTCCAGGATCTGCTGAAGCTAGTGAAAATTTCCATCCTGACCTACCAGAGAGAAGTCAAAGCATCATTATATGTGAAGTAAATGATAGAGGTTTTCATCCTCTTCACCTGTTTAACTCTGACTATAATGTTAGCTTCATGAGTGAGAATATGGCTGGTGGCTCCAGACACTGATGATACATTTATTTCAAGTCACAAGAGCCAAGAAACTGCAAGTCCAAAACCCCAGTGGGATATTCTTTCATCCTAACTACTTGTGCAGTGTCTCTCTTTAGATCCTAGTGACCTTGGGTCTCCCATTGGGGCCTTTCTAGCAGACAGCAGCAAGCCATATAGTTTATATAAAAAACTGTAACAAAAAAAAGCATGAGGGGTTGGCTGTGAAGAAAGCACATACTTTTTCATTTCTCAAAAGCTCAGGGCCTTTAAAAGTTGTTGTAAAAAAGTCACGCTACTAAAGCTTTGTTAAAGAATGCAATTGTTTTGCAGGTAAATTGACAGAAACTGATACATTAGTGATAAATTTCAACAAAGTTTGTGATGAGAAAACAAACAAATGAGCACAGTTGACATTAACACTCAACTGAGTACAGTATTTTTTGAGTCACATAATGTAATTTCTTTGCCACATATAACCTGGACAATTTAAAAGAATAAAATTTTGTTTTAACCAAGATCTTAAATCTAAGGAGAAAATGTAAGAACAACCTAATTCAAATTCACTCTATATACTGTTGTTGCATGCTAGTTTTTTTTTCAGGATTTTTTTTTTTGTAACCTCTATCAAAATTTTTTTTTCCTCATGGAAGAAAAAAAAAAAAAGGCTGATTGTTTCCTAGCAGAGCATAAAAGAGATATTGCTGTGTTTTCTATTAGAACCACCAAAACGGTTTGCTCATAGGACAGTAAATTTTGTTCATGCTGTGCAGACATCTTGAACCAGATGACAAGTCCAACAGCTTGGATTCTCTGGAAGGTGAGATTTCAGTCTCTCCAAATGAAAATGAAAAAGCAAGATTGAGGGACACTGAAATGAAAGCAACTTGGATGAGTGACAAACACAAATCAATCAACTTTATTATGCCCTGTTTCTCTATAGAGAGCCTCGGGGCCAGGAAGGCAGGCTGCATGACAGGTATATCCAAGAATGTCAACAAATCTACAGCCTTCAGCTCTTCTGTGTTACCACCCAATGCAAACATTGCCAGTGAAGGGACGGCACGTCTGCCTCACTTGTGGCACATTCTGGGAAAGCAAAGGCTTTACCCTGGCACAGTTTGCTTAATTTTGATTTGTTTTTGCCATATGGTGGCATTTAATTTTGTGTTTAAATGCAACACTTGTTGTTTCTGACACTATCCATACACCTACTTGAGATGTATGGTTGGTGAAGAGAAGACTTGGAAATAGGAATGAAGTTGAGCGTGACGGTGATCTTAGTTGGGTACTGAATGAAGTGCCTTGGCAATTGTATGAAATGAATGATTGGGCTGGGGAGGTTAAGGTGAAAAGGTGCAAGGAAAGCAGTGAGTGGTAAGATTTTGCTAGAGAAACAGGCAGAAATAAGCAGGAGGGGGAGGGAAGGGTGAGAGAAGCCTAGGTAAGTACAACAGTAAAATAATCTGACAAAGTGGTATTGGAGGTTGCGTACACAGCTGTGCCAAGTGGTGGCAAGGAGGTGTATAAACTATCACAGGGATCAGAAAGGATGGGCAAGTGTCACCTGAAGTTCAGCCCAGCTGTGGATTTTTTGTGGAATTTAGCAGAGCTTCTGATTTTGAGGAAATAAAACTCTACATTGCTGTGGCTGTTCTAAGTTGATTAACTCTATGAAGTTTGTGCATGGACTGATTTCTGAAGAGAAAAATCATAAATATCAGTATCAGAATGACCAGTTGATTTTTACTATATGCCTATTCTGTGTAAGACTACCAGGAACACAGGAAACAGAGGAGTTACAGCTCAACCAATCATGCAAGGCATAGGTTTCTCAGATATCCACATCGTTCTTAGCTCAGACAGTAAAATTACTGTCAGCTATTCCTTAAATGTACTTTTCTTCAGACTCCGACACCTTTTTCAATTCAGAACCATGTTAAATGGGAGAGATGAATAACTGCAGCTTCAGTAGAAGGAAGAGGCTCCAAACCATGCTTGTTTTATTTCACGTTACAAAACAATAAAACTTTCCTCCTCATTGGACATCTACATCTTGAGTCGGAATTGTCTTCAAACCAATATGACCCAGACTTAAAATTAACAGAAACGAAAGTTCCTGGGAGATCCTTAATGTTGACAGCAGGAACTTCATGAAGAGCATTTGACTTCATAAACTTTTCACTAATTTGTGCAGAGGTCTTCTACATATGACAAAAAACATTCTACATCTCTTTACTGTGTGTTGAATTAATCTATACAGTATAATTTGGATATTTCCTTAGGCAATAGAAATGGAGTTATATTCTGGATTTGTATCAGATTGCTTCTGCCATTTTTGTTTAATCAGGGAATAGTTTTTTATACAGGATCATGGTTTTTAATGACTCCTTTTCTGCTGTGGCTCAGATGTGTCCTTTGGAGACCTCTGTGGTGCTCATTTCAGACTCTGGTACAAAACAAACAATAAATCTGCTGAGTTTCAGCCAGTGCAGTGAATCTCATTTTATAATACTGTACTGTCATTCCATAGTTGTAACACTATAACAGTGGGATGTTCCATAAAATTAAGTGCTCTATTATCTATCAGAAAGGAAATAGCACTGCTTTTCTTCATTTTCCTGTAAAAGGAAAGAAAAAACAACACTTCATACAAAAAGATAGTACAAATCACATCTTATACTTATTTCAGGAAAGCCTATTTGTTCTCCTTTGATTCTAAATAAATCTGTACATCTAAATAGTCCTGAAAAGGCTTTGGCTTTTCTCTTCTGTTTAGCATACAAACTTAGCCCTGTGGTGGGCAAATAATCTTTTTCTTATGTGATGAATCTGCAGGCCCTTCACAACAAAAGATCTTCTGAAGCAGCAGGGACAATCCTTTAAGTTGAGAAACAGTATATCAATAAAGGTCAGTGTGACAATGTGATTTATTGAAATACTGCGCTCCTCCTAGCAGTTAGTATTTTATATTATATGATACACGGCAGGTATTTTTATTCGTATTTAGGTTCCCCACTGAAAACTTGTCCAACCTGTTTTATTATTTATTGTTGCCTTTTAGAGATGAAAGAAACCAATTTATTCAGCTTTCGTAATGATTCCTAACAGGTACAAAGAAGTTAAGAACTAACAGGAAAAATCAATTGGTTAATAAAATACTTAATTGACTAAATGCTTCTTCCGAGAGGCCTTGAATGCAGACTATGCAGAACCAAAGGAGGTTGGTTTAATTAAAATAGGATCTCACTGCATAAAAGCCTTCTCTGCTGGTAACGTTTTCAAATTTGAGTGTGCTTATTCTTGTTATTTATAGTTTATAAATGCAGCATATCCAGGTACCATAATTAGATCTCTTCACAATTTTTAGTATCCTTTTTTCTCGGTTTTCCTTTTATGACATACGGCAAAATTAAAATGAAAGCATATCTTAACATAGAATGATCCATGAACGTGTTGAGATCCAAAATACTTTGAAGATAAATGCATCAGTCATTGCTGAACAAAATCTCCCAGTTTTGTCTCATTCTGTTGGACTAGCTTGTGTTTTTCAAATGGGTCTGATGGTGCCATTGAATATGAAATTCATGATTTTGAAAAGTCATATAGTGGAGGAAAAACATTTCTTAATGGCTTCTGAAATCCTAGCAGATGAGCATCAGAAACTGTGTTCTGGTGCTGAATGTCTTTCACAAAGATCCTCGATGTCTACAGCTTGTACAGCTACTTGTCATCAGCACCCCTCTTACCTTAGGTTGATTTAGACTGGGAAAGACCACTGATATTGTCTAGACTAACTGCTGAGCCATGCCCACTTAGCCCTGTCCCTAAGTGCAGATCTCCACTATTCCTGAACTCCTCCAAGGAAATTCCACCACTTTTCTAGGCAGCCTTTTCCAATGCGTTGCCACTCTTTCTGAGAAGAAATCGAGACGTTTTTCCAACTTTATTTCCACATACTTTTACAAAAAAAAGGCGGAGAACAGTGGAGCCATCTCTTGATCTCTTCATTATACTCCATATCGTGGCTGGCGTTCACCATAGTGGCTGATATTCACAACTGCTGAGTGTAATTTATCCTTATAGACATCAATGCAATATAAATACTCAGCCCTTGTAACGCTGGCAACAAATTTCTTTTGCCTGCATATTTGAAATTTAATTCCCAAATTCTGCATTATTGTCTCTTAAGTAAAATACCTATTGAGGGCAAGTATCTGTTATTCCATCACAAAGACAATGTCTACTTTTAGCTGTATCACAGTTCTCTTGGTTACAAATAACATTTATCAGCTCCCTGTCCATCTCCTCCCACACTTACTAAGGTTTCTCTAGTTTGTGTAGTCTGTCAACAGGCTCTGCAATTAACTGAAAAAATTTTTGAAATCCTGTGATTTAAAGAATGCTGGTTTTGCTGATGTAATTTAATGTTTAATTTGCCTGTCTCCCAACAAGTACAACATGTTGACAAAGGACACAGTATGAGCAGCAAGATGCTCTCATTGACCTTCACTGTTGGCTCACATTGCCATTCAGGCAGGAGAGATATTCAAACAGTTAAGGTTAAAAGAAAGGTAATTTTGATTAACAGTGAAGTAATGCATCAAAATTAGGAGACTGTTCAGGTTACTATTTGTCTTGTTTGTTTTTAGTTTTAGATTCAATATCGGCACAAGATTTCAACTCTCTGGTTACAGTTTTTTGTCCGTATTATTCTCTAATGCAATCCTCAATTTATTAAGAACTAAAGAATATCAATGTGTTATTCAGGATATTGCCTTCACTTGCAGTTTAAGTTAATATAATGGCTTGGGAACTGCTTCTCTGAGAAGGTATATATTTGCTTCTGCTATAAGGGGCCCTTTCAGAATTGGAAGGTGAAGTAAACACTTGTGTTAGATCATCACCAAAGCTCCTGAGTCAGAATACTTCGTTTGTACAGCCATAAACAGGGATTTATGCTAAAATGTCAGACTTTGCATTGTAATGGCTGAAGGTTGAGCATACATTTCCTCCTGCTGTGGGAGTGGTAAAAGGTGGCAGAGGAGCAGGCAGTGCAGCTGGAGAAGTAACTTCTAAAACCATTATAGGATGATTTGCTAGAGCTTGAATGTTTAGCCATCCAGCTCTGTGATAGCCACCATTGTAGCACCTAATGCTTTTGTGGGTTGTGGTTCTGTAACAATGACAAGAAGTCAATACTAATTTTCATTTTACTGCTCTAAAAAGTACAGTGAAAAATGGCTGTTAAAAGATTTTCTAAGGAGATCCATTCAAATCTTTCCTTATGAAAATTGAAATCATGACAGGCTCTGTTGGGCATGGTGCTTTGTTGCAGTTAAGCTGCTCTGGCCCCAGAATTGAAAACTGTACTAAGCCTGAGATGTTAAACACAAAAAATTTTCCTCTTTTCCCAGAGGCTTCATTGTCCATAAAACACATGCACCTACATTCCAGCAAGTTACTGGAGAGATTGCTTCTCCCTTGTAAAATTTAGATCCTAAACAAACAGCTTAAGATTTCATGTTGGATAATTGGACTCTACCTGCATTTTAAACAAAAAATCCCAGTCTTTTTATAAACTGCTTGAGTTGGGAGACATGCAGAGCTTTTGCTGAAAGAAATGCATTAATCCTTTTAAGTTTGATAAAAGGTTCTTTCATACTATACTGTATAGTTTCCTGCTGTGGGACCATATTTGTGTAGAATTTCCATTTGTGGGGAAAGAAAGACACAGACTCTTTTTAATGGCTTGAAGGAAAGACTGGTAAGGGAAAATAATACAGACTTGAACTTAAAATTGAACACAATTCAGGGGAGGTTTATTACATTAAGTGGAGCTAATGGACACAGTCTGTCCCTTTTCTTTGAACTCCCTCAGTGTGTTCCTAGGAACTGTAGGTGATCACCTTTTCTTTGAGGCTGGCATTGTAGCAAGTCCAAAACTGATCTGTGCAAGGATATGCAAGGCCCTGTTTTCCCTGTTCTGCTGCTGCATTTGCCACAGATGTTAATACTCCAGTATCTGATGACAGTGTAAGGCATCACAATAATCCATTGCCAAGCAAGCAAAATAAATAACTAGTATTGTGTGTTTAAACCCCCCCCACTGGCCTGGATTTATTTTGGCAGCTCTGATATTTTGTTATTATGACCAGACTAGCGCTGGATGGTGCACTGTAACATAGCATTCAATAGCCTTGTCTTACTGCATCCCACACATCAATAGTGACTGGTGTCAAACCGCTTAGATTGCAGCTGTCCATTGATTGGGTATTATTAGCTTTTTTATTTCTCTGTCTCATTTTATTTAGTACTTTTCACTCTTAACAGCCCAGTGGAATAAAATATTTTGACCTTTCCTTTGAACAAGGGATTGTGTGTAGAGCAGCTGCAGTAAATATGGTACAGATCTTCTAGTACTATTCCTACCTGGAAACCTTTGTGCTGTATGTTGTGCTTGCATCTGAGTCCAAACTCAATCTAATTAAACCTAGTTCCAAAAACCAGCATACTGAAAACTTTTACAAGTTCACATTTTATGCAATTAATTTAGCTAAAACAAACAGCAAATTTATTATAGCACAACCAGGATGCGAGTTTTCCCCTTCCACTATTCCTTTTGCTTTTGAGTAGTTTAACAGTGGGCAGTACGTAAAAATGCTCAAGATATACCAGTTGAAATGTTGGGAATTGGTCCTTCATTATGGACAGTGAAGCCAATGAAGGACCAGTCTGATGGTAAGTAAACCAGTAAGTTCTGAGAATGAATTTATTGATGAAATCTGGTATCTTTGAATACTGCAGAAAGCTCAAATGACTGTTATTTCTAAGTACTTTGGAATCTGTTCCTTCAACCAAAGTCTATGAAAATGTTCTCTGACAATACAGAATTTTTGATTTTATTTTTTACAGAAGTAGTACTCAATTCATATCAGTTGCTGGATATTATGTAGAAATAGTATTTAAAAAAAAAAGTTTGTATAGGGTTAGTGTTTGAGAAACATATCACAGTCTATAATGACAATGTTAAGAGTTTAAAACTGTAAGGAGCCCTGCAAGTGAAGCTTGCCCAGTACACGCTTCAGGCTTTTTTGGATGTCTTCAGATGATCTCTAAGTAAATAAAAGTCTTTATTCCATTGTAAGGTAGAATTGCATGGGAAGATTTCCAAGGTGTCTCATCATACATTAAAAACCAATAATGCAGGAATGTTCATAGAGGCTATTTTATAAATACCTCCAGCTCATCAGAAATCCGTGAAATCCACCTAACACTGGTATGCTCTTTTGCTGTTATGAGAAACATCAATTCTCCACAGATATTAATCATACCAATGTACATTTTTGGGGTGTTAAATTCAGCCTTTAACATCTCCAGTAAATGTAGTCCTTGGAGGTGATATCAACAGACCGCTGGACTTATCATTTCGATTGCAATGTTCTAGCTAGAGCTAGTTTGAACGTTTTCCCTTTATATATTTTCAGTGACTTTGGCAAAATAAAATTAAAAAATATGCATGAAAAGGTCCATTTTGTCAAAATGTGATCCATTGGGGAACCTGAATGAATTTCCAAAGCAATAAGCTGGCTTGGTATTTAAAGGGTTTTTTTATTATTTAAACCTTCAGGGATGTACATTTTTGCACCATTCATTGAACTGCGGGTGCAATTTATTTAATAGGCACACATTTTACCGGGCAACTTATGCCACCAGAAAAGGATTTCAAGCCTCAGCCAAGTGGAAAATATATCCCAAGGTATGTGTGTTGCCTAGTAAAACTAGGAGATTTAAATAGTGAAGATACAAGCTGACTGTGAAAGCACCTTCCGCTAATATAAAACTATGCAGTTCTAAAATGATGCTGACAACCCCCACAAACCCTTAAATAGCCATTTCCAAGCTGGCAGATCTAAATTGCAGGAAAACAAAGTAATCACTCAAGGAATTCTTTACAAATTTAAACAGTTCCTTGTTGTTACTTTGTGTGCCGGAGCTTCACAAATAATAATTCAGTCTCAGAAACCATTTTCCTATCTGATTTTGTATCAAATACTTTTCTTGTAAAATAAAGTACTTTGTCAGTCATAAAAATAAAATGTTGATAGATAATACTAAGCATAAACAAGAAACTTACATTTTTAAAAGCTAGCTTAAGGAATACAGCGTGCAAGTGTGTATCTTATTTATATATAAAATGAGAAATTCTTTGTTCTTGTGTCAATTCTGGCTCCACTGTCACTGTCTGAATGGCACCTTCACTGGGATGTATTTGTGCAGAAGACCAGGTCTTCTGTGCTTACGGAGGGGAGGGTTTGTGTTGCCTCTCCACAAATGAGGGTGCCTCTTCAAAATGGAAGGGGTTTCTCCTGAGTGAGACAACCCTTGCAGAAGCAAATTCAACCTCATACTTACAGCATTTTTTCAGATAGTGCTTAATTGTGATACATATCTGCAAGAAAAGCAATGCTTATCAACATTTTAATCCATGATAAGAATTAGAATTTTGTAGGACAGCATGCACAGTAATAAATTAGACTAAAGTAAATGCAAACTAAAGCTTAGAAAACTGTTTAGATGTTCTGGTGAGGAGGCTCAACCCTGGCATAAAGCGCATTGTGGTGACTGTTGGGTCTGAAAGTCGAAGCCATCCCTAATTGAAGTATCAGTGTTTCTTGTGCCTCAGTAATGACATTTCCTTGGCAAAGTCGCTCAGTATATTACCAGTCCTAAAGCTGTAGTGTTACTGCTGCACCCACACAACCGAAGGCCTGCTGGTGTCTTCATTCAGACTGGGATTTCACTCCTTGTGTGAAGAAGATAAGCTATTACTCAAGCATTGCACAGTATTTCTGAATATCTACATACTTTAACATTCCCTGTAAAGGGTATATTCAGGATTATTTTAATGCATATAAGTGTATTGGGGTATTGTAGCATGTTGAGAAGTCTCATATATTTACATTGGTAGCTGACTGGACTAGCTGTATGAATAACTGAAATAAAACTGGTTGAAACACTGAACTGGGATCAGCTGTGCTGGATCTCTACCAGGGTTACAATTACTAGGGCAATAACAGGAAACAAAGAGTCATAACTGAAAATACATCCTGAGAAAACGTAAGAGTTGCTGCAATGCATGCCTTGCAGGAGCTGGCTCTGCTACCTTGTAGTGGTTAAAAGCACGCGATCTGGGCTTGAACAGCTATGTGAAAATAATTGTGAATAAAGTAAAATATATTCTATCTTCTAGAAGCTGTGCTTTGTGAAGCCTCACAAATAATGAGAATCCAGTTGCGTCTGAAAAAGAAAGAATCACATATACACTCTAACATTGTAATTTACTGACACCTAACTTAACCTGGGCTTCAGAGTGCCAGGTAAACAGCCAGGCACGTGGCATAATTTGGTAACTTTGAGCTAATGCTTCAGGAAACTACGTATTCATTTCTTGTAGTAAGAAAAGGACAGAGTGTTCTGGAAGCTGTATTATTCTTAAGCCTAGTGTGAAGCTGGGCATCTACCCACTTTAACTGCAAAGCTAATAACGGTAATGTCGTGATGTCTCTCTCCATTTTAATAATCTCTTGCATTCCTGGCTGCTTTCAAAAGGTTATTTGTCAGAAGTTTCACCTTGCCAAAAAAAGATGAAAAACAAGGAAGAGCAAGTGGTGGAGGCATTTTATTGTACTGCCTTCAGCCCTTTATTGTTGAAAGGATTCTTCTTGCAGTTTATGTCTGTTGGAGTTAGAAGTATGTTTTAATTCTGCCCTCGAGATGTGGTGCAAGTACTGCTGATAGCAAATATTCATATCTGGCAAACATTTCTATGAATTGAGGGACTGGCAATTTATTAAAGCTAATTTTCAAAGTCGCATCCAAATCTCTACCCATTCATTCAACAAAATATGTAGTAGTTTACGATAAGTACTGATACAAAAAGCCTTTTAGTCTTATTGCTGTTTTCGCTAGGGGGACACTGCAATGAAATAAATGGATTTTTAAAGATGAACATTACAAAGAGTACGGTAGTATTGGTGGAGTAGCCTAAACATAAATGTTTTATTGGTTGGCAAATCACAGTTCTGCCAAAGATTAACAGTTAAGGATCAGTTTAATAAATGAATAATGCTGACTAACTGCGTCTCCTGGTCTCTTTGGAATAGCTTTCTAATGTGGTAGGACAAGATTTTGTAGTGGAGTTCAAGGCAATGCTGTCTCTATCTGGAATTTAGCCGATCTCTACTGAAGATGATTCTGTAGGTATATGAGCTGTTTGTATTTGATCTAGGATCTCTGTGGGTGACCTAAGCAGCAATACAGAGCTCAGGACAAGAAAATTATTCAAAGTATGTGTCTAGATCCTCACAAAGGTTTTAGAATCCAGGCTGAATTCAGAGTTGCTATTGCTATACTATGATTGACCCTCAGACTCCAGAGTTGAAAATTGTCTCGGGTATATATATTTCATTACAGTACATTTCACTCTAGGTTATAATACAGGAATGACTGTCAAACGTTAGAGAAGCTATATGCTTGGAAGGTTTTTTCAGTAGAGATCATGTGCTGGAAAGAAAATTGTTTTATTGCTGCATTGCTTTACTGGAAGGGCCAGTAGTTAAAGATCTGTCATCAGTTTGGAAGGGACAAGAATGAGAGAATTTAGTTCTCCGTTTAATGCTTGAAGAGCCATTTTAAATCTTTTTTTTGACAAAGATGCTTGTAGAAACCCATGCAGATGATAGTAATAGTGATGATAAAATGGCATGAGAATAGTTTCTCTTGTATAGTGATACTTTTTTATATAAATTGAGATACAATTTGACATGATCTATTTAGCCATCTTTATTCAAAGCCGAGTATGGCAATGAAAAAATGGAATGCTGAAAACATGTAATGAAAAATAGAACAGTAAGAAACTTCTGATAAGTGTATGATGTCTCACCCGTGAGGCAAACCTGAGTTTATAAACTTTTCTCCTGCAGCTGGGGAATAAGTGCTCTGACTAATAGTATCAGAAGTTGAGTCCAATTGCTCCTTCACTAGAAGTCATGCAATTCAGAATCACTGGAACCAATGAACCTGCTTCATTTTGAACTCATTTTCAGAAGTACTTTTTAGAAAGCCACAACCTGAACATTACCATCTTAAGCCACTCATCTCCATTATAAAACCTGCTAGTTAAACAGCAGGCAGTCATCAATGTAACCATTGTGTGTAAATTTCTATTGACACTCTACAGGATTTTTTTCAGCAAGTGGATTGGATTTAAACTAATGTTGTCGTGGTTGTTGTTGCTTTTTTTTTTTTTTTTTTTTTTTTTTGGCTACTGAGAGATGCAGTGGCTCATCTCAAATGAGAACAAAAGCAGTTCTTTAATCACTTGTCTTTTACCTTTCAAAAGGGCTACATATACTTACCTCTTTCTTCTTTTTAAGTGGATGTTCTTGCTGGTGATATAATTACCATCTCATTGAACTCTCCTTGGTGTGTCTCTTGAACTTACGGTGCATCACATGAGGTAACTTTGTGTCACCTGAATGATTGTGAGGCTGTGTTGTGTGACATTTGAAACTGAGAAGGTTGAAGATGCGTGGCTGATTCTTTTTCTTTTCCTTTGGAAAAAAGAAACAAAAATCAATTTACAAGAAACAAATATTTTCTTGCACAGTGAGGACACATCTGGCTTTAATATGGGCAGCTGGCCAGACAGCAGCTACTAGCTGAGATTTATAGCTGCACTTTAATTTCCTTGAGTAGCATGCACACAGATTTTCTTGTATGAGCACAGATTCCGTTCCTGTGGGGAACTCTGGTTTAGTTAATTGGGCGTGACTTTTGGAGGCAGGAGAGCTGGTCTTAGTTCTGATTCTGAGACTTAACTGTCTCTTTGGGAAAGGAGCTCTGTTTTTGTGTGTAAACTGGAGGTAGTAGTATCAGTGTTCTTTATCTGTACGTGAGCAGTTAAAGTATTGCTGTCAAATAACTGTATCCAGTAATTACAACGTAGATGCAGATTTCTCTGAATATAGCTAATTATTATCCTAGTGTCAGGCTGTGGTTCTTCTCTTTTACATTCATGGGCTCTTTCATTTTCTAGCTGTATTTGGAGGTTCTGCCTCAGCTTCTCTTAAACTCCATTTTCAAATAGATTTGTACAGTAAACCTTGTAATACTTTGAAAGCAATCTGCTCTACACTGGGATTTGGACAGTGAGGCAGATGTATTTTCTGCTAGGGTGGAGTGTAGTGTTATGGCCGTACTTGTGGTGCACAGGACCAGCACTGGAAAGTGTTGCTTTATTGAACAGTGAAACAGTTGTGGTACTACAAAGAAACACTGTAGGGGTTCTATTGTCTGCTTCACTGCAGAGATTAATGTGTTCAAATGCTGCTAGCTGGCTTTTTTTTTTTTTTATGGCTAGATGCACAAAACAAGAAAGACTTAGAATAGAAATAAATATTCAGAGGGAATTTTACTTCAAAGAAAGTATTTAAATAGTTAACAATTTTTATGCCAGAATAATGAACATAAAATGATGAGAGGAGGAAAAATTCCGTCCCCCTTGTGGCTAATGTTTTTAAGAAGATTCTGTTTGTTTAAATCCTGTTTCATTTTCCTCTGTGTCTTATGAATGAGATTTTGCTGTAGGTCAAACACAGTGAATTGTACTTACAGCTTGAGAAAGAAGAAAATCAAAGGCATAACCATTTATTAGACTGTTTTAGTAACAGATCTCATTTGACTGTGAGCTCTTCCTGCATTCAGCATCATTTTGAGTGTAGTCTGTATTTTGGAAAGCACTCACTGTCCTCTTCAGTATTACCTTGTGCCCACTTGATATACTGGATTTCTTTACAGTGGAAAAAAAAAATGTCTGTTGACTGTAGTATGTAAACTGTCCTCTTAAGGAATTACGACTTTGAGTACCAGGTATGTTCACTTTAATCCTTACTTTGCTGTAAAGAAAAAGCGGCTCAAAGTTTCAACTTTGCAAAGCTATTTCAAATCTGAAATGGTGATACATGGCTTACCTGGCAGTGCTTTGCCACTTGTTGTGTTCTGTCAGCCTCTGGTCTCTGCTGGAAGAATGCAATAACGAGCAGTTGTATAAGATGGCTCTCAGTATTTCTAGTAGTATTTGCCTAGAGACGATCAGAACTGACTAATTGATTCTTCTGCTTTGATGTCATTCAAAAACGTGCTCCTTGCTAATTAGGCCTAGTTAAACATTTTCATCAAGATTTATTTTTTTCTAACAAAAATTTTGATTTTCTCTTGCTGATGTCTTTCTGAAAGCTGCCCACCTTCCACATAAGACAAATTGTCACATAACTACGTGCTCAGTGCTGAAGGCACTACCAAGTAATCCACTGCCAAAATTAATATAGCTGTTACACTGACTAACTGACTCAATCACAAATGTTCTTTGCAGAGATTTAGTATGTTTCTGCATGATTCAAATCTTCCTCCACTGTACATTGCAAGAGGTCGGTATACGCAACAATTTCTGCTGTTTTAAAATCTACCTTTCCAGGAATGTAATCCAGTATTTTCATAATAAGTCTTATAATTTCCTGAACTCGCATCCTTAATTGATAAAGAAGTTGAATTGGAATAAATGGCATTGTCAACTCCTCAATTCTTAAGTAAGTTTAATGCTCACCACCGCCATTGGTATTCAATATCACTAGATATTTTACCTTGAATAATTACTGATGGACATTGATTTTGTCTTTGCTCTTCACTGCACAGCAAAATTAATGTGAAAGTCAGAGTCAAATGAGTCCCCATGGTATCCTCCTCTCTGCTGAGTACATTTCAGATACTGAAGAACCAGCAACCAGCTCATGGTATCTTGTATTGCAATAATTAATGGATATGAATAGTTCTCACAGGGGTATTCAGGTTACCTTTGTATCAACTTTAGAGGTTAGACTTCTGAAATAGATGGAGGGGTTAATGTATGGTACTTTAATAAACAGATTTATTCTCATCTTTAAGTTCATTTAAATGTTGTACTCCTATCTTTCTTTCTGTGGATGATTCTGAGTTACTTGTAAAGTGTTAACAAGTGCTCACTCTGAAGTTTAGGGTCTAGAAAGGGTTATGTACGATGTTTTTCTGATATTAACAATGGTGTTTGGCAAAGCACTATCTCCTCTATTTTTTTCCTCTTGAGTCTACAATGTTAGGTGCTTGTAGACTTTGTTTAGGTCGTAATCACATCGTACAGTACAAAATCCATGGTGGCTGTGAGGCCAAGGTTAGCCATGTGGATACTGCAGCTAAACACATTATGAACAATAAATGTGTAACTGAGAAAAGCATTTGTTTAACAGCTTTAAAGTGTAAGTTGTGGTATATATGCGTATGCTATGGGACAAATTCCTGCTTTCCTTCTCCACTGTAGAGGTGGATGGATTGGAATTATATCAACTGCAAGAGGTTTCCTGAGAGCAGACCAAAATGCCTTAGGGGAATCAAAGAGAAGCAATCCTTTTCAGAACTCTTTGCAGCTGCTTTGTAAAGAGCACCTGTTGTCAGATGCTAATAAATATTCAGGGATAGGTACAAAGGGGTGCATGTGTGCAAAGCAGCTACTCTGTCTCATGTCTACCCAGATTCTCTAGGGAGAACTAAAAGTAGACAGGCTGCTTAGAACTGATTCTCGGTGTTGCCAGCTACAGCAGGTCAAAAATTATAAATCAGCTCCCCAAAGACTGTGAGATTTAGAAAGAAGAAAGAGAGAATGTTTTTAGATTTTTGTTCTCCTTCACTTTGTCAGCATATCAAAGTATGTGGTAATTTCAACCCGAACAATTGATTTTTAGGGCATACCAAAGTGCATACAAAAAGACATTTCAGAAACAGCTAAGCTTTCTGACTTCACAGTCCTCACGCCAAAACCCAGACTAGGAAGGGAAGTTGCTTGGGCCAGGAAAGAAAACAAAAGAAAGAAAACAAACAAAAGAAAAACAAGTAGAGAAGAAAAGATACGGGGTTCAGTACTGCAGCTCTTGCAGTAGGTAGTCTCTGATTCTGCTCTTCCTGGCTTCATGGTGCTCAGGAATTCTTTGCTTCTATCAAAGAAGCAGTCCTTACACAAAAGCAATGGCTCAGGATGGAGCAAAGACTCTTGCAAGGACTTTTGTCCAGCACAGGAGGCAGCCTTCGTTGTGAGCAAGAAGCCTCTTTTGCAGGAAAAATTCAATTCAGTAAAAGAACCCAGCAATGTTTTCAGTTCAGGCACATTTTTGTAGCCTTGATTAAAAAATTTATTGAAATCCTGGTCCTTGGAGATTAGTGCACTTCAGTGTGAGATTATCAAGACGTGCTCCAGCAGAAAACATCCTGCCTGCAGGAAGTACAGTGAGCATTAAAAAGAATGCATGGGATAAAAACTGTTTTCAAACTTGACTTGTTCTTGAAAACCCCCCACTAATATGAGGAGACAGGATATTTCTGTCACTGAACTCTGCCTACTGCCTGCACAGAGGAAGGAGAGCTCAGCATAGCGCCATGCCCAGCTTTCAAAGTTTCACTGATTCTCTCTTTTTTTTTTTTTTTTTTTTTTGTAAGCTTTCAAACTTCCCTACAAATAAATGATTGGAAAGTTAGTGATATGTGCAAAGAACATTTTTTCAATTAGTGATGCCCATTAGCCAAATGAGTATGAAGGGCTGATATTTTTCCCTCCGAATTAGCAGGTACACATATGGAATTTGGGTTATAAATCATTACTTAATAATTTACTAGAAAATAAATATGACATAAAAGATAATTAGAGATTTGTACCACTTGCCTTCACCTTAATTATGAATGAGGGATATTTGGCATTGTCTGCAGGACTGTTAAATTTTATATTGAGATGGGTCTGGAAAAGCAAGATACAGCAAAGTCATTTTATGAAAGAATATAGCTTCTGGCAGAGTGTTCTTACTACATCATTGCAGGAGAGGTATCCAACAGTTATGATCTTAAAATCTAAATGCATTGTGCTGGAACAAGAATGGGAACAGGTTTGTTTTGCTATTTCAGTAATGACCTATTGCCTGGCTCACAGAAACACATATGCCAGCCAATTTCATTGGAACAAAATTAATATTATATCTCCATGCTGTAATAATAGTTAACTTTGGCAGAGCAGAAACAGTTGGATATGCTTTCCTGCTCTAGGATTTGCTGGAGATACCTGAAGATGTGGTGTGTACTAATCATTTAAATTCACAATGGGTTTGAATAGAGAGTCATATCATTAGAACACACACACACACACAAATACAGCATGAAACAACTTTTTTCCTTGCCTAACCTTTGCTAACTTTAAAACAGGGGCAGACTTTCAGTTCTGTTCTTTTTGGTCTATTAAGCAGCCAGATAAAAGTTATCCTTGCATAAGTGATGCTGTGTAAGTTATTGTTATTACACTTTCTCTATTGTTGATCACTACTCCTTCCAGAGGAAGGGTTACACAGGGTGCATATCAGCTAACTACAAGCTTGTTGAACCCCAACAAGCTCTGGTGATGGAATGACTTCATTGTTGACTTACTGATGGAAGAAACTGGAGTAGCCTTCATCCTAAATTATCTTTCAAAACCCAAGCAACCCTGCCTCCTGCAATGATTGGTGGCTATGAAGGAATACAGGTGCCAGGAGTCTGTCTGGGTGGCAGTAGGATCTGCAGCTGTGCTGGTCCACTTTATATAAACTATTACAGGTATGCTCTACACTTACAGCCCAAAATTTGACATCATGAATTATCTAGGATGGACAGAAAAATGACTGATTCATCTGTGGTGATCTTTATACTTCCTATAGCTAATATGCGTGAAACACAGAAAAATACACTCTTTCTGTATGGGTCCTTGTTCACTAATATATTGCCTGCTTTCTTTAGTTTGGGAGACTCAATAGTCAGCACTGCTCCTTCAGAGCACATTTATGGCTATGCTCCTCCAGCTGAACAGTTCTTGATAAACATAACCAACTTCAGAAGTGTCAATCATTTCAGATGTTGTCTTCAGTGTAGTGTCAGAACTTGGAAGTGAAACTAGTGAATTAGGAGATGTTGGGAGATGTGAAGAAGGAGTATGCTGGGCTACCTTTCACTTTTAGTACAGTAGAAATAGGCCACTGAGCTCTGATTTATCTGCAGTTTTCTAAAGAACTTTGGATTAAACTCTGACAGGCTGTTTTAGAGTGTATTTGTCTGGAACAAAGACAAGCCTGGCCATCATCTGAAAAGATTCAGAAGAGCCTTTCTGCTGGCTGAAGATGAAGAATTTTCTTCTCTGATTTGGACACTGTGAAGGTGGTTTGCTGCCCAGCATGAACCAGGATCAGTCACTACTATAATGGCATTGAGCTGGATGGAGAATGGTGATAATGTGTACAAGTTCTTGAAATTGCAGTCTGTTCATCTGCCTTTCATTTAGTTTTTCCTGATGTTTTTAATTTTATTTGTGAGTTGAACTGATTTCTAGTCTTTGTTCTGACAGAAAAGTCAGACCTGGATAAGAAAATGACGAAAAATGCATGAAAACAAAAAACACAAGTGGAATGTCAGTGACATTCTGGCAGTTGCTAGAGTATCCCTTGATGGTTATATAAATGTGTCAAGTACAAGTAGTGGCAGGATTGAGCTGTGGCAGTTCTGCCTGTCAGGGCAGATAGTGTTCTTAGAAGTGATAGAAATGATAGATGACCTGCTTATCATGCAATCTGATATAACAGGGGCAGTGAATAATCCCTAGGTTTTGCCATTAATTGAAGAAATAGCTTTCTGTATTTATGAATGCTGTTACCCATCAAAACACAAGTGAGTATTTTACTATTGAGAAGCAATAAGCCATAAGCCCAACTTTTATTGTAAGAGGTGGATATACTTCAAAAAAATAAATTGAGACACAATTGTCTGCTAAGGCAAAGAATAGTAATATTGACAAGCAACAGGCAGTAAAGCTCCAGCTCTGTTTTCATTACAGCTAAAAAAGAATAATACTTACATATTTCTCAGCGAGGGAACTTGCAAGTATTTTTTATAATAGTTGAGAAACAAGAATACTAGAAGGCTGCAAGCAATTCATCCCCTGACAGGTTACAGGTCTGAATTTAGGCAAGATACTTAAGCGTGCAGACTAATGTTAAGTATGCTCGTAGTTCCACTTTTCTCAGCTAGTGATTACTATGAGGCACATGCTTAAGTAACTTGCAGAATTAAGGTTTCAAGGGAGTTCAAGACTTAAAACAAACAAACCAAAAAACCCCCCCCAAAAAAAAAGCCAACAAAAAAAAAAAAAACTCAGTTACAATCTCAAGCTTTAATGTTCATTTTCAAATCCAACTACATTTATGATCATTTTGAAGTTTTTTCTCTCATTACAAGTGAAATATCAGAGTGATAAAAGTATATCTTTTTGAAAGAGACCTGGGCAAACATAGGCTTTTTGAGATGTAGATTGAATGTATGATCTTGTTTCTTCCACTTGCAGCCCCCTAGCTCCCAGAAGATATTGCTGGTTCATAGGAGTTCTTAAAAATCTGCTTTTGGGTTTTCCCTGTGTTGTGTGGCTATCATTGAGGCACAGGAAGATTTCAGGTCTTTGTCCTTTTCCTTTAGGAGATCAAACAACTGCTGTGTAAACAGTGGCTGTTTTGTTCTGACTAGTTTGTTACTCTGACTTCTTGGCATTGATTTCCACAAAACAAAAGCTGAAATACCCTGTGTATTTGTGCATCTGCAATCAGCATTAATTTACTGCAGTTGTGTGTGTGCATGTGTAAGTGCGTATAAATTTGTCAGTAAATAATTGGAAAAAATAGCCTAAAAGTATTAATGGATTTCAAGGGTCAGCCTGAAAACCATGCTGGCTACCTCACTGTCTTTAATCTTAACTCGTAAGTGTTTGATTTTTTTTTTTTTATGATGATGGTGTAAGGAAACAGAACTCTTGAAATTTGTCCTCCTTTAATTTGTCTAACAGGAAAAGCTTACCAGGAGGTTATAACACTGTCAGCAGCATTCAGGAAGTAACATCTTGATTTCTCTGAAGCATAGCATTGCAAAGCAACCAATTCATGTGCATCTTGGCTGTGTGTACACATGCTGGTCATGTGTCCACTCTGGAACAGCCTTTTTCGTGGCTTCAGCTATGCAAGCTAACTCCAGACAGCTTCAGCTCTTCCAGCTAAGTCCTCACATCTATGATCCGTAGTGCTTCTGCCAGGCATTAGAGCAGATCATTTGCCATACAGTTATGTTACTTTGCCCTTGATCCAGTCCTTTCTATTCACTGGTGCCTGCAGTTTGCAGTGCTTCTGAACAGAACAAAGGGTGAAAAATGAAAGCAAAGGCAGGGATGTTAAACTATGTTATAGAAAATAAGGCTCATTAGGACTTCATGTGTCTCAAACTTTATTCAAGAGAATGAAGTTATCTATTTAAAGTTCAGTTTTTTGTCCTCTGGTCTCAATTTTGCCTTCAAGATCACATAGGAGATTTAAGTATGTCCTGCTAGCAAGGCACTGTGCAGTATGGATAGAACTCAAGTGTGACATAGTCAAGGTGAGAAATATACCCCACATCTCAACATAGCAATAATTGATGAATATTTAACATGACTTTTCCAAAGCAGGCAATTTACCTTGCAGCAAAAGCAGAAATGACTTCTTACTTTTGTACTTTTCCTGCTCACCCACTCATAGGAATAGATAATCTGTGCTTTTTGGTTGTCTGCATGAGGAGCTCTGGCAGCTTACATGCAGGTCAGTATAGGTGTGATTGTACAGCTCTTGTTTGCCTTGGTGTATGAGCCCTTATTTTCAATTCTAATGTCTGTGTGTGCACTTTGCTTGTGTTTGCTATGTACCAACTATGCACACACATACCTAGCTTTGGATGTAGGCCTCAGAATGTACATCAGTAAACATTCTAAGAGCATTCAGCATAAAAGGTTTTCCTTGGAGGAAGGCATGTGCTCACTGATAGGCTAAGAGACACTTGGATGTGCAACCTGTGTCTCACAGTGATGAGCCAGGTTGCAATTCCCTCACTGATACTGCTAAGCAATTACTTGTGTGAATAACACTATTGTCTAAGGGTCCGAAGCATACTGACATTACATCTCTGAATATGGCATGCACCACCTGTGGGCTTCCTCTGTGGCTTCACAGATTTATGTCCTTTCTGCATTCTCAATATGCCAGAAGGCTTTTTTAGTACCTAGATAGATACGTTAGATACATTCATTAACACCATCGTCCAGGTGGTCCTGGTCTGACTTACCATCTTGGACTCTTTTCACTGTGCCTGTTTCTCTTGGAAAGTGTAATAGCAGTCTTTGTCACCCAGCCTTGCAATTTCCATGTTTCTTCATTTCCCCTAATCTTCACTTTACCCTGAATTTTTATCTCCTTCCCTTGCATGACATGACTCTTGCATCTCCTCTTTATCCTTGCTGCCAGTTTGCTTCTCATTATACAAGGTGTATAAAATAATGGACTTAAAAAAAAAAAGTCTGTAAAATCAGCATGGTGTTCTGGAAAGAGCTAGATGTACTGTTCAGCATTCTCTATAAATCATTTCTTCCTTTTTTTCTTCTATTTTGCTTTCCTGCTGTTTTTTTCTTTGCTTTGTTGTTTCTTTCTTCCTTTTTTTTCCCTTTGTGTCCTCTGTCTTTGTTATTACATTTCATATTGCATGATCCCCACTGTTTCTGACATAAAATAATAACATGGGACATTAGTTGGTGTGGCAGACAGCCTTCGATTTCTCTTTCAGCAAGCGAATACCTTGTGTTCCTGACAGTAACCTACAGAAGCAGCTGGAATATATGTTCTTAACAGGCAGGGCATATGTTCATGTGTGTAACGACTAGCCTTCCTTTTATATTCCCTTCAGCACTGTACATTTGCAACAAATAATAAAAGGAGGATGGGATAACCTATTCTATATGATTTGAAGTGCCGAAACACAAAAGTAGTAACTATCTGATTTGTCATCAGCCAGAAAGGGCTGCCAAAAAGAGTGGGGCAGAAAATGATATGCAACGATTTTTCCATTTCTGCTTTGCTAAAAAGGATGTACAGTTACTGCTTAGTCTTAGCTTATGATCTCTTGCCAGTACCAGCTGATTTTCAGAAATGGAGGATAAGAGATGCTGACAGCTGTGCCCTGTACAGAAACTGCCAAAGTGCAGCACAATCTTGTCAGGCTGCCATGTGGCTTTAGGCCAGGCAAGATACTGATGACACATATAATGAGATACTAAAAGAACTAGCATGTATCATAGATTCTAAGGAGAACTGGCAGAGCATAGGGATGGCCTTATGTTCCTAAACACCATATAGTGTAGTACTAGAAGGCTAGATCTTTATTATAACTACATTTCTGGATCTGAAAGGGAGAAGAGCGTGAAATGTAGTACCCCAGGTAAAATGAAAGGAACAGTGAGTTACGCAAGTGTGATCATGATGCAGTGACACCTGGCTGTGATTTCTGAGTAGGGAAAATTGGCTGTGGAAAAGACAAGCTGTGGAGGGAACAAAGTGAAAGGTACAGGGACATGACAAAACAGCAGAAGCGTAGAGTCAAGACACAGGAGTTAAAGAAAGGGGAAAACAGAAATTGCTGTTCTGAAGTAGGTCTTGCCATCTAACTTAAATAACAAGTGCCATAAGAAAGAATGTAGCAGAATGTGTTTGGCCCGTAAGGAGGAATGAAAATCTTGCAAATGCTAATTGTGTCCTTAGTGATATCTTTTATTTTAAAAAGAAAGCTCAATTTCCTGTTTATATTCAATCTACATTGAGCCAACTACATTTGCAGTTAGCCAACATTAAGTTGGAGTCCTGTACTGTGCCCAAAAGGAAAGAAGGGCTTTAACTGCTGCTACCCTTGCTTTGTTGATGGTCTGCACACACACAAACACACACCCCACATCCCATTCTGAAATGTCTTTTGTTGGCGTGTGTCCGTATGTAAGGATTCTGAGTCAAGATGCTTCATTTTATACCCTGGCTGTTTGGGTCTTTACTCTTAGGATTCTCCTGCAATGTGCTTCCCTGGAGTGTTTTAATTTCTTACTGTCTCTTCAAGTCTGGATTCCTGCCTAGTTCTAGAAATTTATCTCTGAAACTTTACCATCTCCTGAGAGACCTACAAGAATTGTACATGTACTACCAGTGTTGTAACCCCTGTGGTACAAGAGACTGAATTGGCTGTACTGCAGCTCCGAGAAGAAGGGAAAAAATGGAAACCCTGGCTATATTCTCATTGGCAGGGGACCAGAAGCCTTGGCAATGCTACTCAGTCCAATGGGAAATTCTCATGAAGGGAGAACTCATCTATTATAACTGAGTTTGTTTGAACTGGAAAGAGGTTTAAATGCCATGGATTTTCTTCTGCTTTAAGTTTGGTATGTATTTCTCATAGCCACTCTGCACATATGCCAAAAAATTACAAAGTAATCCAATCTCATGTCTCCTGTAACGTTTCTATTTCCCTGCTTCAAAAATCTGTACTGCATCTGGTAGGAGGAAGCAGATCTAGATTTTCTGTCTGTAGAGAACCCAGCTTTCAGCAGATCTAGAAGTTTATTGCCAGAATAGATGTTTCTTTGTCTAATGATGTATAGATCCACCTGCTCCTTCTATTATAATGCTACTTTGCTTGTCATGGCTCAATTCAGATTAGATCTTGTATTTATGGATAAGCATTCCCATTGCAAGCCCTTTGCTCCCCTACTTCTCCATCTTGGGCTAGGTATCTTCATTAAGCTTCAACTGAACTAATGAAGATGCCATATTTGTAGTGAATGTGAGCAAAGACTTCTTTCCTTTCTGCATAATCTTCCTTTTATTCTAAATAGGACTTGCATGATTTTCATTCTGTCAATGGCGCATGTTATCCTATTTCTCTGTTGGTGTCATCACCAATAAATTGGGATATTTACATCAGTAGGCTTATTACTTCTACTATACTATGCTTGTGCTGCAGCCTTTTCTGTACAAGTGAATACATATTCTGAGATGACCCTTACTGTACGTGCGCTGTGGAATCTTCCAGACAACTTCCTTTTGGACTCATGCCTTGCTTCAGTAGATTTCTTGAGGCAGCCAGTATTGATGAAAGGAATAAAATTTAAGATGTGATGGAGAACTATTGTGAGGCTTAGAGCTGCTATTCTGCACAGGAAAAAAACTGCCCAAACAGGACCTGTCTTAAGCTTCCTACCTGCATCTTTTTCACCATGGCTGAATTTGTCTCCTCACTCAGCAACATTTTTAACTTGGTTGTTTTCTGCACAGTTACGGAAACAGTTAATGCATTTAATATTAATCATCCAGTCTGAAGGGTGCTGTTTTCCAGAAGAGTAAAGAACAGAGGTGATAGATGAAGAAGATAAACAGCAGGAGATGATGGTTGGGCTTAGCACTGTGTGAAATGAACACATCTGGCCACTGACTGAACTGCTGCATCAATTCAGCAGAAATCTTTTGTTGTGATATTAATTTAACTTTCATATAAAGCCATGAAAAGAAACATTAGAGGAACTACCCTGTATGTCTAACTTTGATGTCAAGTAAAATACAGATGCATGAGATCAGAAAAATATTTGCTGGTAGAGGTTGTTTGTTGCAGCCTCCTGCTTGGCGCAGGGCTGCTGCTAACACTAGGACAGGACAGCTGTGGGATTTCATGGCCAAATGGTAAAGCCTCAACAGATGATAACTTTCTGGATAATGTGTTCCAAAGATGTAGTACACTTAAAGTGAGGAAATTTCTATGTATCTCCAGTTGGATCCTCCTGTGCTGCAATTTGTGGCTGTTGTCCCTAACACTAGTAGTGAGTTTGTGTCTATTGTCTCTGTAATTTCCTTGTAGATCATTGAAGGCTACTGTTTTAGATTGTCCTTTAGTCTTTTCTCACCAGGCTAAACAAGCCCAGGTATTTGAGTCTCTTATAAACCATATTTCTGAGCTAATTCTGGTAGTCTTGTGTGTAGTATTCTCCAGTTTTTCAGCCTCCTTCCTGACCTAGGCAGCCTTCTAGAATCCATTCTTCCAAAACGGGACATTGTCCCAGGAATGGCCTTCTCAGAGCTGGGAAGGAAGGAATAACTTCCACTGTTCTGTAGGCCATCCTGGCATGTACTTCTGATCTGTAGTGGGAGCACACTGCTGGTTTACATTCCACAGGCTGGCATTGTGACCCCAGTCCTTGTAGCTGGGCTCTTCATCAGCTAGTTGTTTCTCAGTCTCTGATGGTCTGGGTGCAAAATTGAGTGATTCCCAAGTGCAGAATTTCGCATTTCCTGAACGTTTTGAGGTTTTTGCTGGCCTTATCCTCAGTTTTCTTAAGGTCCTGAATGTAAACTCTGATGTTTCACGTGCCAGTAACCCAATTCCTCCATCTTAGTGCCATCCAAAACTGATTATTTATCCAGTTCATATCTAAATTCAGGAAAATTAAAAATAAGTAACCCTCTGGAATAACAGCATGACAGTACAGGTTTCAGAGAATCCCAGCTTTTGTCTTGTCTTCTTTCCATGTGAACTAATACTTGATAATTAATACACACATGACTTGCTATTCCTTAGGCTTAAGCAAGTAAATGAAGTCCATTTTTCGTTTCTCTCTTCTCTTCCAAAATATAAATTCTGATCTTGTATTTCTGTTCTGGATTTCATCTTTTGGTGAAAATTTGTCATTTCTGGGTGAAGCTTTTTTTACTGTCATGCTTCAATTCTCTGAGAATTAGGAATTTCCCATAGAAAAGGATCTCTACAGTAAAATAAACTTTGGCTGGATTGACAGACTGTATGCTAAAGGCAACAAAGAGGAAACGTAAATCAGACCAGATTACAAGAGCTTTTCAATGACTTCTGTAATGTTTGGGTTTGCATTTGGGAGTGGAAGCAGGTCAGGTTTTATGCAATGCAATGTGTATCCAGCTGAAACAAAACTGACCCTTTATCCCCAGCACTAATAAACCTTATATTTAAAATAATATCTTTAATTCCTGTTGCCTCATGCTAGAAGCCTGCTAACAAACTTGAGAGACTTTGAGAATGGGTAATAGAAGCTGTAAGTGGATTAACAAATAAAGATTATGTGTACCAAATATGCATTGCTTGGTGACAGAGAGTGACTAAGGGGGATATAGTAATTATCTTCTAATATTCCAAAGCAGTAAACTTCAGAAAGGGAAAGCAATTGTTTTGCACCTTCACAAGATACATAACTAGGATGAATGAGGTGATATCTAACAAAAAGGGAAATGTGGACTGAATATCATGCAAATCTTCCAAATAAGAGATTAGCTAAAGGATTACTTTACCAAGGATTTAAATCAGAAGAGGTTGAAGCTAGAGGAAACAAAAGGAATTTCCCCAATTTTTTTTTTTTTTTTTTTTTTTCAAAATTCAAGAACTATGAATGCAACATATGCTTGAGAATTTAGGAAGGAATATGCAGGTTTCATTTATCAAAAAAAAAAAAAAAATCAATTTCTCTTATTGACAGGAGGCTGTGATGCTGAGGTATTTAATTTGAACAGACTGTTTCTATCACTACAGCACTTAAAATAAGTATGAATTTTGTCTCTTATTTTAGTAAAAATACTATTGAGACAATTGATTTAAATTAAGGTTGTATTTGGCCTATTTTGTAGGTAAGACATATATTTAAAAGAAAAAACAACAGAGAAAATAAAAAGAAAAAATTGTAAAAACAAGTTGGTGTCTACTATAAAGTTCCATGTTCAATTATTTCACAGTATTTAAGTTTCATGTAACTGACATTTCTGAATATTACAGGGCATCTAATAGGATAGAGCCACACATCTCTGCAAAAAAAATAATAAAATAAAATAAAAATCAGGTTTAGAAAGATGTTAGATAACAAGCTTTGTTCATTAGGAAAAAGAAAGGTGATTTGCACTACTCAAGTCTGGACATAATGACAGCATGAACAAGAGTCTTGGCATCTGCATGTGAGAGCACACATTTTAATCTGATCACATCCCTAAAGTGGTAATAAGATATCTTGATGATATGTCAAATGTCAGCCTCAAGCTCAGTTCTTCATTGAACAGTACATCTAGGTGTCTGACCAAGTAGACAAGTGCCACCAATTGAGATGCCTATGTGAGAAGCATTTTTGAGTAGGTGGTGAGAGCTAAGCTAGGCAGAAAGACATCAGACTTACAAAATTAAATCTACAGAAGTTAAAGGACATCCCTAATTGAAGCTCCCACAGTCAGGTAATGCTAATGTGAAGGTGGCTGGCATTGGCAACTACAGCGCTTGTCTTTCTCCTAACAATGACTGTTGAGAAAAAAAAAAAGCTTCAAATTGCACAAGAAAGTGCATTTTGGTGTAAAAGCAGGATGCTGAGGACATTGCAGTAGGTAAGACCAGGAACACTAATGTTCTTCAGGATAATTAATTTAAACCTCTCCCTACTTCTTCAAACTGCAGCCATCCCCTATCAGCAATAACTCTTGCTTGCATGTCTACTATAAAATAAATGTATCTCTTCTGAAATAGTGCTCCAAACCCTTTGTGTAAGTGAGGAATAAGTACTTTAAAATTATGTAAGTAAAAGCTGTGTTATGCCATGAAAAGAGCTAGAGCAAGGTTGAAAGAGCAACTGAAGGAAAAGCAGAGTAACAACTTTCTAATGTTTGATTTCATAGCCCCAGCTTTCCTTAAATATATTTTGTTTATATGCTATATGAGTATGCATATAAAATAGTAAAATATTTCTCATAATGCACTAATGGTATATAAATCAGGGATATACTTTTACAACAGTGATAAGAAGTTATTATGGATGTTGAGTGTTTATGCATACATACATCACTTTTGATGTATAAACATGAAGCAGACCTGATTTTAAGAGGGGTAATGAAAAAAGCATAACTTAGCTGGTGGAGAACACAGAGAGCATGAAATGATTTAGCAGGGTCCTGGAAAGTAACATGCTGCTTGCAAAAATATTCCAGTTGTGTTTAATATGTTGGACCTCTTGAGACTTCAATTTTACTGCAGACTTTACCTTTCCAGTTAATAGACCATAGAAATGCTAAGCTGGTCAGCAAGAAAATTCTGTTTCTAACCATGGCCTCATTTTTTGAGTGGATGGAATATACTGCTGCCTTAGGTGGAGAGATAAGTTGGGGAGGCAGCACTGATCATCCATTCAAGTGGACGTCAAGTGAAATGGCTGAAAAAAGAAATGGGAATATGTAGATAATGGTTAAAGGTGACTGAATGATACAGTTGCAAGAGAAGATATGCTCTTGTGCTGCTTAGGTTGGACAGCTTTCCTGGTTTGTAGTAGTTTGTTTCTTGAAACAGCATGGTGTGTGCATAGGGTAATCCTTGTACTGCAGGCACAAGGAGTATTATAGAAGAGACCTACGGATGAGTTACAGGTTGATTTCTTGGCTGAGCATTGATTAGGAAATCCAGTTTTATATGAGAACGTATAAATTGCCACACTTGCTTCTTTTGTGGAGACAATGTTTTACTTGTGCTTTCAAAGTGGACTAGCTGTCCTGTGAAATACTTCAGTAAAAAGAATACTTATACAGTTGGAATTACACTGTGATGTGTCAGAATCCAGGCATGCTGCCTGTCTAATAACATGTGTCAAGGTAGAATTGGCTGGATGAAACATTTTCATACAGCTGAAGTAAAACAATAAGCTGCTTATGGTTAGAACAGCTGAGCAATTCACCTCAATAAGAGCAAAATCTCATTACGTGGAGATGGCTGTGAGCAGAGAGAGCACAGACCGTGTCACCCGGGCTTATAGGGCTAAAATGCCAATTTTGATCTGTCAGCTGACTTTTGCTTTGTTACTGAGATGTCTAACTTCAGACAGAGGGGCAGCCTACAAATGGCTCCAAAAGTAGTATAGTTATGTTAGCACTGATGTCTGTCTAGGCTAATATGCTCTGCTGAAAAGCAAGAGCAGCACGATACAGTGCCACACAGAAATGCCCTTCAAAAGCAGAGAAGCCTGATATTCCTATAAGAGGAAACAATCCTTCTCTCTCTTCCTTAGCACCCCTGAGTTTGGCCCAGACATGCATAGTTTATAGTATTCATTTTTATGCGAGATTTTGGGGAAAATTACATTAGTTTTCTATTTGTTTGAGAAATGCTATGGCAACATTTAAAGCTGTAGATGTTTATTTAAAATCTGATGGCTGATTTCTATCCACACTACTCTATTGTTCTATACCATGCTGAGGGCTAGCCGTATTTCAGAGATTGTATTCATGTATAACTTAGGAAATACAGTGGTACCTTCTGAAAGAAAATGCCCTATAAAATGTGAATTGATATCAAACAGCAAAATGAACTCTCTTTTTACAGCAAAGCCATAAACCCTGACAAATACGGACTTACAGCCGAACCAGTGTCAGTTCCTTCACTGTTGTAATGGTGGCAACAGGTGATGAAATAGCAAAATGTAATGTGAAATTTATCATAAAACATAAAACAGGTAGGAATAAGATAACCTGCAAGAACTCTTTTTAAAAATTTAGCACACTACTAAATGGTTTGGGTCCTTCCATCTCCCTATCTTTCTAATAGTAGTCTCAGTAGAGAGAAGGAATATTTTCGTCACTGGTCTGCTCTAAGCATAAATGGAAGATCACTGTTTGTAAGTAAATGCCACCCTATCTTTCGATTTTAAGTGCAATGAATAGAATAGATAAACATGAAATGAAAATAAGGGGCTCATCTTTTTTCAGTGTGGGAGCTAAAGCTGCAGAGCAGATTCTGGATGAGGTAAAAGGCTTTAGCTGTCAAAGATTTCTGACTTCCCACAATTCCTCTCACATTTCCCAAGGTTAAATGCATTGCCTCTAGGCAGCTGCTTAGAATGATAAAAGGGGCACTACAGGACAGCAATGCTCTTTGTAATGTTAATAAACCTTGATTTTGATATCAGATGCAACCCTGGGAAAACCTGCCAGTTTCAGACTTAAAAATCTAACACTATTTAGCAGAAGTTCGTGTAAAGAAGTATTAGTTTGGGAATGGTGATGGGCTAGTTTGAGTGACATATGAAAGCAACAAATACACTCTCTTCTCTTTCTTGTCAAATCTTACTTTTGTTTACCAAGAACAAAAGGAATTGCCCAAGTGCTAATTAAACTGAATGTCATATTAAAATGCACTGTGAAGTTTGCTACATAAATTCAGCTTTTGAGGTTAACTGTCAGATGAGTTAAATTCCCCCCAAAATGACAAGAGTGTGGTTTTCCCAGCTCTAGCTAACTTGGCGTAAACTCAGACTACAGCCAAATCAAAGGGAGTTTTCTTGTGCTGGTTAGCTGATGAACCTCTGACAAGTGAGCATGGAAACAATTTGTGCAGTAAAGGCAAAGCCATAGGAGAGTTGATTAGATAACAGAATATTATTCAGAAATAATGTGAACTTAATGAAAGTCTTTTTTTCCTATGCTAAAAATAGCAAATGTCTAATGTCAGGCTACCATCATTAGCTAGATATTTCTAAATCAACAATAAATACATAAGATAAAACTTCAGGGGAGTGACTCAGAATGAAGTAAAATGAGACATATTTATGATCAAGGCAGCTGTAAATGAGCAATGCATTTTGGTCATGTGGAGTTTGTCAAAATGGAACTCCAGCTTATCCTCACAAAGAAACTCTGCCTCTTTGAATCCATGACAAAACTCCCACTGACTTGAAAGAGGTTTGGATTTCACCCACTAACTTCTGCTGAAATCTGAACAAAAGAGAAAAGGGTTCTCACAGTTCATGGGATGTGAAGCTCTCTATTCTCCGCCTTCAAATTCACCAGCCAAGACCCATTCCCTTAATGGGTACCAAAGAACGGTGCCCCGAAATTGCAAAGATAGCATATTAAAGAAATCCGAAACTGTTGGTAGTGCTCTTTGTTAGCTGAAGTAATCATATTACCGTGTAGCTACCATCCAGTTCCCCTTTTCAGTAATTCCCCATGTCTGTCTGGGATATCTGAGACACTGCTGCACTTATCAAGTAACAAAAACTTAGGAAGTTCACTGACTGTTTAGAACCCAGCCATGAACTCTGTGAATACCTCCTGAAAGTGCAGTGCAGGTGAGCTGTGTGCAGCTGTAAAGCAAACAGACATTGGGCCTCAGAGTGCGAATAGGGTTTTTATTTTTACGTTGGTGGGGTTTTTTTGTTTGGTTGGGATGGTGTTTTCTGAAGAAATGTGGTTGTTGGCTTTTTATCCAAAAGTACTTCAAACTGCTTTTGTGTAGTTATTCATTGTTCCCTTTGGAAGGTATTAATGTTATTTGTGTTAAAATATATAACACAGAAAAATAACTCTTTAAGAATAATTTTTGTTGAGGAAGTTCTTACTATAATAAGCTTCTTTTCCAAGGAAACAGTCAGCATTAGAAAGAGAATGAAGGAAAACACTCTTTAGTTTATAGTACGTGCTTTCTGACTTGTTTTCCTACAATACTGAAATATTTCTGGATGGATGTGGCTCTGGGCAGCCTGGTCTGGTGGTTGGTGACACTGCACATAGTAGGGGGGTTTAAACTAGATGATCATTGTGATCCTTTTCAGCCCAGGCCATTCTATGATTCTATGATTTCTCTCTGCTTTTCCTGTGAAACTTCATAAAAGAAAGGAGCAATGGGGAAGGACCAGATATTCTATAAACATTTTCAAAATATATTCTCAAAACAAAATTCTACTTTACTATTTTCATTTGAAAAGCATAGAAACATTTAACAAATTGAACAGTCACTGCATATGATAGGAGATTAGATTTATAAACCAGATTATTTTCCTTTTAACCACAGCACTGAATAAGTCTAGATTTAATTGATAGTTCCATTAGATATATGTGGCAATCCATTAAGGTAGTGTGTATTAGCTCCAGGTATGTATTAAATATGTGTCCAAAAATTGCTTAATCATAATTAGTAGCATGCCATCTTTAGAGAAACATTAGTCTAGGATTTTTTATCTACTTCCTAGCACATGGAGAGATGGTAAGTTAACCTAGAAGAGTACACTGTGTCTTGCATGCCATGGTGGTCTTTTTTTAATGAAATCCATCAGGCAGAACTCAGTGTTCCCACAACTTGATCTGATCTTGTTTCATGGGCAATTACATTCAGGCACCATTTTGTCAGGATGCCCCTCTGCTGCCGTCTGTCACACAGCAACAAAATGGAATGGCATACTGGTGAGAATGTTAAGCCTCTACTGCCATAGCACCAGCATCTGCCCTGATGTCATAGGCCAACATAATAAAATAGGAGGCATTGCTTTCAGAGCAGCCCTCGTGTTTTAGAACAAAAGCTCCTTTGTATTCTGGAAAACCTGGAACTTTGCTGCATGTGAAGCTTATGCTCTCATCTCAAACTGTTTTCTAGTGTTGAAACAGCAGGACCCTCTGATTGAAGTTGTTGTGCTGTTTACACTTATCACAGAACAGCTTTTAAAGCATGATCAGTACAGTAGTGTTGCTTCTCCTTGGCGATATCCACAGGTGAACTGCTCTTTACCAGCTTTTATGTCTCTAAAATATCAAAGCATCTTCCTCAGCACCCAGCAGTTTTCACTGAGCACCACATTTTTCTATTACTGCGAAATGCTTTTTATGTGTGTCTATATATATATGTATATATATGCATTTTGGGATAACTTCATATTTTTCTTTCCTTTGGGTTTTGCAGAGTTTATCACTGAAAGAGAGCTTTTATTTTCTAGGCAATATTAGAACAGTGACTATCTACAATTTTATTACCCCAAGTGGAAGATAACTAAACAGAAAGAATTAAAAGAAAAAAAACAACCCTTTCTCTAAAATTACAACAGTCCAGGGTAATGTAAGATGACTCTCTCCCTACAAAAAGAATGAGGAGGAAAAGTGAGCTGATTGTGGCACTATTTAAAGATGAACTGGGTAATGTTCAGATATTACCAATGTAGGAAAACCTGTGGACATCAAAATGGAAAGAATACCAAAATCGAAACTATTTGTATATAAAAATTAGGAATAGCTCAGTTTTGATAGAAAGACACGTGGGACATTTCCACTTACGGAAATAGAGGGCTGCCTCTTCAAATGTGGTATGATTAAATGTGGTGGCAGCTTATTCTTTCTTGATTTGGTTCACTGCTGTTATGCCCGTCTGGACCTCTGCGTAACACGGAGCTCGTCCTCACCCAGCTCAGGCAAGGCTTGCAGTGTGCTGCAGTGAGAATTCAGGTCAGGATGTAAGATTTAGGAATGATCAAGTCTGAGCTTGCACCTCCAGGTAATGTGCTATTTCTCCAAGCAAAATCTCTTTTCTTATGAATTAATGGTTTGTCTGGTCACCATCGATCTTTCTTCAGCTGATCTTCTCTTCATTGATCTTTTCTCAGCAACAGAAATGCCAGTCAGCCGCTACACTGATCTCAGAGCTGAGAATAAATAGAGTGAGCGTCTCTTAGTCTTTGTGCGTATTCAGTAGTCTTTTCCTTCAGCATTTGCACGTCTGTTTTTTCCATGTAGAATAGTCCCTGAGCAGTGTCACTGATTTCAGCAAAGTGATATTAAAATTTCTGATACTTAGTCGGAAGCTCACATGGTTCTTCTGATATTTGAAAGGGAAAAGGAGTGAGTGTCCAGTGTTAACCCAAGTGTCTGCACCACGCTGTTATTTCAGTGCGGTCTTTAGTTTCCTAGCTGTGCCAGACATGTTAATAGGATGTTGTGGGGGGAAGCCCTGAGCTGTTGAAGTGAAAGGCAGTAATTTACTGAGCAAAGATCTCTCACTGATGAATCCTAAAGCTCTTTTGATTATTCCATAGGAATAGAGTACAACACCAGGTATTTATCCACGTACACATTTTTTCCTCACAAACTAAAAATGCAGAGACACTTTGAATACGCTTTATTTTCTTTCCTTTCTAAAAAGATACTTTATTTTTAGGGAAAATTTTAAAAACCATCTCCATGTGCAGTATTATTGTGTTTATTGGACTGAAGTGCTCTAGATGTATGGAGAGCTACCATACATAACACCAGTTACTAGGACAAAGTTACAGTTGCTCATACAACTGAACTCTATTTGACCATCAGAGGAAGAAAAAAAGGTACAAAGTACCGTTATAAGAGATCTCAATTTTTTCTGCTATTCCAACCTTAGTACTTTAGTGCAGAGATAGCTCCATCAATCATTTAAAACCACTGACCATACCTTGCACCGGCTACCAGCCATAGTTCATACTGAGCTTTCTATGTGCTCCAAATGGCTTTACATTTTATGTGGAAAGCTGGGTTGAAAATTTATAGTTACTTTTCTTCTGACACCTGGATTTCCCACCTGGAAAATAAACTCCTTTAACTACTTTAAATCTTCATGAATTTCTTGCTGCCTAGATCTCAAAGGGCTGGATCGTGACTGCAACTGCAAGCCCATGCCATGAAGTAATAATCCTATTCCACTGTGTGTGAGTCTATCTGATTCATAGGCCCCAGACACAAAGCAATAAGCAGGCACTGTATCCCCATTTAAACCCAAGTTCTCAAAAACAGTTTGGAATCTAAAAACTCAGTTTTAAAGGGAATTCAATGCTCAAATGCATCTGAGAGTCTGAGCTCCGCAGTCTGCCCCAAGCTAAGTGGGAACGAGAGAAAAATGCAGCTGAGTTTGTTAGCATCTGTTTTAGCCAAATCAGGGTTTGTAATTAATACAGACCAGCAAGAAACCATTTGTTTCCTGTTATTCACAATGAAGCCATTTGTTTTCTTGTTTTCAAATGTTTTATGGGTTATAGTTTCAGGCTCAGAGGGCTGTGCTTCTACCTGACAGTACCTGTCTATCTTGTGCGTAGCACTGTGAATGCTACTAGATCCACAGCAGCCCTCATACAGCTGTCTGTAGCTACATGGCTATCTTGAAAATGGTTTTGTTTAGAAGCATCAGTGTTTTCACCAAACTAAGCGAGCTATCAGTGTACAAAACGTGTACTAGACAACAACATGGGAGATGTGCAAACAAAAAAACTAGGACCCAGTCAGAAACAATGAACTGGGGAAAAGATTTCTTCTTCATAGCTGCAGATACAGATGCATTTAAGTTCTTTCTTGCCTTATCTGTTTGGGATTTGATGCTTGCACTGGCCCATTTTCAGCGTATAAGTGGAGGAGCTTGGCTTCCCAGCCCCTTCCATCTTTGAAGGCCAGCAGTTTTCATTTCTATGCTTTGGAACTCCTCTTACATTTGCAGAAGCACTGTAACAGAAGGCTTAAACGAGGTTTTCAGAGCTTTTCCGATATACTGAGTGAATAAAAAATGGAGAAGATTTTCAATTCAGGCTTACAAGTTGTCTTAATAATCTCCCTTGAAAGGCCATAAATCCAGCATGGTCATTACAGATGACCAGGATCAAAACAGCTCTTGGGTGATGTCTGCCATGTGCTTTGAGAATTTAAAACAGTGCTTGCAGAAGAACCTCCTCCAAATTTGAAGTATTATTTTGTGATGGCTTTAGTCAGAAGGTACCTCGTTAAGTTCAGCTGAAAGTAAACTCAGACCTAATGCACTGGGCTGCTATCTCTAATGCGGTTTACCTACAGCTTTATGCCACTGAAGTTAAAAATAAACTGCAGTTATTCTACTTACTGAAATATCAGTTCAACATGTCATGGGGCTTATTAGCAGACTGAGAATGTTCTTCATGCCTTAATGCTAGGGCATGACTCTGATGTAAAAATGAAATTGAACTATTTAAATTGACTTGGATACTTATTAAGGAGAGGGTTTCATTTAATTCCCTTTTCTGTTTTTTCTCTCCTTTATAGTAGCAGCCATCTGGGCTTGATAGGAGGTAGGGCAACGACAAGTCTATTCTGTGAAAAACACTGTAATTTGTAAAGCACTATTGCCAAATGAGACTCAGTACACAGAGTGTGTAAGTGAAAAGTGATTTACCTTGTAGAAAAAAAAAAAACCACCCTAACTGTATGGTATAGGGATCTTACAACTCTAATTGGAAAACTCAAATTTGTAGACATTTACAAGTTGAACAGGTGAAAATGTAACTGGTGATAACCAAGGACTAATTATCTCAGCTGGGAATTAGCCATCAAGTGTTCTGAGCCAAATAAAAGGGGAGGGGACAGCTGAAATAGAACTGTGTCCTTTTGATGTTAAAAGAACTGGGGAGGAATTTTATGTGGGATTGAAAAAAATTTTTTTTTTTTGGTTGAAACAAATACTCTGTAGGCTAATAATGTATGTAACTACAGTGGTTCCATTTCTTAAAGAATTTCAGAACTTGGACTGAGAGAAATGGAAGGAAATAACATTGTAGAGATGTATGATTTGGTTGCTAAAAAGATCCTTTTTGTTTGCTTGTAAGCTTTGCTAAACTGAGTGTAAGTTAGCAGTTTCTAGAACTAAAACAATTGCTTAAAATCATTTCTATCTTTCTAGATAGAAACAAGCTCTGTGGTATGAATCTATGGTGATGAAAAATTAAGTTATTATGGGTTTGTAGAAAAAACAGAGATAGATTTGAGAACTAACCAGTGGAAAATACACATATACCCAGAGTTGTACGGTAGGCAGGCATACCTGCCACAGGTTTCAAAAATTCATAATTGGATGCAATATACATAAAATGCACTCTATTAATTCCACCTTGCTCCTAACTTCCTTTATTTTAATACTTATTGTAAAACTTAAATCCTAATGAGTAGGGCTGAAACAAAATAGGGCCCTGGAGGTTATAACAGAAAAAATGATAACACAGCAAATGAGCTATAGCAAACTGATTCCTGAGTACATCACCTTTTTCCTTCTCTCTTACCATCAACGTGGTTTTATTATTCCTTTATTTTCTTTTTCTGGCACAATATGTGAACAAAAGTGACAGCACGTTAAAAATAATATCAAATTCTGAAGGCAGTCAAAACCTTAAATTGGAATTTCAGTCTTTGACATTGGAAACAAGCATACAAGACAATTGTTAGTATTCTGCATTGTGCAGATAAAGACTTAGACTACTGGCAAATTCTTCTGAGAGACATGCCTGATAAGATTATAAATTAGGTTCTACAGAGAAAGTGCACTTAAAGAGAGATTTAATTGTTTGCCAATAAAAATCTTATGTTGCATGGAGATTTCAGAGCTCATTTCAACAGTTGTTACTATTCAAATGCCTTGTTTTAACAGTTTAGGGTTTTGTTTGTTTGTCTTGGTTTAATGAATTCATTGTCCTAGCTCAAAACTTCACTGTTCTTCTGACTTTTGTGTCTGGTTTAAGATTTTGCTTTCTTTCACTATGTGCTTATTGCCATACAATAGAGAGAATGTTATGTGCAAGCAAGCATCTTTTTGACTTGTTAGACTTAAACAAAGCATGCGTGTGAACGTCTTAAACTGGGAGCCAATGTTTGTCTGCCACGTACTGTTTGGCAACTTGCTCATAACACGTTTGACTTCTTGTCTGTGCAGACAAACTCTGATGTTAATTTTCAGTATGTACACAAGTAATTGGCAAAATGTCCAAATAGAAAGGTGGGAGTACATAAGAATGTATTGAATTCTGTTGTCATATAGAGCTACTTTGCCAAGATAGCACATAATTTCAACTAATCCTAAACTTCAGCAAAAAATGTGAATGAGCTTGTGTTAGACGTTTGGAAAAAGTTCTGAAATGTTTTCGAGTTAATGCTTGGGCAAATTTAGTAATGCATCCAGTGATCTTTAGCTATTCCATTCACTTTTAACAGTATGTTTTTTAATGCTCGGTACAAAATATTTGCTAAGTTTTCCCTACCTGAAGTAATAGTTGGCAACATATACATGATCTTCAGGATGCATGAGTGGCACAGGAAACAAAAGTGTCCCTTTATTGGCGATTAACATAAGGGACTTGTCTGAATCTTATTAAAGCAATAAAACTGCTGACAGATCTTTTTATCAGGCCAACTGTGAATGCCAGTTCCTTAGGGCTCATGTAACACGGGCAGCTATCAATTTAGCTCATAAATATAATTTCCATATACATTCACTGATCAGCATTGGTAATCCATTGAAACCTCTGCGTCTGTAAAGTCAAAGTGAATGACAAGGTGGGTTTCTGCTAAGACATTAGGCAGAGTCTCTTCACATCGTCACTTCAGCCTTATAGTTTCTACGTATTTAACCTTCTGTTTCTAACAAACATCGTCCTTTGCATCAGAGAGCTTTAGGACATGCACTTTTTTTGCTGACACGCTTGTGCTGTGCTTTATTTATGCATCATCAAAGTATGGCACTGCCCAAAAGGTGAACGACCTCTCTCCCCTTTAACTCATTTCCTGAGTAGACCAATATCATCTAACTTCAAACTCTGACAAATGTAAATTGAGGTCTGGGAAATTAGAAAAGTGCTGAACTTGAGTATTCAGAGAAGTGTGACATTCTCTTGTTGTGAATAACAATCTAATATCATTTCTCCTATAATGAGAAACTTGGATGTTGGATATGCTTTACCTATTTGTGATGTACATAGTAAAACCTTTCTAATGCTCTTAATGCATGGAGAAGTTGCACACCCTGAACTCTATTAATGCTACTTCTGCAAACCCCAAAGCAGTGAGAATAGACTGTTTGCAAGGTTAAACTGATGATCAGAATATTCTTTGGAAGTTTCTTGCTGTTGCTCATAGTATAAACTACTTAGGTGGTGGCCATGTAGTTACTGAAATACTGCATTCCAAACTGCATTTTCAGAGTTGAAAAACAGAAGTACAAGCTTCTTAAAAAGAAGCTTATTTAAAAAAGAGACTTCTTGAACCTTCAAATGTAGCAATTTCTTTCTGAGTTGTAGATTTGTAGGAAATAATGAGAGGGCAGCTGTGCCTTGGACCATATCAGAGGATTCCTGATAACTTTTCAAATAGTTTTTCCTGTTGATTGTATACATATGTGTATCTTGGTCATTGAGGAAGTGGCTTTGGATTTGATTTTTTAATTTATCATATATTTTGCAAGCATGCTCTGTAATAGTTGCAATTAGCTCAAGCTGAGCGGAGAAGTAAAATGGATGCTAAAGAAACCACTCTCAGGTTTTTTCTACTCCACTTTGCCTGAAAATGGACTGACTTTCACTTGGAGTTTATTGGAGATTACTAAGATGTAATGAAATTTAAGTTTGGTTTATTGACAGCTTAAAACAGAAAAGCATAAAAGAAACTAAATTATTTTGGTCTTATTTCTTATATCTTTGCACACTTCTGGTTCAGAGCTGATTAGTGCTATGCTCACACAAGCTAAACTTGCTGATAGAGCAGTCTCTTGTTTACTATAAGAAAGGCAATTGTCCATAACACATAGATTAAGTAATTAAACACCCAGTACACGGTTCTGATTCTGGGAATACTTAAGCATGTCTGTAATTTGGCATGCACGAGAAATCCTCCCAACTCTAAAGATACTACTCCCATGAGTAAAGTTACATCTGGGAGATGTTTTGAAATGCATTCATTTAAAAGAATGAGATGGATTTGCAAGGAGGTGGAATTGCCCACACGCAGTATGTCTGCAGAGCCGTGGACTGTTTGCAGCTGTCACTCACTCATCTACACACTTTCTTCTTCTCTCATAGCCAGGTGTTTTCCATTTGGCCTTTCATAGCATCCCATCGGTGGTTTGTGCTAGACAGGGCTGCAGGTGACTGAACACAATAGTGTTGTAACGTGTGCTGTATCTTTTGATGCTCTGGATTTTGGTGTTCAATGGGAAACAACAATAAATTCACGGAGCTTTACAGCCTCTGCCAAATGTGACATCTTTCAGAGTGTAACATGCTGAAAAGCTTGCAAAATCTGAGCCAACTGCATGATTTAGCTGCTATAAAATCCCTCTGAATCAAAACCATTTTGAAATAAAGAAGAACCAGCCTGAGAATTTCATTGCACTGTTGGATATCCACTCAAAGATCAATCACCTGTCCTCATTCTGTATTCCTGCTGTATTTTCCAGCTTAATCTTTTCTGCAGCTTACCTATTTCATTAAGGCTGGAATTTTAAAAGACTGGCAATCACATGCAGAGGCAGAGAGTGAAGAGTGAGAAGTGTTGAATCTGGGAAAGGCAATCTCTTTCTTTTCTTGTTTCTGTGAGACTTTATAATACCTAGATATACTGAATTCAAGCATTCTGTGGTTTGGCATCCTAATGTTCCTGAATTCCATCCTGCTCTGAGACTAGTTTGATGTAGAAAAATACGGTTAGCTGTGAGAGAACAAGTTAGTTTTCCCTGATTCTCTGGAGTTTTCTCTCCCATATACCATTTATATAGCACTCCTCATTGTAACACCTGTGTATGTCAGAGTGATCCATTGCTAAGATCTCTTAATCGTGTTGTCTTGCTCTGTAGCCACTAGGGAAAGAAAGAGTATGACTTAGTTCAAAATAGCATGACTTAGTTTTGGTTTGATTTGTGTTTGTTCCTAGTTATTATAAATAAATATATTGTTATATGTTTGTTGAATGAGGCAATGTCAAGGAAATGTAGTTTGTATCAAAAGAAAGTAATGGTGAGAACAATGGTGGTATAAATTATCTGTGACAGGCCAGGTAGCCTCTCTAAAAAGAGAGAAAGAAAGAAACTTATTTTGCAAAGAGCCAGAAGGAAAAAATGTTGCATGGGCTCTCTGGAGCTTGGGGTTCCTGAATTTCAGATCATGTACACATTGAAAAGACACAGGAAACCTCAGGGGAGAGGAAGGGGGAGCTCTCAGAAGGGACTTAGAAACTGGAGGCGTGGGGGTCTCTAAATCTCTAACATTTCTTCAGCAAGTCTATGAAGCAAGAGTATGGTGTGGATCAAGGACACTAATTCTCTGTTGTATCAAGAAAGGACTTAGTGTATAGGAAAAATGCTTGCTTGTTGCACAGTTGCATTGAAAGGGTGTTTCAACAGCGACACATAATATTCGAGTCATGCAAAAGCATTGTATTTGTTATATTAATTTGTTGGTTCACTCTGTGAAACGTTTGTAAAAAGCCAGTCTGGAACAGGCTATTAAAATGATAAATTATCATTGCAACATCTGATCAAAAATTCAGTAAGTTAATTAATGCTTCGTTGTCCTAATAGCTTATATAATGAGAGGGAAGTTTGCTAAATTAAGCATAGTAAAAAAAATTGGTCACCAATTTCATGTAGGTTAGGTTCATGTATTCAGAAGCTGTTAGGAGATCTAATAACATGGAAAAGTACCTGTGTAGATTGTTTGTGTGCATGTTCGTATGTGCGCGTGAAATTCTGATGTAAGTCCTCTGAGGTACTATGACTGTGATTTTGTCTGCTAGCAGTAGTTACCTGAATTATTTGTCATCACCTGTTTAGAATATTTGATTGCAAATTTACATAGAAAAGGCAACAGCCTATAATGAGAGTATAAATCACTTTGGAATAGTGCCTTGACTAGAATGAAAGTGAATATCCCCTTGTATTCAACCTGAGAGCATACTAACAGTGGTGCATGTTTAACTGTAGGCCGTGTAATTAAAATCAATTTGAAGAACTAATGTTCCAGCAAGTAGAATAATGTCTTGAGAGAGAATTATGGAAAAAAATATTTTCTTCTTCTTCATGATGAAGTGTTTCATTTTGAGTTCCTACTTTTTCTAAAATTTTCCTAAGTCCATCATGAGTCTTTCTGAAGAACTAATGACTTTTCCTTTCCTCTTTGTTAAACATATGTTCCGTTTAAAGCATCAGGTGTTCTCTCCCTTAAGGCCACAGCAGAGAGAAAGCATAAGTGAGATCTGTTAATGGCAGTAGATATCTACTCAGAAGTATTTATTATAAAAAGCCAGGGATGCGTTTCTGTTGATATGGATGCAACAATAAACACCATTTGGAAAACACTGTCAAGGGCAGACTGTTAGCCTTATTCTTGTGCACCTCCTGCAACATCAGTACAAATCTGCTTCCCACTGAAGTGAGGGGAGAAGGAGTTGACATCAACCATAGTCTGAGCGTAAGCCTTTGCTTCCCAGTAAGTTTGATCTCCTGACACACAGCTTCCGTGGAAAGACTCACTGACTAAAATGTTGTGGTACAGACAGTGATGAGAATCACACGTTTTTGGGGTTGCTAAGAGGGAAAGAAAGAAACTTCTTATTAACATTTTAGTTGATGTTTCAGAAATGACTTTCACTTGCTTCCCACAGAATCTGCAAAAGTTTGTTGCAATACAGCTCACTACTGGATGTCTAGCAGGTTTTTGTGTTTGTTAATTCGGCTTCATTGCTACAGTTCAGCCTCGGGGCTAAAGCAAACCATGTAAGTGGTTTAGGTACAGAGCTTTTAGAAATCTAAACACCAAAGCAACACTTAACTTCAAAAAGAAGAGTAAGTGTGCAGCTACTCATAAATAACAATTCATTGACTAATTGAAACACATTATGGTCAAAATTTAGGCTGCATATCTAATTTGCTCTGATTTGTAATGTCATTCTACTTTTACTTGTGTTGTGTTGATTACAAGAAAACATATGTATAAAGAAAATGCATAAGTTCTTCATTTAATCAAATCTGACAGAAAATTCAGTGAAATATTTAGCAAGATTCATTACAAGGAGCTCTGGCTGGGTTTGCCTCTGTGTTTCCTCACTGGGATCTTCCTGAGGCTGAGGCTGCTGCTGCTGCTTTCTGTGGGTGGATGAGGGGCTGCAGATGGGACTTTTATTCCTTACTCCTTGTAATTTTATCCAACTCTTAAACATTTTTAAAATGCCTCCCTTTTGTTCTTACTGAACTGTTTTACAGGCTACTGTACTCCACTGGCACAGACCTTTTCTAGCTTTCTTTTTCATTTGCTCCATCCCTCAATGAAGTCGCAGTGTTGCTGTGCAGGGCTATGCAGAGCCTGCCATGGCAGGTGGTGCACTGAGAGGGCACAGGAACACAGTGTGGGTTGGGGAGCAGGCTTGTCTGTCACAGACAGAGGGCAAAAGGGAGCAAGGAGAGCATCCCTCTGAATAGGTAGAATGGCAAAGGCTATAGATATCTCTCCTTTGGTTTCTGATCCACTGGCTGAGGCTTGTAGACATGGGGTTGCTCTGAGTTCAAACAAAAACTGTTATTTTCTTCAGATTTGAAACCTGCAAGGCTCTGGTGAGAAGCAAATCCAAGCAGTTTTGGTGAAGGCTGAGCTTATATTAAACCCCCTTCTCCAGTGAAGATGGGTGTGAGGAGAAATAAAGCGAAAGCCTTCACCAGCTGCCTTAGTGGATCAGTGGTTAAAGGCTTCCCTGTACCGGTGTGGCTTTGGGTGTTGAACAATTTCATGCAGTATGGTCAAGTGGAATTAATGCTGCTGGTTTTAGCTTGTCAGTCTTAACAATTTCATAAGACCAGTTTTCTTACATCAGGAGACTTTTTCTACCGGGTTTGGAATAGGTCTCAATCCAGATGCAGTAGTGCTGTTTGTTTCTAGCACTGCTAAGAATTTTGTTGCATCTGTATTTCTTCTTTTTTCTTGTGCAGCATTTCCTTACAGTACGATTTTAAATCTCTCTTCACAAATTTTTCTCTCTCATTTTCCCCCTCTAATAAAAAAAAAAAAAAGGTACATTTTGTTCTGTCTCTTAATGGCTGTGTTTAGTCTGAGTATTTACGGCCTTTACAGGAGCAGAGTTAATGCTATATGATGTCAATATTCTTCCAACATAGTTATGCAGCTGCCTTACATTTATGACCTTTCCCCCCCATAATTAGTTCCAGCTGAAATTAGATTCAGTGAGAGCATAGCTCCAATTACAGCCAAATCTGAATAAAACTGATTCCACTGTGGTTGTCTGGAGGAGAAAAAAAAAAGAAAAAAAAAAAAGACAAAACTCTTTCCAGTTTCAGTGTAAGTAACTCTCACATCTCGGCAGTATATCTGCACTTAACAAAAGTGAAAAGGGCTTAAGGGCCAGCCCTGTATAGAGCCAAAAATTCCCAGCACTGCCAACCACACTGAGCAAAAGTCCCTTCAGTTCTTCATGCATCCTCTTGCCTGTTGTTTGTCCAGCCTTACCCATAGCAGGACCTGCCTTAACGCACATTGCTCTGCATCTCCTTTAGCTGAGGTGGGCAGAAGATGCTGTGCAGCACCTGTATTTGTGCATAACACTTCTTCTTCAATACATGAAGTAACTCAGGACAGGATTCACAGTCCATATCCACAGTGCCTGGAGCTCCTGGTTCCTGGTGGAGGTGGATTTTTGATGCATATGAAGAAACAGAGAACATAGTAGCTCTCTGAACTTCCTTCCCTCCTTTGTGAAGAAGCAGGATATGTGGGGACAAGAATGAAAACGCAAGCTACAGAATCCCACAATGTAAGCATAGCCAGTGGGATTTTGTCTCCAAACAGCCTAGATGAATTTGGATATTAGACTTTGAATGCAGACTTGCCAGGGTGTCCAGCACAACTATCATACAAATAGTAGAGTCTTCAGATCCGTAACTTAAGCTTTGCAAGTGCAGACTGCCAGAAAGAATTATGTGAGAAATGCAAGGAGTTGCTTTGAATTCAGAGCTGTGTTTTGTATTAGCCAATTGCATCAAAAATAGCATGAAGCCTTTTTTGCCATTATATGAGATATTTAACTGGGATTAAATGTTTGTTTACCTCATATGTGTTTGCAGCAAAGTTTATACTTTTATCACCTCCAGATTGGATTACTATAATCCTTTATTTGCACATTATCCTCAGCTTTTTTCTTTCTTTTTTTTTTTTTTTTTGGTAGCTGGATCAGCTCAGAAAACCAAAAATTGATTTCTGGCACCCAGAGGAGTAAATTACCTCTTATCTGCTCTGAAATCATTGTCATATTGGGTTCTGATTCCAATCCAAATTGATCTTCAAATTAGATTTTGGATCGATAATAGCCTTATAATGGAATGACACTGTTAAGGTTCCTACCAGCTGCTGTGACCCATAGAAACTGATGAAAGAATCTCATCATAGTGTATAATCTTAGAAAAATTAATGCACATCCAGTTCCATTAACTGGCTGCTACCTTTTCCATCAGGGCAGTAATGTGCATAGGGTCAGCACTGCCTTTAGCTACGTTTGCGCAGCCAATTCTCCAGTTCAGCTGTGGCTTCCTGGTCCTATCCAGAAAGCTTCACAGGTTTTGGCAAGGGATAAATGTTGTGTTTGTAATCCTGAGCCTTCAATTCCAATTAAGTGCCTTCTGAGATGTAGCGAAATGGCCCTGCAACATCAACTGAAATGAATCTAGGGATTAATTAAATTTTTACATTAAAAAGTGACAATTTAAGTGGTAGCGATAAATATTCTAGTGAAGGGAAATAAAATCCAGACTCCTCCAAAGCCCTTCCAAGAAGCAGGAATTGTAACAAAGATGCAATTTCCCTGCAAGCTTTTCCAGACACTTAGCATTTCAGGAGGGATTTATCAGGAAATATGTGTGGGTTATTTTGAGGCTGTTATGATTATACCATTTGATGATTTTTTTTTTCATTTCTTTTCTGCACTGAAGACTTTAAAGTGAGAGAAGACAGTCTAGAGATAGCCTGTGATTTGTTTAATTAACTTGCTTTCTTTTTATGGATGGTTGCTTGCAAGGCTGCTCTTTTACTTGGTGATTGTTTTTCTTATTAACGATTTCAGACAGAGCTCTTCATGTATCAAATGCAAGATTTTGCAAAGCCAGTGAAGGAACCAGAATTTCCCACCACTTCTCCTTCTTTTTTCTGTACAGCTTATGTTTCTTTTCTCTGGTGCTAGTCTCCATCCTCTGCTGTGGTTGTTATTAGCACTTCAGGTTAAAAAAAAATTCAAGAATTCAAAGCTTTTCATTTCAAACTTGCAAATGGATATTAGTTTCGCAAAGGTGTCAATGTTTTTAAAATTTATGTTCACGTTACGTACTCTAATAATGTTCCTGTTCTCAAATAAGATGGAGGGGCAGCACAGGAAAAAAAAAAAAAAATCGTCTTCTGTATTCATGATATAGGAGGTATTACCTCTGAGGTTCTTCCTCTTATATCACTGTTGGAAGGTCTCTATGATATGCAGTATAGAAGAGTAGAAAAAGGTAGAAGAGAAGAAGGAAAGGGATGAATTGGTTTTAATGTGACTTGGAGGATCAGGAGGGCTAGGGGTTTCAATAATTCAATAATAATTGGTCAACAACTGATAAATGTGTGAAATAAATGTTTTGTCCCTCCCCCACATATATATATATATATTTTTTTTTTACCAAGAGTAACTGAAAACAATTCTTCAAGTGAGCCCCTTCTGTTAGAGCCATCCTGTGAAGGACCAAGACCCTTTCTGATGGCCTCTTTTCACCTTCTGTACAAGTTTCATAGTTATACAGACACTTTTGTCTGACTGAAATCCATGCCACAGCTGAAAGAGATAATCTAACCATTTCCTTTCTCATTCCTCTCATTCTCAGGGATTTTTCTTCTGCTGGAATTGATTAATTATTGCAATCATATCATGGTTCAAATAAAAGATATCTTTTATTTTCAGAAAAATCAACTCCTTAATCTGGCCCAGGTCTGCGTGAGCACTTAATGGTGGCACTGAGAAGAAAGAACAAGAAGATGAGCGAGGCAGGCCTGCATCTTTAATGGTAAGTAAACTTCAATGGAAGTGGACATGATACATCTGAAGTTTAGATTTTTCTAAAGATGAAGGAAGTACTGTTTGTACGTAACACAGTATGTACAAGACCAGAAGGCACTGATGGCAACAGTAGTTAGTGTAAGAGGAAATGGTATTTTAGGACCAGTACAGCTTATTAGAATCATGGTAGGAATTTTTCACATTAGCCTCTCTTTGGAGTGAAGTACTGTGTTCTTAAATATTTACTTCCCTCTCAGCTTTATAGGAGTTTGTCTCAGTAAGACCTTAGGATCTCTGTGTGCAATGCATGCTGAGTCCTATTTTCTTCTACCATCATGCCTTTGAGTATTTTAACCACTGCATTTATCTCTTCTGCTAAAAGTCTTTCCCTTTATCTTGTTAACTCGGTATGTATGGGTTGCAATTTTCAGGCTAAAGGAGGAAAAGAAAACACGAAACTGAGAGCATAGGGACCATTCCAGGAAAATAGAAATGGTCAGCTATTTTTATCTTTCCTTTCTGAAGGGAATGAGGCAAAAGATTTCTGACAAGAATTCTTAATAGTAAAAGTTTGTTTTAAAACCACATCAAATTGTGCGGCTCTCTTGAGAAGTTAAGTCTCTTATCTCTTCTCATATGGCTGAATCATTCTGTTGTGTCTCTAGATTCTGGGCTTAAACATTTCTTTATTGCATGAGTGTGGAAGAGCTGAATCTCTGCTGGTTTCTCTTTGAAATGCATTATAAAATCTTATGTAAATTTGTGAATGTTCCTTGCATTTACGGGGATCCAGGGTCCCATTAAAATAAATAGAATACCCCAATAACTGTTGTACTGACACTCCAAACATCTGTTCCGTGATGTATTGTAGAGCTTGTGCTGGGGAGTTATTTAATAAAAGTGTCTTGAATATGGAGACAAGCATAGAGGATGAAAGTAATATTATTTTAGAGGCATCTAGAAGCCTTACATTCCTTGCTGCTGTTGGTAAGGAGGATTAAGTTGTCTGAAGTAGTAAAGAAGATAACAAGAATAAACTGGGACTGAAAACAGAGAATCTGGGGATTTGTGCTCAGGCAGTAATTTGAGGCAAAACTTCTGGAACACAAAATTTCACAAGAATACAATGATTAAGGACAGATAAAGGAAGCTTTATTTTTAGTATGCATATATAATGGATTTTAATGGGACAAATGTCCAGTGACTGGACCAATAATATTTCACAATCCAGTAGCACCTGGAAACCACTAAGCTGTTACTTATTAATTACTAATTTCTGTGTTACTTCATTGCCAGCTGCGGTGAAATGAAATGAATCATAAGGATGACTACTACTGGACTTATCATACTTACTATAACTTACTGTGGGAAAGGATCAGTGGAAAATTCTTGTCCACTCTATATTGTTTTCTGATTTTAAAATATTTTAATGGAATCAATGTAAATGATTCCACTAAGTGTAAATGTGAAGATCATTTCTTATTTTCATTCACTACAAAAGACACAGCTGCCACACACTAGTCTGTCAGTGGATTAAGTGTGACATACTGCATCTATGAAACACAGAGAAAATCAAGTTCTTAAAAATCCCTGACAGTCAGTGCTTTGTATTTCAGGTGTTTAATGACTGTGTAAATATTAAGGAGAATGGAGACTATGAGTGTGGGATCAAGAAAAAGGGTACTTAGAGCCTACCATCTCTTCTGAGTAGAAAAAGAAAGACCAACTTTTTAAGTTACCCTCCTCTCTATATACCTATATGTACCTCTGTATCTACCTGTACGTACCTCTCTATATGATCTCTCTCTACGTTCTTCCCCTATCCTGCAAGTGACCCATCTGTTTTCCACATTTATCCTATTATCTTAAAAATTCCAAAGTAAACCACACTGCCAAAGTCTCAAGTAGAACACACCCACAACTTGTTGCTATTAGTTCCTAATAGTTTGGTCTGTGCCAACTCTTCAGAAAATCTGGTTAATTTTACCTGCTGTATAGTCAGACTTGTGTTATGGCTTGGGTCTAGTTTGAGCAGTGAAATCCCTCCGCATTCAGTTTAAGTTCTAACTTTGTAAAAGTATTTTGTTGCTAAATTCTAGGAATTTAATAAAATGATTATGTTGGTTGTGATTGCCTGAATTGAAGTATTTGAGGGAATATTTTCAGATAAATAGTAGGAGAGACATACTTAATGATGTTTCATTTCCTTTGAGTGTTGCCAATGAGATGGTGGGGGTATTCTATTTCATTATTTGTAGAGGGGAAGGATATAATTTTCCATTTTGAAATTGCTTTTTATTTTGTATGTCAGTTTAACAAATCATTAGTTCAAATTGAAGACAAACTTGTTCAGAAATCAATGGATTTCTTTCATTTTTAAAATTTTTAGGGTTATAATTTCCATTAGAAGGAAATAGAAATCATATGCTGGAATAGTGTGCCCAGTTCACAGCAGTGAACATCTGTGAATGTAGTAGGTGATTTTTTTTTAAAGTAGGTCATGAACTTCTCTATTATTCAACTTTGTTCCAACTGTCTTGGTTCTGGTTTTGTTTTTTTTTTGGCCAGACCACTGTGCATAAATATGCTTAGGTACAGCATGAACTAGACTTAAACCTGTACGCAGCATATTTTGTCCAGCACTTACGTAATCTCTGAGAATGTGTAAAGAAAACATAAATATGGATTCCTGTTATAGCTGGCAAGATCAAATATACATTTTGTTTACCTCTATAGTTCTTAATATCATGGTGTTTTTTGTTGTTGTTTTGTTTTTTTGTTATTTTGCTGAATTATTGCCTGTTATTAATGTATGTATTATAGAGAACAGGGAGAAACAGGAACAAAGTACACATGCATGGCCTTGGGCTTTCAAATGAAGCTCATGGTAAACTCAAGAACATCTGGATATTTGTAAATAATCCATGGCAACATACCTGAGTAACAAAACTGAGCTTTGTCCACTATGTTTTCTGCAGTGCGTGATTCCAAATGTGTCACCTTTATATCATTCTGAACACTATTAGAAAGAAAACTTGAACTGATGCTTGAAGTACACAAAGTTCTTTCATTTGTAATTCTCCTTACGAAATGTATTAACTGCCTTTGTTTTCATAAAAGCAATACTGAAAGTTACATAGTTTTGTGTTCCTGAGAGTCAGAACAGAAAGAAAAAAAGTCTAATCATTGTAATTATATGACTGAAAAAGAGAAGTCTGGCATATTAAGGGACTTAAAAGCAGGGAAGAAAATGCCATGCAGAGCAGAAATTTGTTCTTCAGATTCAGAAACAGGCTTAAAAGGAGGCTGCAATAAAAATGGAGGGCAATCAGAAAGTAAGTTAATAGTTTATAATTATGCATGCTAGTTGATCAACTTTGTATTTCTTCTGTGATTCAATGAATCATGCAATGAAAAGAAAATGTATGGTTGGAATAAATATCCCCTTTTACACATACAAAGGACAGGAATAAGCAAGAACTTCAGTGTATGAAGACATTATAAAAATTCTGTGGAATTATTAGCTTTGCCTCACCAATAATTTGATTACTGTCTCAGTGCCTGTTAGTAAAATGAAGCTTTAAAATCAAGATGCTAAACTGTAAATTACATTTTTGAATCACCCATTTGAATCAATTATGCTTTTATAAAAAAAGTCCATAAATAACATACAAGGTTGCCATGTGTGTGTATTTGATAAGATATACTTGAATTTTTATGTATTTAGTACTGAAGAACTGTGTGCTAATCATTGCTTTTGACAAATCTGTGTTTTTAAGAAAGAAAAAAGGAAATTCTGGGGAAAAATAAAAAATGTCCAGAATTGAGAATTAGATGACTTTGCCACAACAAGAGTTTATGATAAGCCCAACCCAGAAACTAACCAGAAACTTACTATGAACTTGGAGGACCTTTTCTTTCAACAGGAACTTGAATTTTTTTTTTTTTTTTTGCTGTTACCAAACACACAATTAAGAATGATACAAATCTGTGCTGAAGTAGGATGTTTAATTTTTCTTTTTTAAATGAGAGTTCTAAACACCATCAGCTCAGGGCTTGCAAAACGTGATATGGTCTCGATGAAATTATTTAGTTCCCATCTTTATTCATGTGCTACAGCAAATGTACCATGAAGTAAAGAAAATCTTTATGTGTAAGTATGAAAATATTATAGATATTTTATACCTTTAATATCTGGCTTAAAGCTGAACTGGCTATTGATATTGTTGTTGTGCTAATAAAATAATATTCTGAAAGAAATACTGGAAATACAGATTACATTTTGAATTATCCAGGTATTTAAGGTGTGTGAATCAGTAGGTGTGCTGTGGGCTTGTACTTGTATGCGCGTGCAGATAAATTTAGTTAGGGACGACTGAGAATTCTACTGTATGAAGTTATCAGTGTTTCCTAAAACAGGAGTGGTGTTCATAGTATTACACAGCTAGTATGTCTTAATACTGAGCAAGATGAATAACTGAACTGACGATGAAGGCAGAGGGTGCTCCATGAATAAAAACAGCAAAATCCCTCTGTGTTAGAAAGGCTTTCATTAACTTTCTAAGAACTAACATGCTAACAAATTTCTGCTTAAAATCATAGTTGTGGGAAAGGTGAAGAGGGTAGGAGTGTATGGAGAGAAGACATTTGTTCACTGAAATGTTTAAGTATAACTAGTTTTGATGACCTTGAAATTTATTGACAGCAGAACTTGAGTTATTCTAATGTAGAACAGAACGGTTTTAAAATGCCAAAGCAAGGACCTACTAATTGAACCCAAAGCTATATTGTGTAGCTAAATGGATACAAATCTATGCTGTGTCAGCAGAAATATATTTTCGTTGTTTGGGGAGCAGAATCTAAAAGCTAGCAAATCAGAGTTGGAAGTTTAAGTTTAGGTATTAGGAAGAAATTCTTCTCTCAGAGGGTTGTGAGGCATTGGTACAAGCTGCCCAGAGAAGCTACGGATGCCCCATTCCTGGAGGCACTGATGGCCAAGCTTGGTGGGTTCTTGTGCCGTCTGATCTAGTGGTTGACTACCCTGCCCAAGGCAGGAACTAGACGATCTTTAAAGTCCCTTCCAATCCAAGCCATTCTGTGATTCTATGATTACAAAATGTTGTCATCTTCAGTTACATCACAGATTGAATAATAAAAGGTTCATCATTTTAAAAAAGCATCCAACATACTAATTCACAAGCAAGCTGTAGACTTTCCCCAAAGAATTTGGATGTACGCTTCTGTAAAAATTGAAAGCTATCTACTGCTTGTTCACTAACAAAAATGGATTAGATTGTCAGATGTTCTTCAATGAAGTTATCTTAGTTTTTCCAGAATCAGCAGTACCCTATCACTTTCAAGATTGTCTTTAGACTTACATTTGGTGCACATACTTCCCAAAACTTAAAATGACTTCTGCAGCAACATCAGTTTAGCAAAAAGTTCAAAATTTTACTGCCAAGGAGAATTTTACAAAATATTTTAAAACGTCAACATAATGATAAGTTTCAGCCATATGTGTGGCTGGTAGAAGTACGTACACATACATGTATGAATGCAAAACTTGATCAAATAGTTGTTCTGAAATCCATTATACTTTTTAATGTTACAGAATCACAGAATCACAGAATCACCCGGGTTGGAAGGGACCTCAAGGATCATGTAGTTCCAACCCCCCTGCCTAGCAGGGCCACCAAACACACACATTCAGATCAGGTTGCCCAGGACCCTGTCCAACCTGGCCTTAAACACATCCAAGGACGGGGCATCCACAACCTCCCTGGGCAGCCCGTTCCAGGGCCTAACCACTCTCCTTGTATAGAACTTCCCCCTAACATCCAACCTAAATCTTCCCTCCTTCAACTTCGATCCATTTCCCCTAGTCCTGCTGTTGTCAGCCCTTTTGAAGAGTTTACTCCCCTCATGGGTGTAGGTTCCCTTCAGGTATTGATAGGCTGCAATGAGGTCACCCCGCAGCCTTCTCTTCTCCAGGCTGAACAAGCCCAACTCCCTCAGCCTGTCCTCATAGGGGAGGTGCTCCAGCCCCCTGATCATCTTAGTCGCCCTCCTCTGGACCCTTTCCAAAATCTCTATGTCTTTCTTGTACTGAGGGCTCCACACCTGGACACAGTACTCCAGATGGGGCCTCACAAGAGCCTAGTAGAGAGGGACGATCACCTCCCTGTCCCTGCTGACCACCCTTCTCCTGATGGAGCCCAGGATCCCATTTGCCTTTCGAGCTGCCAGAGCGCACTGCTGGCTCATGTTCAGTCTCTCGTCCATCAGGACCCCCAGGTCCTTCTCTGCCGAGCTGCTCTCAAGGACCACTCCTCCCAGCCTGTACGGGTGCCTGGGGTTCTTCCGGCTCAAATGCAAAACCTTGCACTTTGCCGTGTTGAACCTCATTAGGTTCACCCGAGCCCAGCCCTCCAGCCTGTCGAGGTCCCTCTGAATGGCATCCCTTCCTTCCACCGTATCAACCGCACCACTCAGCTTGGTGTCGTCAGCAAACTTGCTGAGGGTGCACTCAATTCCCTCATTGATGTCATTAATAAAGATGTTAAAGAGCACCGGTCCCAAGACAGACCCTTGGGGGACACCACTTGTTACCGGCCTCCACCTGGACATAGAGCCATTGACCACCACCCTCTGTCTGCGGCCTTTCAACCAGTTTCTTACCCATTGGGTCGTCCACCCATCAAATCCACTTCCCTCCAATTTGGAGATGAGGATGTGGTGGGGGACCATGTCAAAGGCCTTGCTCAGGTCCAGGTAAATGACATCAGTCGCCTTCCCTTCGTCCACCAATGCCGTCACTCCATCATAGAAGGCCACAAGATTAGTTAGGCATGACCTTCCTTTGGTGAAGCCGTGCTGGCTATCTCGGATCACATTCTCATTCTTTATGTGATCGAGCATGTTGTCCAGGAGGATCCGTTCCATGATCTTCCCAGGCACGGAGGTGAGACTCACCGGCCTGTAGTTCCCCGGGTCCTCCCTGCTCCCCTTCTTGTATATGGGAGTGACGTGACCCTTCCTCCATGTTACTGGTGTCATAAGTCTTCCTTGTTAGTCATTTTCTACTTGACTTCCTGCAGCTTTCTCACAAATGCATATCTATTGACAGTTATATTTGCTTTTAGCTAGAGTAAAAGAAAAAGAAAAATACCACATGAAAACATATAGTTAAAGCATTTTTAATGTTTTTGTTAATGAATTGCATTTGTCATGCAGGCAAGTTAAAAGATAAGTTGGTAAAATTCGTTAAATTACTGCTAACGTTGCCAAATTGACTAACTGTCGGTGGTTAATCATGTTGATAGCAAGACCACTCTAGATGTCAAAACAAGATCTTTAGTATTAATACTAGTATTGGCAATAGAGCTTTCTTTGTTAACGATCTTTGGGTTCTTTCACTGAAATAAGGAATGGAAGAGAAACGTCAAGTTCTGTCAATGATCTACTAGCTTGACACATAACGCATCTCCAGCCTTGTTACTTACACTTCCAAATCCTTCCTTGTTTGCTTACAGACTAAGTATTTACTTCGTACCCCACTGGCAGGATGACAAAAACAGTTTTACACTTTCCTGTCTTTCATTCTATCAAAGTCCCAAATTAAAATGCTCACCATACTGTTCATGTCATACAAGGCTAAGCCAGAAGACATGTTTTAGAGTAAGTGCTCTCTAATTTCAAAAGCTGTCACGTTCTGCTCATGAAGGGAGGGCAAATTCATAAATCTCCCCTGGTTAAATTAAGGTGAAACTGACACTCAAACACAATCCAAATACAATAATCAGTTGAGAATTTCTGTACTACAATTATCTTAAAAGTATTGGCACTCTTACCGTTGTATCTACCTAAACTGTGCAGGTAAACTATGTGACTTCATAAGAAATCAAAATGAGCTGTGTGTTACTTAACATCTTTATGAGGGAAGAAGAAAGAATGAGAGTGAGAGACAGACCAAGAATGAGATCACTGGTTTGGTTTCCATCATTGGTCCTCTCAATGGAAATTCTTGGTTTGTGAGAGTGCTGACCCAAAAGTTTCAAAGTCTCAAAGCCCTTACCAAGCTTCTCTAGAATGTACTTTTATGCCTTCTAAAGCAAGTCTGTTTGTGAACAAGTTTGCAGTCAATACTTCTGCATCAAGAAGGGGAGTTTTGGACAGAGCAGTACCATCCCATCTCTACAGGGCTCCTTCCTTCAACCACTTCTTAAACCTTCAACCTGTTGTAATGGCAGTGGTCTTATCTTACAAGTGTTTGAGAGAATTCGAGCTTTACTACAGATAGTGTTTTTCATTGGTCTGCTTCAGTAACAAAAGAGATTTATCAAAGTTGCTTCTTGTTTGACCCAAGATTATTTGTGCATTTGGAAAGAAATGTACTTTTGAAGTCTTGACTTCAGCCTAGGCCAACTGAAATTGGTAAATGAGCAGCTTTAATACACTAATATGAAGTTGTCAGGGTTGGTCACATTGTTAAATAGTTGAGATAAACAACCGAGAATAAAAGAATAAAGGGTTAACAAAGGGTTAACTTCATGAAGTTTGGCTTCTGTCATACCTGGTAGGCTGTATGTGGAAATCAAACCATGAACAGTGGGAAAGAAAGTACTGTGTTGTCCTGTGTGTGCTTTCATACCAGGACCATATTCAGCATGGAGTTGCTAAGGTAATGTTTAGCTGATTTTTATATAGGGCTTAACAGTGTCTGTATATATTATAGGGTTCTATAGCTTTTTAAGCATCAGATGTCTCTCACTAGAGTCATTTTTGTGATATTCAGGTGTTAACAATGGCTTGGTCATGCCTGTTGGCAAATCGTTCTGAGCCAGATCTCCAAAGGGACTTTGATGTTGCATTGGCTTCTAGAATACAATGCATAATCTGACATATATACACAGAATAAGGCAGCCCAGAATGACCATTGGCACAGATATTACTCTGAAAGGGTAAGTTGTGTAACACAGGAAAAAAACAAACAAACAAACAAAAAAACCCAAAAAAACTAGAAAGAGAGAACTGAAAGTGTCACAGGCTAAGTTTGTTATCTATGAACTAAATCTACAGATTGGTGTGCCGCCTTCAGACATCTCCCTTTTTGAAATCTACCACCATCAAATTTCTAACCCTGATTTAGATTCACTTCCTGTTGTGAATCTTGACTCTGTGCCTCGTTTTATCTATCAAAACTGGAAGCACAACTTCCTTGCAGTACTAGGGAAAATGTTGCATGTATTTCTAAATCTCTCTGACTCTTAAGATATGAAGAGAAATATGGTTCTGAGGTAATAGCAAGATTCCTCAACTCAACTTCAAGATTTATTTTCAATTTTATTTGAAAAACATAGCTATGGCTCACATACTAACATTAAATGGCCTTTTTGTGTTCTGACTAAGACTAAAACCAATGCTTTGTCTTCTCTCCTACCCAACTTTGCCCTTTGAAGTGTGAAGGATGAGTATTAGTCTCAGTGGAGTCCAAACTGGAGACATTTTTCTACTTTTGTTAGGCACTTTGCTCACGATAATTAGGAAAAATGTTTGAACCATTTCTAATAAATCAAGTCTCCAGCTTTATAAGAAGCATTCACATTATTTTGAGCACTGCTTCATTTCAGTGCTTTTTCAAGTCTACATGCTCCGTGCTTAGCATACACCTGTGGAAAAAGTGGATAAAAGATGAAGTGGATATCAGTTTTAAATCAAAAGAAGGTTAATACTTTAAAAATTTAACATACCAGTGATGCAGTGCTTGTTCTGTTCACTTGGTCCAGCTGAAATCCTCCTGTAGGTATTAGAAAATAATGCTAATTTTTTATTTTCCATGTAAAAGGCTTCTTAAAAAAAAAAAAAAAAAGAAGTGATGGTATTTTGTTGCCTAAATGTTTGTCTGTAGTAGAGTCTTTCTCTCTTCCAGCAAGTCCAAATACTATCTGTAAAAGTGAAAAGAAAAAGTGACCATAAAACAGTGGATATTTACTTGAAGGTAATCTTTGTTTCAGTGAAGCATGAATTTTTTTATTTTTTTTTATTTTTTGAAAAAAAAATTGGTTTTAATTCTAAAGATGCATATTGGGAAGTTCTGAAATGTATATGCCAGCATCATGTGCAGTTATTCACTTCATGGAAGCTATAGTGTAAGAGAAACAAGTATTTGATTCAAGGTTTGAGATTCAAGGCCAGATATCTGGAATCTCTATACAGCTCATTGTTCATTTATGCAAATCCTAATAATTATTAGCAACTAATTCCCGGTTACTTCTCACCCCCATTGAATCCTGTAGCAATTTCACTTATTTTGTTGTGCTTCATGGAGGAGAGGTCTTGTATATCAGACTTTCCTCTTTGGCTTTTACAATGTTTCCATTCATTTCCACTTTGAAAGGAAATTTTGAAATGGCTGTCAAAGCAAGACATCAAGTTGAAAGTGCATTGAAGATTTCCAGTGTTTGGATTTGTTGCAGAGGAAGATATTTCTGTGTTATAGCTCACAAAGACAGAGATCTGTGGTGAGCTGGCTACAAAGAATATAACACTATCTCAGAAACAAAACACCTCATATGGGGCAACAACATTTCTTCAGAGTAAAATGGCAATGCTTTATAGCAAATATATCATTTTTTTATGGGTATATGTGGTTTTTTTTTGTTTGGCTGGTTGGTTTTTTTTTTTTTTTTTTTTTGTAATTACACATTAGGACTTACATCTGTCTCTGAAATGAGAAAGTAAGCTCCAGCTAATGGTTAAAAACATTGTACGTCTAATCTTGCTTGACAGCCTATTCATCAAAATCAAGAATTTCCTTAAATCTTGCTGGAATCTTTTAGAGGAGACTTGATTAAGGATGTTGTGAAATACCATAAACAAGAGCAAATCTTCTAATCGATAAGAAATGCTTCATCATGCACTCTTGTTCCAGACTATTTGTCAGTCATTCTCTCCCACTGAATTTGTGGTTGTCTAAACTAATAGAAATGATTCATTTGCCAAGCACAACTGTGATGTCTGAATACACGTGTAATGGGAGATTTTGCATCGCATGGGCATTAAGGACTGATATCAGTGAAATAAACTACTTGAGTGAACCTCTAAAATCAGAGAATGACAAGGTTCACATGCACCATTTTTATATTTTTCTCTTGTCTTTGGCAGAGTATTTGTTGCTTCTTTGGCATTAAAAGTGTGCCACAAACAATTACATGCGATCACTGAAAATGCAAAGGCCATGAGTGAAAGTCAGTGTTTACTTTCTTAGCTCTTTAGAGAGTTTAGGTATTCCTGTAAGGTTTTAAGAACTAAAGTAAATGAGCTGAAGTTTAGGCAGTGAACCTTGCACTGAAAGCCTATTTGAGCGTATTAATTAGAGGCTGCCTGTGTTCCAAAGGTTGTTATTTTGCTTGTGTTACCCATCTATAGAATAATTTGCAACCTATGGTCTGGAAGTACGCTGGGGGACCAGCAGACTGGTTTGGAGGAATCCAAGAAAGCCTAATCTTAATAAACATCTAACTTTATCACACTCAGAATGTATTGGGTCTCTGCCAATCAAGCAAGATGAGACATCATTTTAAACTCTTTCCTTAGGTCACTTGTGCTTTTTGTAGGGTTTCTTTATAACTGTGAGTTTTATAAATCAATACATACTTTCCTGAATAGGGGTCAAAACGACAGTTGTGTTCTCTTGGGACCTAGAAAAATTGTCATTTGCTGACATCAGTGAAGAGAATAGAAACCAGTCTGAAGCAACTGCTGCAGTTTCAGCATTCTCAGAATGTAACCACTAGTTATCTATAGGAATGTGAGTAGGAAGTTGAACCAGCTCATTTGATTAGTGATTTCAATTTAAGATTTGGCAGAAAAGCAAGGGAGTCCATTGGAAGACTCCAGAGGTTGACATTGACCCAGAATGCGTGAGAATTACTCATTCAGTTAGCAGAAGCCACGATTGATTGACTGACTGATGATATTCCATTTTGTGAGCCCTGCTAATTAGCTCATTCAGTTTTCTCAAGATAATTAGTAAGCTGTAGCCAATATTGACAGTGCTGGTGTATTGAATCGTATATACTTTTTCTCATGCAGGACATCTGTATTTGTCGTGTATCCCAAAAGATGGATAAAATGTGAGGAGGCTACGTAGGCAAATTGAACCAGATCTTTAGCTCATAATAACAGGCTTAGCTCTAAATGTGAACATATTTAATTATACTGATGGAAGCTCTTGGGAAACAGATTATGAAGTCAGAGGCTGAGGTAAAAGTGTGGCCTGGGCAAATTTCTTTTGTTAACCTGTGCACATGTATATCACAGTCCTGAACTGCAGAGTTTTTTGAAGTACAAATCGGAGGTTTTACACAACCAAAATGCAGTGGTTTTAAGAATTTGCTTTAATGGCTTTAATGGCAAATATCTAGGTAATTTTTTATATGGCAGTTTGTCAGTAGAGAGCTGAGACTGCAGACAAGTGGCAAGACAATGTGAGGATGTGAGTACACTTCTTGTTTAGTGAATTTTTGGAATCACTTTATACTAGATACATATGAAATGGTTTGCACCATATCATCTGAATAAACAGATTACACACTTCTTCAATTTAGTTTCAGACAATGTATTTTAGAACCTGAGTCAAAAGAGATCAGGGAACATTCAAGACACACAGAAGCAAAATACCGTGGTCACAATAATAAAATTTCATTTATTAATGAGTTGCTACTGCACAAAATGAGAGCAAGTTAATCTGAATAACTTCCAGAGGGACTTATTTGCCCTTCTTGCAAACTTTTTGTTACAGTCATAGCAATTTTTCACTACTAGTTTCCCTTTGTGATTTCAATGAGTGTAACAACATCCCATAAATTCAGGCCTCAGAACACAAATAGATTCACCAGACATCCTCATTACTTCAGCATACATATCCATGGTTGAAATGCACAGTGCCTAACCTGTTGGTTTAAGTCATTTCATTCAAGCTATATAGCAAAACTCCAAAAGGGTAGAAAAATGCTCTAAGAATGGGATCTCTTTTGGCTGTTGTTCTTTATTAAGAAGGGCTGCCGATCTTCATAAGCTCTTTATGTGATTTGCCTGTTGTCTTAACTGCTGCCTCTTCTCAGCTATTTAGGATCATACTTCTGATATGTTATTTTGCTTTGAAACTGTATCTTGGGCTGTAGCATCTTGTTTACTAGTAACACAGTGTACTTGTGAAAAACAAATATTTCAGGGTTTTTCTTCAACCTTTCTGGCAATGAGATGACACAAACTTGAAACGTGCCAGGTGTCACAATCTTTTTAACACATCTTTTAACTGTATTAGCTACAGCAGATTCAACATAAGGGAAATGCCTACCATAGTGGAACTTCCTTTGAGATAGCCTTTGACTAAAGAAACTGAGCTGACAGCTCAAAGAACTTACCTTGGAAATGGCATCTAACAGAGTTGATATAAACTAACTTGAAGACCTAGCAGCCTGAGCAACCCGGTTGCTCAGGTGATGTTCTGTTTTCCAAGGGATCCTCTGATCATGGTGGTAGGTTGCTAAGTTTGGTACAGCGCTAACCCCTTCTGTGAACAAAATCTCCGTTCTGATTGTAGACCGAGGTTAGCATACTGTTATATTTTTTTCTGCAAGTTTGCAGTATATCTACAACTGCTGGAATATATAATCAAACATCTATTAGAAGAAATATTTGCAATACGTATGTGACTAATTTTGAGTTTCCCTTCCTCTTGTGATAGAATCCGCAGATGATACAACGAAGTCAGTGAATATGTCAGTGTATTTTTGAGCATCATCTTTCTTTTCATGTTTTCTTTAGTTTTTCTTTAGATCCTTTTTCAGCTTTGTACAAGCTGAAGAACCTTAGTTGTTGTTACAATGAATTAATGCAATCTAACAAGACTATATTGAGACTATATATTAGCTTTTGTAACTGTGCTGTTCTCTATGTGTGATTATGAACACTTGTTTTTGTTTTTTCAGAAAATCTGAAATATTTATCCTAAAACAATGATATGTTTCCATAGGGTTTTTGTTTGTTTGTTTGTTTTATGCTGTTTTGTGGTTTGTTGGTTTTTTTTTTGGTTGGTTTGGTTTTTTGTGTTTTTTATTTTATTTTTTTTTGCACTGAAAGAATATCAATAAATGTGATAATTTTCAATACTTCACACAGGTTTATTGTAGATATTTCCAGAACACTAATGTTCCCAAAACTTTTTATTCTACTCATTAATCCATAAAAAATGGTTCTCACTATTGTTTAATCATCTGTCTTGTTTGAATGTTGCCATATTCTTGGATATGTTATGATATATGAATGATTCAAAGAAACTGATGCCAGGCTGCCCTCTAGACATAGAAACTAGCTCAGTGAATGAATATGAAGTGATTGCTCAAGTAGAAGCTGTTGCAAGGAAGAGTGAGTGTTATTCTGTTCATCTTATTGCTACTTGCCAGGGAATAAACTTGGTTGGAAATGAAACTGAGACATTACAATCACTGCTCTATGGGCTTTTAAGCCTGACTATCCATGCCCTACCACGAACACTGCATGTTTCCATCATGATGGTTCCTACTACTCTTAAGTTTATGGAGGATGAACAGAAATATATTCTCTTTCAAGAAACATATAAATATAAAAACAAGAATTAATTTTTAAACTTGAAGTCAATTAGAGAATTAAGCGAAATCAACACAAGCTTACTGTTATTATATAAAACTCTTGAAGGCTTGAGAGAGGAGGCTGACTTTTGGGAATAGTCTTACAGAATGTAGTAGAAAATTGTGGGTTTACTTTAATACGGTAAACAATAGAATAAAATAAATATCTAGGAAATATGCAGTCCTTTATGAGGATAAAGGAGCTCTTGTGACAAAATTATTTTTCATTTTGGGCTCCCTCCTATGTATTACTGCATCAGCACTTCAGAGCAAATATATTGCTTTTCACAGCACCTGCTGCCTCCCAAGAATTTTTACAGATGTTATATGAGAGAGTAACAGCCCTTCTACATCCTGTGACTCCTTCTGTTGCTTTTGAATGGCAAGCACAAGACCTAAATGCCAAGTCAGAAAAAAAAAATGTCTAGCAGGAGCAGCTGGCTGCTTGGCAGATGCATCATCATAGCAGCTTTGAAGCTGCCCATGGGTCTCTCATGTTTTAGATACCAAGAGACTATCTTGGCTTCTTTGTCCTTTATAGATGCCATTTTCTATTAAATGTTCTTTGGTTCTTGGAATTTTTGATGTTATGCATAAGCTCTTACTTTGTGAATTGAGAATGAAAAGTTAAATTTCTATGCAGAAAGCAAGGCTTCCTTTAAGAGAAAGCTCCTACAGAGCAGAAATGTTGAAGTAAGATTGTATGCGTAAAGCAAAATATTCAGGGAATGGAAATTTCATTTGAAATTAATTGCTGAGCTATCCTTATTAAGTTAAACTTTTCAGAAAAAGATACAAAATAGCTCAGTCCTGTCTAATACTTAGCAGTTGATGGAAGGTAGATCTTTTCACTTATGTCAAACTGTTTTTTAGAAAATTTTGGAGTCTGTTATCTAAATGTGAGTAATTTATAGAATGTCAATGTTGCTACAATTGGCTCTGCTGATTATAAGTAGCTAAATGAAAAAATATTCAGATTTGCTTTCAAACAGGAAAGCAAAAACGTGATGCCAATACACTCAAACTCAAGCCTTTCGACTACAACACATTTCATATTCTTTTAGAGTAGTGTAATAACTTCTGTTGATTAGTCAAAAATTACTTAAAAATTCATCATATACTTTTTACAATATAGTTCTATTAACTTGTGACAGAAAATCATAAAAAAACTTATAATTAAAAGTTTTTTGTCAAACACGCTGTCATGCACAAGTTTCAAGACTAAATTTATTTTCCTAATGGACATGAATTTGTTGTTTATACATTTTAATTTCCATTTCAGATTTTTTTTTCTGGAAATTTTTATTTCTAGATACAAAATCGGCATCAAAAACATTAAATACTTCCCAAAGTGAAAAGAAATAGAATTTGTTTGTGGGAAACTAGAAATTCAGCAGCCATGAAAAAGCATAGGTTAAGAGCATAGATGATTTCATGGAGTGCTAGGCTATTAATTTGACTAAAGAGTTAATACCAACTTTTCCACGTAGGTTCCAGTGACTTAATTTCAAGGTACGTGCACATCTAATAGTGGCCATTGTTGATGAAACAAAGAAAGATTGCTCCATCAGAGTTTGACCCTTACAGATTAACTGTGATTAATTCTGCCTGTCCGTATGTGAACTCACAAGCCCATTTTCAGACTGATCTGGCCTGCTTCAGTAGATTCCCAGCAATGCCATCTGAACGTTCCAGAAACTCAGAGTGAGGTCTGTATAATAGGGTTAAACTTTACACAGGTAAAATGCTTTGCGGAATGCTCTTTCTGGAGCTGAGGTAGGAGCTGGGAAATCATGTGGTATTTCTTTGGAAGGAAAAGCAGTGATAACAGTAATACGGAAGAAGGGTTCGTGACCAGTGATACAGCTGAGAGCAAATGCTTTATATAGTGCCTATGAATTAGGTCAAAGTAGAATTCATCTACCTTTACTTTTGTATCCCTGGTCCTCCCTCTACTGACTTATCCCATCCATATTCTGGTAGGTATGTTATAAAAGAATATGCAAGGAATACGATAGGTGAAACTTAGATATAGGAGGGTCAGCTTTCTTAGGAGAGAAGCCAGCTGAATAAGAGAAGCTGGCTTTTTTCTCTGTGTATTATTTCTTCAGCTGCACAGTCCTGTTATAAGGATAAGGTTTTCTTTACTGGAATATAAGTGGGAATTTCTGGTGTTAGGTGGTAACAGTCCTCATTTTACCTGAGGCCAAGGAAAAGTCAAAAGGGAAATTTAAGTTCCTTTCTAATTTTTTTCACACAGACAAAAAAGGATGATGAGATAAAACACTGCCTGCGTTATTAGGTAACAAATGATAAAAGGATTTCATCCCTCATAAAATGATGGCAGGTATATTTTGAATCCTGATTTCTACCTTGCTTCTGGATTTTAAGGTGATTCTTAACAAGTTAGACAATGGGATTTTCCAATTTCTCAATTCTGTTTGTCTCTAACTGGTTACTTGGAGATGTTCCAAAAAAGGAATATTAAGCCACCATATAGCTGAATTCAGGTGGAGATACTCCCTCAGACACAAATTCCATTGAAGAGGCTGGTGGAGAGATTTCTGTGGCTTTGACAATTGGAAATTACCATGTTTCAGAATTACTTACAATTCACATGCTTTATGTTAGAAAGGTCATGTGTTAAGGGGACGGTGGATGGAAAGAAAACCTTTGATAGATTAGAGAAGGACATGCAGTGTGTTTTCAGTTCATTTTGCTGCTCCTGTTTCTTAGACAGCTGATCTTGAACCTTGATCTCTGCTAATCGTAAAAAAGCGACTGGTGTAATTGTTTGAAATGACATACAGGAAAGCCTGTTAATTGCGGTTTAAGCCATCTATGTATAGAGTCATAGAATTATAGAGTGGTTTGGGTTGGAGGGAACATTTAAGGTCATCTACTTCAGACCCCCTGCTATAGGCAGAGGCACTTCCCATTGGACCAGGTTGCTCAAAGTCCCATCCAGGCTGGCCTTGAGAACCTGCAGAGAGGGGGCATCCATGGTTTCTCTGGGCAACAATATTCCAGTGTCTCACCACCCTCACGGTAAAGAACTTCTTCCTAATATCTAGTCTAAATTTCTCCTCCTCCTGTTTAAAGTCATTTCCCCTTGTCCACTTGCTACATGTCCTTACAAAAAAGTCCTCTCCAGCTTTCCTGTAGACCCCCTTCAGGTACTGGAAGGCTGCTATAAGGTTCCCCCTGAGTTAAACTTGCTCTTTCAGAATTGATCTAAAGTCACATATTTTAAGTAGCCTCAAAAGGAATTAGTCATATCAGTGCTGAAGTTCTGATCTACAGGCAATGATTCTTTCAATTTCAGTTCACTTTGCATCTTCTTTCCAAAGTGCATGACAAAATGGAATTGGTTTGATTGTCCATGATCTACAGAGTAGAGGTGAAAAGTTTTCAGTTTAAAATCACAGAATCACAGAATCGTAGGGGTTGGAAGGGACCTCCAGAGATCATCAAGTCCAACCCCCTGCCAAAGCAGGCAAAATGTTATTTAAATGTAAGCCACTATATTGTCTTTTTCCTTGTGACTGTTATTTATGAATTGCATTCAAAGGAGCTCAGTTTATTGTGTTATAACAATATAACCTTATATATGAATGACAAGCACAAACACTATCACTGAAATACTCATAATTTGATGCTGTTTTTTAAATGTATAAGTACAGGAAACTATGCTGACTGCTAGCAGAAAGTTGGCTTAGTTGATATCTTTGTTCATATTCTTTTGTAGCTCTGAAAGTGATTTTAAAATACCACAACTTTTAAGATTTGTATGTACTGATGTTTGGCATTTGCGCCACAGCTTTTGCTTTTGCTTTCACAGTCTGAGGTCAGTGAAGCTTCACCAGTGTCATGAAGGTATGGAAGGATGTGAGTTTTGTGCCTTTGTTCTGTGTTTAGTTTTTTGATAAACATATATCCACAATTCTAGGGTACAGATAGTCACCAGCAGAGAAGCAGTCAGCATCACCTCAATAATAAAGAATTCTGCAGGTATTCAAACCAGTTTGCAAAGAGCACTAGCAGAAGAAAGTAGACTGCATATGCAAAACAGTGAAAATGTTCTCTCAGTTACATATTATTAAAACCTTTCCAGAAATCAGACTGTCTGCTATAGTTGTACATTGACTCTCTGGATGTTCTTCTGCAGAAGAATTCTGTGTTTATATTTGGAGTCCTATATTTCTAAACTGTAGGCTAAAGTCTTTCTATGACATGTATGATTTCTAGTAGATGAACACTGGAACCTTTTATAAAGGACACTTGGTAATGAACTTGCTTGCCTTGAGAACAGAATTTTAAGAGCTTTCTCTTGAGATGTGTAAGACGGTCTGTTCTACGCGTTACTCTCACTAGGAATTCCTTCCTTTCTGCAGCAAGAAAAAAATGCAGCAACTTATTCATATTCATGATCCTTTCTGTTCTCATTGCTTTGTTTTCTTTCACTTTTATCCTATTAATATTTGTAACAGAGTACAGTAGTGTCTGCATGTAGTTTTTTACTATAGATGAATAGGAGTATAGTGGTGAAAACAGTTAAGTACTGTAACTACCTAACTGTGCATAAGAGGCATTCTCAGTTTACCTGCATTTCTTTGACAGCAGATAGACTGAAAACTGGAAGTGACATTTTGGCATTTTTTTTCTGTAAAAAAAAAATAACAATGCTGCTTCTTTTGTTGACATCATTTTTATTTTTTATTCTATCTGGCAGTATGAATCCTAGTGTCAGTGAAAACGTGATTTAGACTGTGAAATATGAAATTATAATCAGGTGAGCTGGTTGTAGACTACTATTTTTTTCCTCTCCAGTGAAAAGTGGTGATTATATAAAACTATTATGGTGAGCCACTTCTAACTTCATTACACCAGAGAAAGTTTTTCAGGCATAGCACATTGTGTTTAGTATAACTTCAGAATTCTGTAAGTCTTTGATCAGCTTTCATTTAATCTTTGTCTAAATTGGAAGATAGCAATGGACTCCTAAGATTTTCTGTGGAATTGAATGAAATTTAATAAGGTGCCTGATGGTTATTTGATTGTGTTTCGCTGAACTTTCATTTCACGGCCTTAAACAATACTGACCTCAAAAGGGCTGTCGTTCAGACTAGGCAGAGGCAGGGAAATTAAATAATTTATTCTATTTCATTACAGTCCTTTTTTTCTTGATAAATCCACAGTAAAAGTGGACTTCGGGACATTCAAAATGAAATCCTCAAGAATTCTCAGACCAATTTTCTGTTTGGAGATAGTGGATTCATGTCTGGAACATTTCGAAGTACAAAATGCAAAACCAGACATCTAAATGGCTTTCACTTTGACAACCTTGACAGACTGTATGAATTTGGAGCAGAAAAGAGCTATGAGATCATATGATGTGGAATGTTTCTCAGGGGACCACCTGGTGAATCTTGAAGGTCCCCAGAACAGACTGTGGGTTACCCAGAACTGCAGGAGGGCTTCCTATCCACTCAAGCAGAAAGTGAATGTTTTGAAACGATGTGTCCAATTATTTCAGCTTGATGCACAACACGAATAGCCAAGAAAATCAGCCTGATCTCTTCAAAAGTTTTCATTTGTCTTTTAAAGTTGTTTTTCTCACAGGCTTATGTAGATGCCATCTTGATTATTAAAGCACAATTGCATTAGTGAGGAGATACTTCTCTCGATTAGTTTAGACACAGGCTAATTTTATGATTTCAAGTACACCTATCTTTGACTCCTGATGGGTTTTTCTGTGTCCTTGTTACCTACCTAAACCACATTTTCCTTTTATATTTGTATAATGCATTGTTTTGTGTTTCAGTTTTAATCATAATCATGTTTATTTGCATTACACTAATATATGAATATCAAGGCTCTGTGGCATTGCATGCAGTAAAATATATTAAGTATCTTTAAATCATGTACAGGTACTGCTGCAATGTCACTGTGTATACATGAGTTTCATTCAATAACAATGAACACTTTATTTTCTGTTTGCAGTAAAAGAAATCAAAGGAAGAGCAAGAAGAATAAAAAATAAGCAGAAAATGTTGCTTTTAAGTAGAGATTTAATTGGAAGCACTGACTGAGTACTAGATAACTTACTGACTTGTAATAGATGAACTCCACAGAATATTGTGAGGACATGTGGGTATCCCCATGAGGCAAAACTAATGTAAGATTATTTAGGAGCCTACCCAAAGTCTAGCTGATCCAGTGCCCAGGCTTTGACAGTACCTGCTGTGAAAGTATGACACGCAAATAGCCTGCCCTGTAAAATTTTCATCCTAGTATCTAACTGCAGTTAGCTTAAAAACATAACATATGCTCAGGATATGGATTCTGGATAAAATTTTGGCAGCAATCTTCCACTTACTGAAGTTTTTGTATTACTGTTAACTTTAAGAACATGAGTATTTCTATTCTAGTAGTTTGACCTCTCCTACAGTTAGGACAGTACCTCTGCTCTAGCACCATGATTTGATGCTTTTTTTGTGTACACTAGGAAAAGCTGCTTGAAATAAAATTTAATTACTACTTACCCACTACTACCAAAGAAACTGCTTTTAAAAGTGATCTAGATAATTCTGGATGTTTTGAAGTGCCAAAAGATACTTACCAATAAGTACAAAGAAAAATTTTCTGAAGTACCAGTTGACCTTATCATTATGTCCTACATGTGCCCCCATATCTTTGGAAATCTGAAGCTTGGTAACTTCATTACCGCTGATTGTAGTGGAAAGCAGCAACATCAGAAAATAGGTATGGAAGGAGTCTGAAGTGGTCTTCTTGTGCTTTCCCTGTTCTTAAATTTGTGGTTCGAGAGGCTGCATTGCCTGGCCTTGTTCATTGTAGTACTTCACTAGCCATTTTTGTAAGACCGGGATTTTTCTTAGAGTCACTTGTTTGTTTTGTTGCAACTTATGCCCAGCATTTATTTTCCTGCTCTGCAGAATAATGGAGAATAATTGTATCCTTTTTTCCATGTTTACATGTTTTTGAAGACAGTTGCTGTATTGCTGTCCTTCAATTCCCTTTTTCTCTAGATTTAATCCTTCTTGCAACCTTTCCTCACAGATTATGTATTCTCAGTCTTAGATCATTGAGGTGCTTTTGCAAATATTACCTTGTGTCCAGTGAAAGTAGAATTTAGCTACCTTTGTGTTTGTCAATTGTCTTACCTTTTTCAGTTTAATAACATGAAAGCATAAATGGTGCTGAAATTAGCCAACTAGTTAAACATGAAAAAAATAATCTAAAGATTATTGCTAGATGACATTACTGGTAAACTGACTGTCAAGAGTTGTACAATTTTTGCTGAGAATGTGAACAGTTTATAAAATAATTAAAAAGAAAAAAACAAAAACCATAAAATCTTGTTCTCCAAAAAACAATCAGTGAAGAAATTACTGAAATGTTACACTTAGTCTAACCAGTCCTAGCTTTTCATAGCCACAGTGACTGCAGTAACATACAATCTGTGTGTTCCATTATTGAACAGAGACACAGGATGGGCATAGAAATAACAAATAAATGGAAGAGAGATTTACTAAAGTGTATGACAACCAACAACTTGCACGTTCTCAGCAGGAACTGCTGCAAGCATATTGCTTTTGTGAACCTAACCAAGAAAGGATGACAGTAACAAAGCATTATATTGTTGAAAGCCTGTCTGATCATGGCAGTGGTTCATTATGGGATCAGAGGAAATGTTGTCATTTTAAAGTAGCATTTTAGTAACCTTTTACATGATTAGAATGTGGATTTCTTTTGCTAGCTTTCAGTTGCCATAGATCTCTTTTACCATTAACTGGCCCAGAAATTCTATGGTCTCTCAAGTAAATCTGGACATTGTTTTCTTTATGCTCTTTAAGTGGAACTATATTGCCATTGGAGGTACTTTGGAGAACGATTTCTATTCCAAGGATTTTGAAAGATCTTTCTATAGAGATTGTTCTGTTTTAAAGGATTTCTGTGCTTCATCTCTTACAACACTTGGAATGTATACTTCACTTGTCAAAAACTTGTCTTCACCTCTTTGAGTCGTTCTGCATCTGCTTATTTCCAGGGCCATACTGTTATTTTGTCTATGGTTCTTCTTAGCAAAATTAGAATGCCAGCCTATGATTCCCCAGAATTCTATTTATTTGTATTTCATATCCCTTTGTAGGCTTCCAGATGGCCTGAATTTTGGGCAACTGATTGTAAATTGTAGTAATTTTTTTCGAACATTTATATGAAAATCAACCATTTACTTTCTGTTTCAGTTAGGAGGGAATCGAAGGCTAAAATTTAGCAACGTGGAGTTTTACTGTATTTCACAAAAACATGCATCCAGTAGTGACTCAAATGCTTAATGATAGCATGTCTTGTAAGACTGTTTTCTTCTCTAAGAGTCTACTTCTGGAAAAACTCAGTTCTACATAGCTGACATATGGGCAGGCTGAGAACCAGTATCACTGTAGGCCATCGTATTTTGAATGAAATTCAGTGTTCTGAAAGATTCTGAAGTTGTCAGATGAAGTTTTCAGAAGTTCTGAAGATGGAACTCAGTTCTCCTTTTCAGTGTATTTGTATAGAATTGTAAGCGTTCAGTTGCTATATTCATCAAAAGAAACTCTGCATTAGAACTGTAAACATGCACATCTCACTGCCAATAACATTAATAGGAATTGCACCTGTATTCGTACAGAGAACAGATGCCTTTTTTGACTTCAGGTTTCTTATTTCTTAACAATGGTGATAATGCTTTGAGGGCAGTATTACTTTAAGAACAGAGTCCATTTAATTTGCTTGGACTTTGAAATCTTCGGGTAGAGAATAATTGCCTGACACACAGCTCCTATGAGGTGAATTTAAATGAAAGAGATTTTCCAAGCTGCAAAGCAAAATTACTAAATGCCTGATTAAAAGATTTGTGTCACAAGTACTGCTTCATTATGAGAACTCCTGCCTTTCACAGTCCACAGCCTGGTGCCTATTAGAACATAGAACAAGCTGTATCTTCTTAACTGAAATAAAATGGTGTATAGATCAGTAGCAACCTATGTTCTAGCCGTACCAGAAAGCCACAGTGTAGGAAGGCAATATCTATGTCAAGGTCCTGGGAAAACACAGCAAAAGTAAAGGGTTGGGATAATCAGCTTCCTTCTTCAGTTCAGCATGAGTATATATTAGTTGTTCTTTTTTTTTTCCTTTTATCCCTAAAAACACAGGATATAAACTAGTATGCAACTCCTATTTTCAGATAAAGGAAAACAAAAATTGCCAAATGTAAATTGCAGAGTAGAAAGTGATTTCTGAAAAGGAAAATGGCTCTTGTTTGAGGGGTCATTGGTTAAGTACCCTTAATTACTCTTGCTTCTCTATTTTTATTGCAATCTACCAGTTTACCAAGTTATTTTTATTGCCTGCTTTTATGGCTATTCTTGTGGTCATTCTCCAAGTGTTTCAGATATGGAAAGCTGAGAGAACACCATTCTGGGCCTTGCAATAATCAAGAATGCCTAAAATTCAGGATTATGAATAAATAATTTGACTCAACGTCCACAACTGATGGTAACTGTTTAGAAGTGAGGTTTAATTCCTCTTTCAGTAGAGCTTTTAAGGCCAAAGAGTTGCAATCAACTAATAAAACTGCAAGTGAAAAGTTAATTAGTGGTCACTTCTGAGCAATCAAATATGAATTTGTTCTGTATAGAGCTGTGCAAATTTACAGTGAAAAAGACTGCTATACAACAGCATATACAATTCATTTCTGATAATCTCTGAAGAATCTCAGTTGAGTGTTTCTCTGCATTTATTTTGGCACACAACTGGCTAATTAACATGAACTATAAGAGATTTCTATGCCTGAGTCTGTTTCCTAGTTTTCTTCTGAACCTTTTTTTGTAGGGGGAAAGGGAGCTGTGTTATATCAGAATGGAAAAGGATTATTATTTTCTTTTCACTGTTGCAGTTTTTTTGTATTGTGGCATTATACAGCAACCTCATTATATTCAACTCTACAATGTATTGCTCAGCTGTGAGTTGATGACTTTTTGCAGCATGGAGTGAGTTTAATTTCTCTTCCTGAAGAAGATGCATCCTACTTCACTGATTATTTTTTGGACTTTAAAAGGTGCAACTTTACAAAATACTCCATAGCTCCTACTCAGGGAAAATAGAAAATGACTTAATGAAACATTGCAGCAACTGCTGTTAAGGGTTAGAGAATGCCTTTCACTTCTCTAACCTACTCTGATCATTCTTTTCAATGAATAACTCCTAACACCTCTGATATTTAAGTATCAAAACAGTGCTGTTCACAGTGTGTCTTCTGTATTTCTTCTTGCATCTGGACTTGTTCTTTTACTATGAATTCTTATGAATTGAGTTGGCCCTGGTAAATGACAGTACTAAATACAATACAAAACAGATGCTGTAGTGTCCCACTCTTTACTCCTACTCGTAAACTGCAGCTATGTGCACAGTTACTCTTGACAGTATCATATGCCCAGCTCACAAACTGCTGATGTCCTCATACTGGGAGGGATCTGTTGAAAAAGTGAGACAACTTCATAGAATCATGTCTGGTTTTAGCAAGTTGGAAATGATCTGCAGTGATGCTGATAGCAATAGCATGAGAAGAAAGTTAGACCAAATATACTAGCATGTCCAAAATGCAGACGTTCCCAAAAAACATATTTGTGGTTAGACTATAGACTTTCAAGCTTTTTATGATTTTTGAAATGCTACTGAATCACAGAAATTTTTTTGTCTGTACAACGAATTACAGAGCTATTTGCTAGTTTGTTTTAATAGCTTGCAAGAAGCTTACTACAGAAGCAGGAGGCCAGGACACTGCAGTCTCTTGTTTTCATTGCCTCAGGCTACTCACAAGGACATAGTTGAACCATTTAACATACTCATGGGATCAGTATCTGTAATATTCCCAAGAGTGGTTACCATTGTCAAAGAAATGAAAATTCAAACAAAGTATGAAGTAGCTCAATTTAATAGCATTCTAATTTCCAAATTTCCTTAGAGAGTGACAGCATTTATCAAAACTACTTCAGTGCTGTTGCTCTTCTCTGTTCTTCAAGGAAGTGGAATATCTTCCTTGCACAGCACATCAGCATTTGTATTTAAGACAACAAAATCACTTATTTCAAATCTGGCTATGCTGCAGGGTGTTTTTAAATGCTGTTCACCGTTTGATCTGGAAATTGTCAGCTGAGGAAGGATTTGGAAAATAGTCTTCATATATTAAAGTGTGGGCTTGCTTACAGATCCAAAACCACTATAAGAAATTCTTCCTTGAATTAGTCTGTTATGTCAGTGAGACAAGTCATGAGGTACGGCTCTGCTCAGCACCACTATGGGGTGTCAGAGTTTACCCCTCCAGGAAACCTAGATTTCCCTAATAGTGCAATGCCTTGGGAAAATATTTCAGTTATATCCTAAGCTATGTCCCAAGGTATATCAGTAATATCTGTGATGTTACAGAAATGATATAATTATGTATGTTACAATGCCAAAGTATGCCTATAATTTCTATCACAATTTATTATGAAATGTGACAGATAAAAGCTTTCCTTCCCACAGTGTAAGGGTAAGGCGACTTCCCGTAGTTTTTTATATATGCTTATTTTTGTAAGCAATCCTTAGCATATATTCCTTTGTGAACTGTAATGCTTGTTCTCTCCTTCCTTTGTGTCGTGGCTCTGAAGTATCACAGATGGTGATGCTAGAACACAATGTGTGAACAATACGGTACAGGCCTGAGAAACCTGACAGGCTTTGTAAGAGGTTCATAAAGCTTAGAGTGGACATGTACTTCCAGGCTTCAGCAGTTCTAATAAGTATTCATCACAAGCAATGTTGACTGTGTCTTTGGATTTCTGGAACAACTCTCTATTACTGTAGAAATGCTCTGTGTTACAAAAGAATCTACTTATTTTGACTTCTTTCAGAAGTCAGCCCACATAGGCCAATTTTTATTCCTGCTCTGTGGAATACATTTGTCTGAGCTGCTCACGTGCATTTAGTACAACTGTTTCTAAGAAGAAAGGCCTTTTTCAGGGTTATCTCCTGTGTGTACCCTGTCACAAACAGATGTGTTACTTACAGGTCTATATCTATTCAAAACTATAGAAATATTGACATGTCTGCGTTTTTATCTTTCAGTGTAATCAGGGGAACTTATCCAATTATGCTGGCTCAGAGCTCATCATTTTCATTTGGAATTTATGTGGTCAGAATTCAGAAGTTTTGAAAACTGCAATGTGTTAAAATATATCAATATCTATTTTAAATAGAGATAAATCCATGCATTTAATTTGTTTTAAAGTGATCTAAATAACCAGAGATCATTTAAAAAAAAAATAAAATATAGTCATTTGGAAGCATCAGTGACTTAATGAATGCCATTATAAGTTATGTGCAGTTACTGAACAGAGTGAAAACACTTAACAGTACTTCTCTGTTCACTGATAACCATTCAGTTACTATCTGATATGCTGAGATTTGACTCAGCGAGTTAAAATAATTTTTAAAATATTTCCAATTATTTTAAATTTTAATTATTTTTCTTCTAAAAATTGAGAAAAAAGGGGTTTCAAAGGAAAGTCTAATATTTACATTAATATATGTTCAATTTGAAGTCTCTTAATTAGTTCAATTAGTGACTGTACTCTCAGAAAGCGTGTCTTGAAACAAGATACCAAACTTGAAGGACTGTTGTTCTGTGTTCATTGATATACATCTGAAGAATAATAGAAAATCATGTCATCTGCTTCCCCTCTGTTCTGAACTTGAAGGGAAGAATTAAGTCTTTCTCTGCTGCTACAGATCAGTTACTGAACCCTTAGAGGAGACTTGGTAATTAAATTAATATCTTAGATGCTATTTTGTTCAATATATTTCTACTTTTATTCCTTAATCTTTCAATCTGTCATTAAGTATTTAAAGATATTTTTAGTCTCTACTTTGAAAATCTAAGCCGATTTCTTTTACAAATGATGTTAAGTGCTCAGAGAGAGCACAGTAAGCTATGGAGAGAGTGGGATGTATCATTTCTCAGTATGTCAAAGGGGCTGAAACCCACTCTTTCATACTAGTTCTTTTTCCAGTTAGCACCTCTCTGTTTTAAACTTCATCTTTAAAATGGTGCTAAGTAACACTTCTGACAGAAGAATGCAGAGAGAAAGTTAATAAACATTGCAAAGACTATCTAATTATTCACAGGATTTTATCAAATGCTGACTTTGAGGCATGAAGACATTAGCATTTCTTCAGTTCTGTATTCATAATCAATAATACTCTTAATATTTCCCTCACTCAAACCACGATGGCACAGAACTGTTGAAGTGTTTTTTTTGTTAACAGAAAAGCCTCCATCTGTCATACCAAGCCTTGTATTTGTTGAGAAGTTGGCAGCTCTTACGAAAATTTACTTTTCTACCCTTAATATACTATACAGAAGGAAACTCTAAGTAAGTCAGGTTACATCATTTGAAAGTATAAGGATTTTCCTCTCCTTGAGGTAAGATTTCTATTCTTATCAGTAGTTCAGGAAGGCCAACCGTTCAGCCATTATCCCTGTTTATTGGCCGAGATAACAAGACAGCACATAATAAGTTAGGATCAGAACTAGAACTCCTAGGCCATCAGTACCACACAGGATGAAATGTCCCCAGTTGCATGCATGCAGGGAAAATCCAGCTGTCTGAGACTTTTGTCTGCACTTTACCTGCCTTGGTGAAGGGCATCAGAAATCTTCATATTTTGGACATTATTATTGATTTAAAGACAGTTTTTTTTTGTTTGCCTCCGCTTTTTATGCCTTCTCATCTTCAGCCTTTCTGGACAAAGCACGTACCGAGTGTATACCAAATATTTTCATCTTTGTTGTTGTCAATGATCAACTTTATTTTTGGGAGTGACCCAATGGTCTACAGATGTTAGAAATACAGTACAACTTTTCACCATGAATTAGCATATCTATTGTACAAACCCAGTTTTTATCCTAACATAGCACAGCAAGAAGTAGGTTTGTGTAGAGAAAAACAGACATTTTCTGGTACTCTTTTTTTTATGGTTTCTTGCTATTATCTCTTATTTTTATTTTTATTTTTTTGTTATTATTTCTTATTCTTGTTTCCCTAACATATAATTAATTATCCATCTCATTACAGATTTATGAATTAATGTCACTTTTGGTATTCATATATGCTTTTCTTAACTTCTTGAGTTGCCCCATAGAAATCAGGTAGGCAGAGTTGTTATACTCAGTCTCTGTCTACAGCCACATTGACAACTACAGCACTGTAGACATTTGAACTCAGGATTAGTGTCTTTGAGAGGGCTGATTGGATTCCACCAATACTTTCCCCTCTATGGTATTTTGTTTTTTAATCTAAAAATCAGTGGAACTTAAAATTTCTGTACTTCACAAGTACAATCTTGGCAGATTTTGTTTATGAACATGGACAAAATCCTGTTACAGTATCTGAAACAAGTGTAGCATCGTTCCTCTGTAGTTCTCTGATGCTGATTGAACACAGTCAAAATTCCTTGTCTGTAGCGTGTTTCCACCTGTAAAGTAATTCATAGGTACAGGGGTAACAAAATCAATGAATATTTAACTTTAAATATATACTCAGGCAAATGAAGGAAACTATTACCCTAGAACAGCACACTTCAATTAATCATAATTATTAATCTTACAGGTTTTTTTCTGTAAAGATGAATTTTAATCCAGGCTTAGAGTGATTGTCACATTAACATATATTTAGTGCATATGGCAAAGTAGATCTACACTACAGCATTCTGCAACAAATAAGTGGTTTGCAATCTGATTTAATTTAGTTTCATGGCATTAAGTCATTCTGATTTTTTTTCTTAAAAAGAAACATTATTATAAAAATAAGTAGTTTCAAGGTTATAGAAATCTCTCTTTCTGAATTGCCTGAGAAGGCCTTTGCTGGGAGTTAACTGACAATTACAGATTCTTAGGATTTCTATAGTTCTTGAATGTGTTTGTTACGTACCATTAGTCACCAGGTGAAGCCTGTCAGTAATGGCAATACCCTTCAGCAATAGCTGGGGAGAATTTAACACTGATTGATGGCAGGTCACCCGGAATTGGTTGGCAGAATTTCCAATTTTCTGTTGGGAAATTGCTTATTTCTTGAAGTCTATTCCCATTTTTACAAGTGGACAGCTAGCTGAGATTATACATTATTATGTGTCCAACTATGAAATTGTGATGGATAGTGTCACACATTTAAATAGAGCTAAACATTTCATCTAAGGTTTATTTTAAGAAAAAGAAAAGGCTAAGTAACTTTAAAACATAAGCTATAACTAATCTTTGGGTTTCATTTGTTCATCTAGATTCAGAACAACAGCACTGCATCTTAACTAGTTTTAAACAGAAAATTACTTGCTTTGTTATCATTCTTTATAGTCTTCAAAGGGTTATGATATCTTTGTTGTAAACATTTTTCTGTTTCTAAGCTCCATCCAGGGACTGACTGACTGAGCAGATTAATGTTTTACTTTCACTTATGGGACCTAGGTTAAAATTCTGGCAAAACTGCATTGACAGAAAATCAAAGGCCATTCAGCAAAGCCTTCCCACAGTTCTTCTTTTAAATCATAAGGGAGAGCAGCCAGTAACAACCAGTCATTTCTTGTTTCCAGAGGGATACATGTTAAAAGCAAGAACAGGCTTTTAATTCTATTAGCATACAATACAAATTATCTTTTTGAAACCTAGCTGAATTGTTTTGGAACAAAAAAGCCTATACCCTACCAATAATTCAATGAAAATACTGACCATAGGAATAAAAGATGATGCTTTAACTCAAATAAGAAGATACACTATATATTGATGACATTCTCAAAATATATTTGTGACATTAGCAAAATAGAAATGACTCCAGATTTAACTCTTAAAGCAAAGGTTTAAGACTCTCATAATTAAAATGAAGCTGGCAGTGTGGAACTTTGAACTCTTTCTTAGATGACCAGGTCCTTGTACAGTGCACCGTAAGAGCTAGATGCGTTGAGCTGGGATTCAAGATGAGAAAGGTGATGACTAGGCACCTATTCAGTTAGCCACTGAGATGTGCTGAGGATGACAGGGGGGTTTATGCAACTTGCCACTGTGTTTACCGTCACCTGTTAAGAATTATAATTTCATGTGCCTCCTTCCTGACTTACTTAAACTTGATTACTTTCCTATGTTGTGAAATGGCTTATAAAAGATGTGGTAGGAATGACCCTCTCCTGTTCTTAAGCAGTCTCTATTTTGGTCAGTAGGGTTTCTAGGAAGGTGATAAATGTTAGACTTCAGCCCATCAGACAGAAACTCTCCACTTCTTGGAGAGTGTCAATTACTGAATTGAGTATGAACCATCTCTTGGACTGCATTTGCCAAAAAAAAAACCCTCATCATTGCATTTTAATTCTATAGCACGTTGCTATACAGTCTGCACACTCTCAATCTGCCAATAGATTGAGTGCCTCAGAAAATCTCAAGTGCCCTGTTTCTGAAACGCAGGAGCAAGAAGAAATTGCTGAGCACAAAGGTGCCTTAGCTTGTAAACACTGGGGCTCTCACACTAAGGCTACAGATTTCAGTAGTTTAACAACAAGGCTTCCAAGATGAAATCTGTGGGTACTGAAGGTAAAGTAGGACTGCTCTTTATGAACTCCAGTGCTTTTGAAGCAAGTTTTTTAGAAGCTAGTTCTAGTGCACAAGAAAATGCCAGAAAAATGGAAATTTGGCAGCATTACTTCAGAGACTTTTGTATTCCAAAATTTAATTAGATCTGCTCACCTAGAACTGTTGGAAATATGTTTATTGCTTTTAGATCTTTCTCTCTTATGAACTCCTATTATGAAGAAGCTATTAAATATCACAAGTCAGATTCAAAACTCTCCTACTTGGAGCAGCCAAATGCATTATTTACTGTTTTGTCTTGAATTGTACTTATTATACTTATTGCACAAACAAATAGTGCCTTTTTTCATGAGGTGAAAATGCATTTAGGATCTGTCTTTATTTTCAGTCTATACAGTTTCCACTAGATATTAACCTATTTTATAACTGAAAATTAGCTGCTCCAGAATTGTTTTGACTGCCTAAAGTAGAACCTAAACAAGCGTCCTGATTATTTTTTCAATCCTTTGAAAGTAGAACAGACTAAATATTTTTCTGCAACACACAAGCATTGCTTTATTTTCTCAGACCTAAAAGCCAATACTTGCATAAATATGTGATGCTTTTTATCAGAAGCATTGGTGCACATCAGTGAGAACTTTCCACCACCTTGAAAATGACTTTTAGAATATTTCATTAGCAGACTGTCTTTCAGAACTCAAGTTGACATTCATGTTTCTTCACACCAGTCTTTCATCCACAAAACTCTTTGTTCTGCTGAACAGTTTCGAGACAATATGGGCAATCAAAAAAGCAAAGGCTTATGACCTATCTGCATCTTCCATTCCAACATTTGATCAGTCTTATTCAAATCTCATCTTTTAATACTCCTTTGAGAACTTTCTGAGAATTTTATTTCCTTTCTTTCATTATGATTATATTATTTCAAAACCTTCAAACTTAATGAAATGGTAGCTCTCTATAAAGTGAGAGGCGGACGCCATTGGTGGCTACACATTTATCCATTTTCATCTCTTTCAATAGCCTACGTGAAAAGAATTTGAAATCTAGAATAGTGGAAAATCTCTTTTATATGTATATTTCACAGTCTGAGAGATTTGTACCTTTGCAGTCGTATATTTTCTTCTTAAAAGTAAGGCGCAGGAGTCAGTTCCTTAGCAATTACAGGGAAATGGAAAGGCTCTGAAACCCCTACAACTATGGAATGAAATACAATGTATGTATTTAGAAAGACAAAAGGTCTTTATCACCAATCATTAACTCTAGCTAAAATAGCATGACATGGTGCTTCTTCAGATTTTGCAACTTTCTGCTCTGTCAACTGCCTGCATATTCATCTGTGTCAGTGAGCGTTTGCTTTCCAAGTGGATTACTGGATGCAATCACTCCATGCCTGCTTAAGTAGGGCTTCACTCCTAAAATCACCTAACAAAAAGTCTGAAGAATCAAATTATGTGGTTGGTTTAGGAAGGTAACCCAAGGCTGAACAGAAGAAAACAACAAAAAACCCCAGACAGATACCTTCAAGTCAGTGCTGCAATAGGCCTTTCTGGTTTCTTTCTTAGTGCCAGTAATCTTGGTTCTCCAGCCTGTGGCAATAACAATTAAATATCCTTTTTTTCCGCATGACTGTTCTAAAAAAAAAGAAATTGCTACATTGTTCATATTAAATTTTGCATATTAAGACTACTGCTCTGGAATTTATTATTGGTTTGGCTCTTGCTCTTGGACGCAAAGCTTTGCTTGTGTGTGTAGTACGTAGCCAGGCTGGATTCTCAGCTGGTGAAAATTTATGCCCCAGCAAGTACTGAACTGATGGAGTCTTTTCCATCACACAAGCTTCATCAGTAACTACTTATTTTCTTAGATGTTATCCTGTAATGGAGAAAATAATGTATGTGTATAATCTGACAGAAAAAGTTTTATGTACCACAGAAGTTCAGCTGCTGGTGAGCGGAATATTCTCTGTAAGTAGTTGCATTTCACAACCAGGTAAAATCTTTTCTGTTAGCAGGCAGATAAAATCTGCTTTGGCAGTATCTGTGCTTCTCTGCAGGTAAAATGTTCTCCATCAGCACTATACTTTCCACTCAGATATAATTTTCTCTGTCAGAAGTTGTCCCCCTGTGGTAGAACTTTAGAAGTCATTTCAAAAATCTCTAGCTCCTATTGACACAAAATATTAAAAACATGATAACATGTTGTGATACAGTTAATTCCCCAAAATATTGTTAAATAAAGTATTCAGGCTTCAGCCAATATTGTTCTTGATGTCAAACTTCAAATGTTAGGACATAAATGAAAACTATAATCCCATTTTATGCTTTTTTTTTTTCTTCCTTTTGTACACACAAACACACATTTTATCACTGACATAAGTAAATTTACCATAGATTATACTGAATGTACTTATTCTGTCTTTGTTATCATAAAGACTTGTCTGTAGAAGTCTTCTGTCCAGAATGATGGCATCTTTCTTTTTTATTTCTGTATTATTGATGATCATTTCTTTGTGCTCATTGCCAGGGTTATTTATAGAAAATGCTTCCTTTGTCAGTCACTGCTTACTGATCACACCTCAACTTCCGTCCATCTCACACAATGAATAAGGAAATACACCATTGTTACTTCTACTTAATAAATTAGATAGTTGATTTTAACAAACATTTTAGGGAAATGATGGGCTTAAATGGAAGTGAAGCAGCCCCTAGAACTGCAACAGCTAATGGACTGATAAGTACTTGCAGAGTGTCTCCAGTATATTAAACAGGTTAAACAAATTGAATAAATTACCACATCACTGACTCCCATGTTACTTGTGAAGTAATAAATTACATTTAAGTAATGTGTACACATCAATATGCAATCTGAATAGACATTGTCATCTGTGATCTACAGGGCATTGCCAGGACAGCCAGCTTTGTTGTGCTCTGAAACAGCAGAATACCTCTCCAAGCACATGGTATAATTCAGACTCAAGTATGAACACTGCAAACTTAACAACCTTCAGTCTACTTGCCATTTCTCATTTAACTTGCAGGATATCCGTCTGCTGGTGACGGAATCTGCCAAACTGGAATTGTTTGTAACCTGTTGTTAATTTGATGTTAGCCGCTTCTTTGTCAAATGTCACGAAGCGCCTCACTGATGCAAAGCTTCTTATTTGCAGTTCTGTCAGATATAAGACGACAATATTGACAACAATCACTGTATAGTTAACAATAGTAACTGTAGATGGAATTCTTCACAATTAGACATGCTGCATAATGTGTAGCACTAGGAGTTCTAAATCTTCTAATTACTATAACCTCCTGTGGTTAGGGCCGTGGGTTAGTGCCCTTTTTCAATTCTACTGACTCTTTAATAACAGGAAAAAAAAAAAAAAAAAAAAGTGGAGGTAGAAAAATACATTTCCTATGAGTTATTTGTGCTGAAGTAGTTAATGGACATACTGAAGAAATTATTTTTGGAAGTCAGTCCCTCCCATAAAAGGCTATGTAGGACAACTGTTTCTCTCCTAAATCTCATTATAATTATATGATAAAAAAGAAGCTGCTGAGATCCCTTCTTTTTTTGAGTAAGGGAAAAAAAATATCTCTTTTCCTTGCCCTTCCAAGAGCTTAGTGGTAGGACTGATGCATCTACATTTTTTCACTTAAATTGTTTTGTTTGCTTTGCTTTAATTCTCTACGAATACTGTTTCTTTGTTAGTACTTCTTGCATTATCAAATCTTCATTTTTCTCTCTGAAACTTGCATTTTATATTACATGCTATTGGCAGGCAGCTGTGGCTGCCACATCCCTGGAGTTGTTCAAGGCCAAGTTGGATGGGGCCCTGGGCAATCTCATTTCGTGCTTAATCTAGCAGCTGGCAACTCTGCTTGTGTCAGGCGTGTTAGAACTTGATGATCCTTGAGGTCCCTTCCAACCCAAGCCATTATATGATTCTGTGAGTTTGGCCTGGAAGCTTGGAGACGTAGCGTCCTGCTCTTTCACTAGCTCAGGTATATGGTCAGGTCATCACATACCAACACCAATACGTTTTTATTCTGTTGGTGATAAGCACAACCTTGATCACTTCAACTGCAGTGCTAGAAAATTAGATGTTAGACTATGTCACTACACTGCTGAAAATTAAGAAGAGGGAAGTTATTCTAGTACTTCTATCACATAATAAACTATAAATAGAGGAGTCGAGTATTTTTAAAGTGCTAAGTATAATGCCTTGCTTCATGCTAAGAAATGAAGCTTCCACCCCAAAAAAACACCTTTAGAGTAGTAGGGAAATGAAAGGCACAAAGAAGTAAAGAATTTCTCATAAAGTTACTTTATAACAGTAGCCTGTTCATGGAAGATTAATAGTTCAGGTTTGCACACAAAAATTAACTGGTATATTTTTTCCCTCTGCACAAAAGTTAAATCTGTTTCAATCAGAACTTTCAAAAGTGTAGGTGAACTAGTGATATTTAAGAGGAAATAAACACCTCCTTCAGAAGATAATGTGTCTTTACAGACTTAAAAATTAAACAGTGAGAAATTGAACAATGCAAGATCACTGCTTGCTTTGGACAAACTGAAAATATAAGACATTGATAAAGACATTAGGGAATTATAATAGAATAGTTAGAAACTAAATGAGTAGATTGTCCCTAGTGTATTATCACTTAACAAGCTTATTAAATATCACTATTTTAACAATTAATAGAAACCTGTCTTGCTGCAGGCTATTTTGATAACTGTTAATTAAGTATCTGCAAATTCCTTACAAAGTCCATGTGCTACTAAGAATGGGATTAGGCATTTCTTGCTTATGTAATTTTGAGCTAATTACATTACTATTAGATTTATCTTCTAAATGCTTAGTGAGTTCTTTTTTAACAATCATCTTATATTTAATTAAAAAGCGGTATCTGGCTTACTAAATTTGAATTAAATGCTTGCTGGAGACACTAAATTAGAAAGTGTTAGTAGCTTTTTACTAGTGAATAAAGGACTTTACAGAAATGTTCACAATTCAGGATAGTTATTGAGAAATCAAATACATAGACAGATTTTCAAAAGACTTTGACTTCCATGGGCTCTTTAGAAAAGTCTTGAAAGAGAAGGGGACACTGGCTGCTGCTCCACTACTTCTTAATCAAAACTGAATTGTCAAAAATATATATGGAAGGCACATGGAACTTTAATGGAAAAGAGCATTTCCTTTTATAAAGTCAAGAAAGAAAGAGCTGCCACAATGGAAGCAATGGTTGTTGAATACTTATTTATGAACAGTCACAAAATTTGTGTTCTTGGACCAATTGAAATTTAAAAAAGAATCCTCATTAAATTTTGTCTTCTTCTAAGAATATTAGCTTTATTCTCATCATATGTGATTAGACTTTAATAAAATATTTAGTATGGATGTAAAGCTGGAGTGCCCAAAGTGTCCATACTAATTTACTTTTCCTGTTTCTTTTCCTTCACTGACCTGAATTTTGAGATGTGTGTTGCTCATGAAACTGCTATTTCATATGACAATTCCCTGTCTATATATAGTCATGACAAATTCCTTGCTCTCAGTCAGTATCATGGAAAGTCATAACTTTTTTTAATATGAAGAGAAGAGCTTAACTGGGAGAGTAGAATACCAGAGAACTATATTGTTTGAATCATGGAATGTAAAGAAGTTGAAAACAAGGGGCTGAAGTGAGCAAGGAAGTTATATTATTTCACTCCCTTTCTTTGTTTTTCTTGGTAAATGTTAGGCCAAACCATTTCATATGCCTCCAATGGTGGAAGTACTGTACTCCCTGATAATTTATTTCATCATTTTTTCACTGTCCTTACTGTACAAAATTGTAGCCCAATGCGTCATGTTTTATCTTTCACGCATGTACTACACAAATCATTTTCTTGTTCTTCCTTGCTGTTCACTTTTACATATGCCTTTACTCTGCCTCACTCTTCTCTGTTAGGCTGAAATACCCCATTTCATTTTATTTTCCTGATAAGTCACGTCCTCAGTATTTCTATTAAGCTTTTTGCTCTGCTTTAATTCTTGCCATACTGCCATCCAGTGCCCAATACAGTACTCTAACTAATTATTCAGCTTTCCTGAAACAATTGGAAACAGTACTGGTATCTTACAGCCTACACTCATCCTTGTATGGCATGCTTTTTATAACAGCATGTCATTATTGTTCAGATAGTGATCCAGTAAATACACCTAGATCTCCTGCAGAACCTTTGCTCAGATCGCTGATTCCTATCTTGCACAACTCTCTTACTCCTACTTGTGTGGAGAGGTTTGTTCTTATCCTCCAACAACTGTTCTTGGTGCTTCTGGAGAATTTCTCCAGTTCGATATTTTCATTTTTATTCCTTTCTTGTCCTACAGCATATTTGCTGTCCCTTCCACCCCAGTTTTAACTGCAAATGTAATGCCTGCTCTATTACCAAGTCATTAATTTGAAATTATATAATGATATCGAGTACAAAACAGATTGCTATGGAGACTCACCTGAAATATCTTTTCAGTAAGACCGTGAAATTCATAATTAGTCTAAAGCAAAAGTTTTCATTCTGTTTTTCCTCCTCCAATAAAAGATCACAACTATAGGATGCTTCTACAGGTTTAGAAAATGTTCTGTGAAGCAGTGTTTGAAGCTTTAAGGAAACCATTATGAACATGTAATGTTCTGGTGTATTACCTCTTTCAATATCTTTTTCCTTTTTTTCTTTTGAATGTTATTACTACAAGTAAGAAAGGAACTGCTTCCTTCTGCCTTCTAACTGCCTCTAGCAGTACCACCTGTAACCACAATAGCATTCTTACAGAAAAGAGACTGACACAATGTGGCATGTCTGCCTCATTCTTATGTTTATTCCTTCAGTGTAGGTGTAGCTTAGGCTTTCGTTATATGAAGTTCTTTTGCAATAAGTGTCTTGTAAAGAAGCTGCACAAATCCAATACAGATCTGGGAAGGCTGACCTGCTGAGAGCAGTGCTGTGCTTACAGTCCTGTTTCATAAAGATGACCGGACATGAAACCAAATTATACTCAGCAAATAAAATTGAATTTATTCAAATAAAATTATTTACATATCAAACTTTGAATAAGTGGCATTGAGTGACTAACTGAAACCTATGCTAATCACGTATGTCTATTAAGGTAGATGTTGGTATGTTTTTGGTACGGTCTCACAGCTGAGTGCAGAGCTACTCCAAGGGTGTACCATTAAAGACAAGCATTATCTTAGTTACAAGGTGAAGATAACAAAAGGCTCTTTGTATTTTCTTCATTTCTGTCTAGCTGTGTATGTGTTTTCAGTCTTTCAATGGTATTCCCTCCATCTGATTTATATCCTCACTTTAAATCTTATCACAAGTCATGAATTGTTCACGCTTCATGTTTATTACTGCAGATAACTACTATCTCTCGAAGTCCTGTTTGTTTTATCTCTATGTTTGTGCATTTCAGTGCTTTCTTTAATTATTTCATCTTAACGTACTTCTACCTCCTTACAATTACAAATGTGTGTAGTCTGTCTATATTCTTAACAAGCCTAATATAGGATTTAGTGTGAAGCATCTTTTTTTTGGACATTTCACTCCTAAAGTGAAATCCAGAATTCACAGGTTATTCACTTTATTAAATCTCTCTGGAAGAGTTAGATACTTCCTAATGGAATCCAAAGTATTTGGCTAAGGAGAAGTAAGCGACTGAAGGACAATATATACTTGCTTAAAGATGTGCAGCTAACAAGGGCTGTGGTTGAACAGAGGACCTACTAGGCCTGTAATGGAACTATGGGAAAGAATCTGTTTCACAAGCAGAAAACACCTTCTGAACACAGATGCTTCTCTTCTCTCCGAAGATTTAGGATTACTCAAACCTTGTCTGTTTCTGTGTAGCTGTAGAGTGAATGTGAGATTTCAGGTAAAGTGCTATCAATCACCACAAAACTGTGTAAAAAAGGAACAGTTTGATCAGATGTGATATCAAGACTGAATTTTTTGTTTGATTTCTACAGTTTGTCATAGTAGAATTTGATATTAGCGTGTCTTTTCCTCTTCTTGCTACATTACCCTCTGGGGCTGCTCTTGTGTGCTCAAGTGTTTGAGCACAGAGGTGGATCACAGCACATGCAAATTTTGTCTGTAGTTCCTTCCTAGATTCTTTCCAAGCCCTGACTTGAGCCCAGTACATAATTGACATGGACAATGTTGAATTTTCTGTATATGTTCATAATGCTGTTGTGCTCAGGATAAGCATCCAGACAAATAGAACCTGATTTCTTTCTGGACATGCATGTTTCTAAAGCTAATTCTTGAGGTTCCACTAGCAGAACTGAGGATTTGGTGGAGTTATTGCTAGTATTGTCATGAAAGCCCTTGTGAAGCTATGAGTTACACTATGTTCTCTTATAGTTTTATCTCAATCTTTTTTTTTCTTTGCTAATTTTCTTGACTCATTCTCGTAAACACAAGAAGTTGCATTAAGAACCTCTCTGCATAGTGCTGTCTATTCCATCTTCATGCTATGGAGTAGTTCCACTTTCAGGAGAACTAGTAGTCTTCTCTCCTTGCCACAGAGAAATTGTCCCTCTGCTGGTGTGTGGAGAGGCTGTCGTTCACCTAGTATAAGTAGTAGCTGTCTTTAAAGGATAATAGGTTTTGTTAAATCAAGCAGGTTTACATAGAAGTAAGTATTTGATGATTTTCTCAGCTTAGTATTTTGTTTGAATTACTTGGACCTTTGCAAATTCACAGGTTGCCTAGAATTCTCAATGACTGCCTTGATATTTAGTTAGCAATGATGGGGCTGTTTTGTTTTGCTTTGTTTTGTTTTTCCTCATTTGCTTTATTGCTCCCAATATTTTGGGGTTTTGTTTGTTTTAATGCAATGGGTGTTCTGCAAGACAGGTGTTGTACAATCTGAATTGTTCTATTTATTTCCAGGTGTAGCATCCTTGGAAGACATCCCAGTCTTTCAGATACAGCTTAGTAATTTTTAGGAGGTTTTTTTTTATAGAGATACCATAGAGAATTGCCTGTTGTGAGTTTTTTGTGCTTTGCTCATTTGCGTAATTTATTAATTTTTTCTCCAGGTTCGTAAGTTCACTTACTTCAGCTGGTAGCTGTGTCTCATGTATTTTTACAATGTATGTACTTTTTTTGTATTCTGATTATAATTTGCTTATTCTCATATCATTATGGTTGTGCAGCACTAAAATTTTAATTTGGTTCAGCTTAGTGCAATTTTGCCTTTTCTGTTTTATTTCCTTACTTAAGACTAAGTCAGTCTTTACAGCCCAGCAGAGCCTCTGATGTTCTACTGTCTCATTGGCATTCAGCTTTCTGGTTGTTTCTGTGCCTGTCCTTGAATCTTATGCTAGCCTGAGCTTTATAAAGCATTTATTTGTTTTTGTGTTGCATTAATGTTGGACATGCAAAGTGTCATCCCCTGAGTCACTGCCTGCTTCCTTGATGTCTTTGTTCTTTGCTTTTTTTTTTCTTTTTTTTTATCTACAACCTTTGACATAATGTGTTCTCTTGCTACAATTACTGCTTATGACCTCATATGCAAGGCATTTTCCATTATCATATTTTTGCTCTGCAGTATCAGTAGGTCTTCTTTTGCATTTTGTTTATTTCCTCTTTGTGAATTTGCTTTTGCACTTACAGTTATGGCATATTTTCTCCTGTATTTTCATGTTTTCCCTGTGCCCTGATGGTGAACTTTCTTTATGCTTGCACTGCACAGTATTTTGTATGGGACACTGTATCTATTTCAATTTATAGAAACAGCATTAACACAAGGACTGTGATTATTCTGATTTGGGTGCGTAGTCATTCCTTAATGCTACTGCATCATAACATGTGAAATATTTTTAAACATGATGTCTACGCTTGAATTAGCCCTGCTATGCATAGTAGCTGATGTACGTTGAGACATTACGTTAGCAGCTGATGCTCCAACACTTTCTGCAGTCTTTTGTAGCATTTTACACAGCCTTCTCAATCTGCAGCTGCTGTTGCTTAACTACGTGATGTTATTAAAAGATGTGATAGCATTGCTCTATGACAGCTCAGAGTTACAGTAGCTCATAGTTTACTTCCATTTTTATCCAGATCCACTGCAATTTAGTAATTTTCTCAAAGTGATCACAAAAAATGCGCAATTGCACTACATATTTCCCTTGTCTTTCCTTGCATATCAGCTGCAATGATGGTGACAGTTCTCTTTTTTGTTTAGGAAGGTTTTTCAAATATTCATGATTCTGTATTTCATGGATTTGCTGGAAATAACTCATTCTTGATACTAGATTCTGTGTTTTTGTAAAGGAAGGAAAGTCAAGACGATACAGCATGTAGTCTTCATTCTTGTATTCCTACATTAAGTGAATTTCTTACATTTTCTAGACATAATCCTATGCATGAAACATTTACCAACCTGTTCACCTCTGAATGCTCAGCTAAGAAACTATGATAACAGTGATGAAATATCACAGTGTATATTGTTGCAACTAGTATGTAGACTTTATCAAGAATTCTAATGTTAGTGAAAAAAGGTCACAGGGAGATTATGAAGCAGGTATTTTTTTTCTCGAGTTGAAACACTTCAAATTCGTACAAATGCCTGTCATTTTCTGTGAAAATTTGTTTTATTTTTCTTTTAAAACAGTGGGTGTCTCAGTAATGTATCTGAGAGTATTGTGGATCTAGATCACTGGAAAATATAGCCACCCATTTCTGAAGAAAACATTCTATTTCTTCCCATACAGCTTAGATTAAAAGTCATTTTCAATATTCTAACATTGCACAGTTGGGGTTATAACTTTTATTCAGCTTTACTTTTTATGATTGACTGAAAAATACGACAATTAGAATCACAACTTTTTTTTCTCCTTTATTTTTATTTATCGTAATAATCTGCAGTCTTCATAGAGCTAATTTTTGTCTTGCTAGACAAAAATGGAAACCTTTTAGAAATCATTCTCTCTGTTTTCTTCCTTTATGTAATATAAAAAGGTGAAACGTGTCTTCAGATATTGTTGGGTTGGGTCTCAATTGCCTGTAACCATGCATGGATGGCTGAGCATTTAATTCCCAGTCTTTGCAAGTTGTTTTCCTGTTATCCTGACATGTAAATGAAAATTAAGTGTTTGCTGTAACATTTGTGTTTTGGCTCTCTATTGACTTTTCTGTGGCTTGCAAAATGACAAATGAAATGGTAACATACCCTAGCAGCCCTATTGAGAGGAAAGAATCAGTGTGACAGGTCAGTGTGGAGCACTTCAGCCCCATCTAAGGGAACTACTTGTGTTTTGTCATCTGAGGTAAGCAAGAGCTCTCTGATAGGCTTTATAAGAGTTGTCATTTCTAGGCAATCTAAAATAAATTACATGCTGTACCCTTGCTAGAAGTGCTCCTAGATGGCTGATTTTCCTTTCCCCAGGCAAACAGTGTAATACATATAGATGAAAGGATGGTCAAAAATGCAGATTTTCAGACTGGACCCACAAATGTAGAAAGCTGATAGTGAAGCCTTGTGAAGTTGCAAAAAGTACTGTCATCAATTGCATTGGAGATGAAATTCCATTCTGTGCCTTTTTCCACCCAAATATGTTGACCTGTTCACCATTAAGTACACTAGTATGACTGGAACAAATAATGCAGCATATGTAATTGTAAGAGAAGGCTAAGAAAAGGGAGGGCAGACATATGTTAATCTTTTCTACAAGTTCTATTCTACAGTTGTGATGTTTTCAAAAGTTTTGTTTCAGAAATATACTCTACTACCTCCTGTTCTGCTGGTAGAGAAGTGGATGATATCTTGTGTTTGTTTGTGATCAGCAGCACTATTTCTGATCTGTTCACACACTAAAGAAAAACTAGGCTTGTTTTTTAAGATAAGATGGAGAATTTGTGAATTTAAAAAAGGGCTTGTTTCAATAGAAAGTTTTTTCTCACATCAGTTTTAATTAGAGGTAAGGCCAGTATTTCCTATGGATTTATCATTATAAAGTACATGAAAGGAATTTGGTGTATTTTTCAGAAAAAAATACAGTGTATAACCTGAGGCAAGGGCCAGACCTTTAGCTAAATAGTGCAGTGATGCTGATTCTGTCATCCAGGTTTCTTAGCAATATTAGCATAATCTATTGCAAACAGAATCATATAATCCTAGAGTTGGAAGGGATCTCTGAAGGCCGTTCAGTCCAACTCCTCTTCAGTGAACAGGGTACCACAGCTAGGTCAGGTTGCCAGGGCTTGATTACTTAAAATAAAATCTTATACGTTCTTGTTTTAGTCTCTTTTAAATATCACAGATTTCTAATCCCAGAACTGGAAGTTATTTAGTAGATCTAACTCTGTCTCCTAGTCTAGTGAGTTAGCTGGTAAATCCAGATCATCACTAGGAAAGATTTCCTTAGTTTGTTCTTAGAAATTTTTGGTGAAGAAGTTATTTGGGGCTCTCTAGAGCTTACGTCAATGCCTAATTGCTTTTTATAGTTAACATCTAAGTTAAATTTTCTATGCTGAAAATTAAGCCTATTACTTCTTGCATAAAGTCCAGAGAAGAACAGATCACTATTTCCTTTGTAATAGACTTTTACATTTTAAATACATTAATCATGTCCCCTTGCATCTTTTTGTTTCTGATTTGGGCAAATCAAATTACTTTAACCTTTCATCTTAAGTAATGTTTTCAGAAATCCTAGTAATTTTTGTTACTATCCTCTGGAGTCTTTGTAATTTGTCTGTATATCACCTACTGTGAAGACAAGGTATTCTGGATGAGATTTCCTATGGACTATAGAGTGCAATCATTATCTCCCTGGTGTTCTGTATGAGTGTCTTATAATTACATACCAGAGTCACATTTGTCTTCTTTTTTTTTTGAGGTCCAAAGTTATTTTGGTCAGCCTTAAACAATTCATGACCTGCTGTAGTCTCAGTCTCTTATTTTCCCATTTTGTGATTACAATTTTATTTTACTTTCCTATGTATAATACCTTGTGCTTGTCTTTACTGAATCTCATCTTACTGATTTCAGACTGTCTGTCCAATTTAGTAAGGTCAAAATCCTAAGGAATTCTGATCCTGTCATGTAAAATGCTATGCATTATTCAAGATTATGCAGTGTACTCTGACTTCCTTTACATTGTGGTGTCAGTGAATATATTGAATTGGGTTAGACATAGAGCAAACCTCTTTAAATTCAGAGTTCTTGTTCATACTTTGGTTTGCTGTAACTTCTACTTGTGTATACCCTTTCCTATGCATTTGCAGACCTGTTGGATTAAGAACATTTTCTGCAGGTTTCTTTGGTTTTCTTTCTTTCCCAGATTTTCTTTAGCTCTGTCAGAGTTTTGTTCATTCCATAAGTGTGCGTTTCTGTTCTTGCTGTGTGCGGGAGTGGGCTGCTCGTGGATGCCAAGGGAACTTTTGCTGCCTGCCATCTCCATTATCAGCCAGCACACTGCAAGCCTCTGTGGCACATCAGCTGGGTTGAGTAGCTGATTTGCTCTCCCTTCTTCTAATGTCACTGAGACATCCATAGTTATGTGCAACAGTAAGATACAAAAAGAAAGCCGTGTGCTAGCAGGGACAATTGCTGCGCGTTGTTATCATCCTTGCATGGATTTTCTGCAGGATGTTCCTCGGTGTACTTTGATTTAATGATGCCACAAATCAGTGTAAAGCTGAATCAAATTTATTCTGAAGCACTTAAGAAAAATAAAGCAAGTGACTTATCTCCCTTCCCCTATACCATTCTTATGCACACAAAAGCATATGTTCTCATTCCTTTTTGTACTTCAGCTTTCCGGTGGCATTGGGAACCAAAGCACTTTATTTCCATGCAAACACAATCTGAAGTTGCTCCTGCTCCTGTATCTCTCATTGTCTTCTCCTGAGGCTTCTGCTCATCTATTGCAGCCCCAGGATGCTGGAATAGTTTGACTACAGCCCTGAGTATGTAGGTGATTATTCACTGCTGTTTATGGAGACATCTGGAGGACATACCTGTATTTAGTCAGGGAAGCCTTGCCTTAAGCTGCAAAATAAATAGACAGGATAGAAAAAAAGAATTCAGCTCTTCCTATTTAGAGGGCTTAAGTGCTAGATATTTTATAGACAGTTGGGCACTTAAAGAGTCAAATGGCTGCTGTGGTGCCAAGTAGGATTTTCAAATGTATGAAGATGTTCATTTCCTACACAAAGTACTCACAGTTATTTATTTCCTTGGGCATGAAGGTACTTCTGAAATCTGTCTTGAAGGGGCCAGCCTGAAACCACACATACATCCTAAGACAAAGCAGAGACATAAGTTCAGATCTCATGTTTTCTTGTAGTGAATCATTACGTGGTTTGCTTGAAAAATGGTGGAATATCTGAGTTTATTCAAAGTTTTCTTTACATAGTATTTCATTTTATTTGTCTTTGCAGTTATAACCTGTTCATCTAGAAGGGCCTTAAACATCTGTGAGATAAATGCAAGGATTTCTGCCTCCTCTTCCTCAATTCTTCCTTTCTTGATGATTTATATGTTTGGGAAAAAAAAAAAAAGAATAAAATACTGAATTTTACATTTTTTTTTCTGAAAGCTATGAGATCTGTGGTCATTTAATCTCTCCTGGGAAGAAGCTTCGGAGTGTCTCTTCCCAGTTTGATAAATATTTTTTCAGGTAGAAAGCAATATACTTGTATGCATAAAGAATTTCAGGGAAAGAAAAACCATTAGAAGCTGTGGATTAATCTGCTTCTCTTGCAGGTTTTTGATTATACAGCGGGCACTTTCTCAATACACCATAGGTGATTTTAAGTGCTATTAAATACTACACAGTAAATATTTCCCAGTGCATTACATGCATCAAATGTGGCAAATGGGAGACAGCCCTGAGTTTAATACTCAGATCTTTACATTCACTGTACTCTCTCCCACGTTAGACAGTGTTCTGCCTTAGAGCTTCTAAGCAACACCCATTAAGAAAGCTGTTGTAAATGAGGTACAGTTTGCCATGGACTAGCTTTTTCTTATGATCTCACCAAGCAGCAAGTTTTGGCAATTTCCTCTATGTTTTCTCTTTTTTTTTTTTTCCCTCTCTCTTTTTTAATATAGACAAGCTGCTTTTCTTGTAGGCAGAATGATCCAGTGACTAAACAGGGAGCTGCTCTGCTCTGTGACGTTGGGATTCTTGTTCCAGGTTTTCTTCAGGATTTTCTGCTCTTTTCTGCACCTGTACTTTTATATTTAGCTGAAACACTAGTATTCTCTTTTATTCATCTCTTACATCGCAAACAACAAGGATGAAATAGAAGTTAATTAGACTATAATTCTGAGTAGTCAGAGCTATGAAAGGAAAAGCTATGATTAAAGTTCTTATCAAGAATCCAAGATGAATGAAACATGAACAAGAGCAAAGATCTGTGAGAAAGCAATAAACAAGCAACTAAGATTAGGGCTCAAATCTGAAGTTTCTTTTGTCCTTTACTGCAGTTGCTAAGACTGTAACTGGGCTCCCTGTCCCTGTAAGGACGCTACCAACTTGGCAACATCAGCAGAATGAGAGCTATGGGAAAGACTCAGCTGCAACAGTTTGCAGTCTGGCATATTAACTTAACCCACTGTCTGTTTCAGTTTATGTTAATATACTAGCTTGTGAACTGCAATGTCAAAAGAGCAGACAAAACACCTGTTTTGCTCCCTTTGCTCTGGGGGAAGTAATCTCCAGAAGAAGGACGGGGTTGACAGCAGGGGTAGTAACCTCTTTGACCAAGAGAAATAAATCTAAACTGAATCACAGTTCAAAGACCAGACAGGACTAAGGCTACTTGTTACAGTGAACTTGCACTTAGAAAATCTGCCATGCAGGAAAGAAAAGGAATCTCTAGATTATGTGTTTGTTCAGCTCCCTTTGTAGTGTCCAAGATAAATAAATAAATAAATAAAAGCTATAAATAAACTTGTGTAATAAGGAAAAACAAAATCTTGTATGACCACAGAATCTCAATCTGAACAACCTTATTGCTCAAATATCTCACAAAATAAAAGGGAAAAGTATTAAGTTCAGATGTTGTTCTCAAAGGCCTAAGACAGTTGGAGGAGATTTCACAGAAAGTGTTGATTCATCTTCAAGTTACATCTGTCTACTTTTGAAATTCCCTTGAGAAGTTGTGACAACTACAGTGGGAAAAAAAAATCTGGAAACATACTTTTAAGATTGAAATGATTGAAAAATAAGGTATCATAATCTTTTTTTTTTAGACCTCTCTTTATAAATAAAACATAAATTGATTTTCGAAGTATGACTGTCAAATGCTAAAGCATACCTGAAATAAACACTCAGTGCACTTTGTTAGAATGCTGCTACAACACATAGAAAAGGTTGAGTTGTATTGCTGGCGTATCAAGACAGTCCCACTGGACACTGGTAGATCTAATGCTATCCTATACTGCAAGGAAAACTTCCGATTTCAGTTGTGTGCTATTCATTGTAAGTGCAAGAATGATTGTCATCCTGCTTCCATCACAATATATGAAGGATAACCAGGTCAGTGGAGTTACATCACATAAGGAAGAGTAAAAAAAAACCCAGGGCCATGGTTAGAAAAGAAGTTATTAGTGACGTAACAATAAATCAACTTCTCTTTTTTTTCGTTATTTTCTTTTGGATAGGTTTATGCCCTGTGTTATTGTTTTTGTTTTGTTTCCTAGAAAATGCAAATTAAAAAAAAAAAAAAAAAATTTATATTACTTTGAGTGTTTCTCCATCTACCAGCTGAATTTATATACCTCAGAAACTAATATGACTCTTTGATGGGAATTGCTTATTTTCTGTTGACAGCCTTTTAGTGAAAAAGATAGAAATCAGATTGAATTTCGACGGTGAGAAATTGAGAGCTTGTTCTACCAGCAGGAGTCTCAGGGCCTCTAATTTTACCTCTGCGAGCAAAGATGAACCAAGAATATCAGCAACCTACTTTCCTGCCAGAGAAAGAAAACACAGTATCCTAAAAGTCACACAGACAATCTGAAACTGAGATTTGTCTTAACTTCAGTGATTTTACCTTGTTTTAAATACAGCAATACATAAACATAGCAGAGGCACTTATTTAGGACTCAACTGTGTGGTATATTACAGTGAAATAAAATAGACTGGAACTTTCATATGCACATCTTCTCTCGCTCAGATAGGTAAGGGTCAAGGGCTGCTCTCTCTCATCCTAAATCCCAATCGCACAGCTCTGGAACATGATTGGTATTGGTGCTTGGAGAGCAGAGTATTTCTACTGGCTGCTGCTATTTTTGATGAGACCTTTAGTTTTATTTATATCAACTGAATGTCTTCCATTATTTTAATGTCTCCATGTGAATACCTTACTGATTTAAGCTACTTAAAATTGAAATAATGTCTTTAAAGTATAAATAGCAGAATGTTTTGTCCTATTTCCAGCATGGTTTTCTGTTCTGTCCATCTGTATGTTGTGTAGTCCAAAAGTATGTTTTGTCACTGTATCCTCATAATGCTTCTTCCTATGCAGCATCATCAGAAAACATACCAGGCTGATTCTTTTTCATCACTTCATATGATCTCGAGTCCTAATGCTATTACTTCATGCCCAGTTCTTGTCATGTTTGTGCTATATCACCTTTCATCTGTATCATATTGTTTTACTTCCTTTCATCTTGCTGTTTTCTGTCAAATTATTGTGTTACCTGGCTGGTTGATTTGCACTATGTCTCCACCTGAAAAAAACATCATATATTCTAATCTTCTCACTGATTTATGATAAAACAGTACCATTTTACCTTGCAATGGAGAGCTAATTTTGTGTTGGTATGAAAAAAGTAGGTTTTTGTTACCAGAAAAATCTTGAGAAAAGGAAAACAGTAATCTCAAGTACTGTACAGCAAGGAGAAGCATTGGGATTCCTCTTTCTTTCACAGTTTCTATTCTAAAAATTTCAATAGAGCTTACCTACTTTAAAAAAGCCTTTATGTAATTCAGGCGTAAAATTTTCATCTCTAGAAGTGAGTGAGCTGCACAATGGTGAATCCAATAAAGATCTGTGGCTGCTACCACTTGGGCCTCCCAGGGAATATGGAGGAGATCTAATTCTGGATCATAATTGTGGCTAAATGTGACTTTGAACAGGCCAACCCTGTCAAAGCCAGAGCTGTTGTCAATATATTAGGTGGCTGTGAATCTGTATATAATTAAACCTTACATAAAGTACCACAGAAGTCAGCAAATAAAATAACTAGGATTGTAGTGACAGATGAAAATGTTCCTGTCCTTTGTTGTTTGTCCCATCCTACTGCAGAAGTTTTTCCCCTGCAGTAAAGGGGAGTGAATATCCACATGGTAGCATGTCTTTTTCTTTGGTTATGTGTCTTATGAGCTGTAGAGATTTCAGTTGTGCTTGTTAAGGAGGTTTCCATTTTCACCTGTCCTGAACGGCCAAATGAAAATCAATGTGCTCCTGGATTTTAATGAACACTAAAATACTGTAGCTGAGAAATTAGACAGACTACTTATTTTATTCATTACAGATCAGTAGTCTCTGGAAGACAAAAGCTGGATCTGTTAGATTCAGCCATAGAGCTGACTGAGACAGATTCTAAGCACCAGAAAACTGGCCCTGATAGAGCTGAGCAGCTGGTGAAGCTGAGCAGCCATCCCATGGTTTCCCAGAGTTGTAAGGACATAAGCTTGAAATCAGAGAAGCTATAGCAGCTTAAAACACCCATGGAAGGTTTCTCCAAGGCTTACTGTCTGATGTCACTATGCTCCCTCTGCCATATTTGTGGAGATGTAGGTGTCTCTGAAGAAAACCTGGAATTGCTCAGCATCAGCTTCCGTGGTACCACTCCAAATGACAGCAGCGGAAAATTGGGTTCCAAATTTACAAACTTAGTACACTAACTTAAATCAAAGTCAGCCTTGTTCTCCTTGTTCTGCAGACAGGTTTTCCCATGTTCTCACACCTCTACTTTTAATTAAAATGCTGACAATCAGGGATAAGGGGAACAAAATACAAAGGTAATCATGTACAGAAAAACATATTTCACCAGAGCATAAGCTATTAGCACTTTCTCGGCTATCTGATCATCTGACAGGCTTAAGGGTAAAAGTGATGTGAATTTCAAATCTCTGGCTGTTCCCTGAGGAGGCTTTGTCTCATACAGTTTGTTGTGAAGTGAGACACTGGAATGAAAAAATGAAGGAAAGGAAAAGACGTAGTGCAGAAGGGTGTATAAATGTATGAATAGGGCCAAATTCAACTCTATTTTAGTGCCACTGACTTCACTCTTTTTGAACATCTGTCCCAAAATAGCATAATACCCCACCTGAACTAACATTTGTCTCATCTGTATGCATAACTCTGTAGAGCTCATTTCATTCATTCCAGTGTTGAACAGATGAGCATTTTCCCCAAAGTCAAAACAATTACAACTAGCAGGGGTATTGGAACTAGATGATCTTAACGGCCCCTGCCAACACAAACCACTCTGTGATTGTAGACACTCGCCAAAATCCCTGTCTTAATTGGGACCTGGGTGCAGTTAACTTTTTTTCAGATGGTTGTAGAATGCCTGGTCACAGTACAGAACTTTCTTTTCTACTAAGACACTCCAAACCAGCTATGTACTTCTTCTCCCAGGTCACTTTTACATGCTTCAGAACTGCGTGTAACTTCTGGATTTTTTTTTCCCTTTCACATAGAAATACTTCTATCACTGAACTGGACAACCTGGTCACTGGGCATGGGCATCCCTTGCCAGGGCCTGTGCCCTGTTGCTTTCCATTGCTTGTCTTCTGCTTGAGCATAGAAATTGCTTTATACAAAGGGAAGTAGCAGTCTGAAAAACAGAATGAGAATTACTATTAGAATGAAGACTCTTAGGAGAAAACCGTATTAGAAAATATGAGTGTGTCATGCAATTGACTGAATATACTGCGGCCTTTAATACATTTTTCAAAGGACTGAGAAGTGGAAAAGTCATAAGGAGGGTTTTGCAATAGTTCTATATGTATTTATAGTGAGCTACCAAGCATGGGATAGCATGAACTCCTTCTGTAACAGAATTGAATACAACTGTAGGTTTTTACTGCTCTGGAAGTTTCTTACACCTAGCCCCAAGCACATGATGCTTGCATTATCCAGCAAGTGTATCAAACTAGATTGAGCTTCGGTCAACTTCAATTGCAGTTTTTGTTTGCTACCTGCCCCAGTGTCACTAGTTAACTACAATTTTCTCCAAGTGGAAATAATTTCTACATCTTCATTCCTGAAGCAAATTGAAACAATTTAGTAATAATTTTTTTAAATTGTTATTATTTTTTGCTTAGGGTATCTGCAGCCTGTCTACCTTTCATTACATTTGTAAAGGTAAACTAGTAATTTCAAATAGACATATTCAGGATTGATCTTAGTATAACTGTCTGTTCTTTGCTGCTGTGCACATTTGGATATGCTCCTGGCTCTTGATCCCTAATGTTTGCTGCTGAGTTAATTGCATATGGTTCAGAGTAAGAACTGCTACATATCTCTTCTGCACATCAAATGTGAGAAATGCATTGCTTACAACACACTGCCTTTCTTTTCTTGCCTCAGTCTCATCCAAAGCTTATTTACAGTGACTTATGTAAATTGTACATTGATCTCTCCTAGGTTCACATGGTGGTGTGTATCTTGTTTCCACTTTCTGCAAGTCTCTATTACATCTTGTTTTGCAAAAGATATGTATATATATTAGATAAAGACAGAAGGTATTTTCTGCTTGTCCTTTCATGATGTAGTCTGCACAAGAGACTGATAGGTTAGTTATGACTTAGTCTTTAAGCAGGACAGCTTCCTTTTTTTTTTTTAATGTGCATCACTTTTCATGCCCTGTAATTTAGGGTCTGTCTTTAGAAGAAGGGTGGACAGGATGAATTCTTTTAAAGGCTGTCATATCAAGTGGTATTTATCATAAAATATCTCAGATATATGGCATTTATAGCTGTAATTTAATTATACCTAATAGGTTTCCCTAACGGTGATATTGACTATTTTATAGGAATCAGAATAAGCCTTTTAATCATCTGTGGATACAGCTTCACTAATAGGCATAAATCAGAATGTCTTAGATCAACTTTGTACCCCTAAGGCATAATGTAAATGATGAAGGGATGGGACTTCATTTTGTCATATTCTCTTCAAATATCAAGTAATATTAAAGAAAACACTTTTCTCAATCACAGGTGCATGTACGAAGAATGAGTGACAACTTGATGTCATCGCTTTGATAAGTCTACTCCCTTGGCATTTTCAGATTTACTTTCATGAATGAGCTTCAATTTGTCTTGCACATAGTGGAGCTGTATCTCAGTGTCTGCACAACTGTACTTAAAAATATGCTTACTGCTCCATAATTCACAAAGGAATGGGGAAGGTAAAGAAAAAATTCCTCATACATTTTGCTAGAGGCCTATGGGAAATGTGCATATTTATTCCTAAAAGTCAAACCACTACAGGGAAGGCAAACATGAAGCCTGTGCGTTCCACCATGAATTTGACAATTTTTGTTTATGTTTTTACATGCATTACTCAGGAGATGATTTTGCAATACTAGGATCTCTCTCCCTACCAAAAGAAAAAGGCAAATAGAGAACACTAGAGCAAGTATTATGTGTGGCAAGGTGTGTCTCATTGCAAGCTTATGTCAAGCTCAAATACATGCATAGTCTCATACAAGTGTACAGTCTGGATTTCATTGAAATGGGGCCTTTCAACACTGTACTGCTTAATTGAAAAAAAAAAGTATTTTGACAGTGTAATTATAGGACCACCTTTCAAAACTAAGGAAAGTTAACATAAGTAATACAGCATTACCTTATGCTTCTCTGTGTATGTGATATACGTATGTAACTAATATAACTTGAGGTTGATCTTCGTCTGGTATAACTTCTCATCATCCATTTGACATTTTGCTGGCTTTGGAATTTTTACATCTACTGAGAATCTGCCCCATCACCCATGGCCAAATATGGCAGATTCTATAGCATCTATAGAATCAGACCCATCATTTCTCAGTCATTTGAATCTGACAACAGTTACCTACCATTATTGCGTCTTTGAATTGTAATCTGACATTTAACCTAGCTGGAAATGTATTGCCTCATTTACTTTTTGTGTTCTCCCCCCTTCCATTTTCTTCTAAATAACCTTTTTCTTTAGATGATTTTCATGAAATTGCCACTAAAAAGAGTCCTGTTTGAGCTGCCTCATTTGAAAACTGTAAGATAGTGAAAGACATCTGAAGATGTCATTGTAACACATGAAAAACACTTCAGCTAGCACATAAACACTGTCAAATAGAATTCGAACTGAAGTTATAAGCCAGGCTGAAATGATATTTTGTTAATAATTGTCAAATATTCCACAAATAGCACAATTCTAAATAGCACTATTCTGAGCAACGAGAGCAATGCATAACATACTGAATTTTTAAACAGAGCTGAACAAAATATAGAATTTCTATTCAGGAAATGTGGATATCTTGAAGTTCAATTTTGTTCAGAAGTGGAACAAATAACTTTAATACAAAAGGAAAATTCTAAATAGCAGCTTCAAAAAGTAATGTGCGTTTCAAACTCAAAGTTTGGGCTTTACATTGTCTTTTTTATTTTTTTTATTATTTTGATGTCATGTTCTGGCGAAAGAAGTGGCACCATGAAAGATTTGCTACAAGAGTATCATCAGAAACTTAGCTGATTGGTACAGTAGAGAAGAAGCTGTTTTCAACAACATTATATAGGATATAGTATTAAATTTTCCACTGACAGATCATGAAACTGCAAATAAATATAAATAATAAATATAATAAAATATACAGAATACTGAAAGTGGATTATGTTGAAATAAGTAATCAAATTTGACAAATCATTAGAAGCTTCCAACAAGGAATTTTAATGAACATTATTGAGAAATTTTAATAAGCAATAAAATAAGAGAAGCTCAATTTCTCTGAAAAAGTATTTTCCAACAGAAGATTGTTTTGTTGGAAATACATTAAACCAATTCATTTGTTTATAATGTAAAAATTCTTTATATTCAGTCTCTTTCAAGCAGACAATGTATTGCTGTTACAAGATCCATTGTCGTCTTTGGCAAATAATTTACACGGTAATCCAGCTTCTAAAGCTAATGCATGTCCTATTGTGTTACCCAGTGATACAGTGATGATCTACCTCTCATTTTCCTTGAGTCAACTAAGTTACAGATGAGACAATTCTACTCACAAGGAGTTTGCAGCTTAGCTGCAAGCAGGGAGGGGAATTGTATATAAGAAGGCATGAGAAAAGCAAAACTGACTCATTTGGCACTTTGTCCAATACTATTTCTGGAATCCATTTCCCTTTTAATCCATTTTTCTAAAGGACATTTTTTTTTAAATTCATTTGATTTCCTGTACATGAAAGAAACTTGACTTTTCTGTGTGGGTTAGCAAGATCTGAAGTCCAAACATGCAAGAGAACAGTACAGGAGTCAACGAGGTTGTTTTTTTATGCAGATGCTGCGTTGCCCAGTAGGGTCTCTGATCTAAAAGTGTGGGCAGGAAAGCAGTAATTTATTTTAGGAATGACTAGAAACAGAAGACAATGTCTAAAGGTTTTTCATTAAGATTAAGGAGTAAAGAAAAGCATGACAGAAAATCTTGGGAGCTGTTTTTTCCCAGGACTGTTCCGGACAGTTTCACATACCTGCAAACCAGCCCATACCCATGCACTCTGTTGGCTCAGGGCTGTGCTTCCAGATACCACAGGGCCATTTCCTTGGCAAACTGTCACAAAAGATTCTTTTCTTGCTTTTCTTTCTTACTTTTTTCATGATAGCCCAAATTGAATACTTGCTTTGCCTTGTATCTGTCATGTTAGCTTTTTAGATAGTACATGTTATATTCTATACTCCAGTGGCCTGCTGTCCTTCTGTAAGAGTCTGCAAGGTTTATCAAGTGCCTCTAATGGTGGTGGCCTGAGGGAAAACAGTATAAAGTTTGCCTTTTACATTTCTTCTCCACTTTAAAAATACGGAAGATATTAATAGTACAAAGAACAGTTCCCCACTGCTTTGATCTCTACAACACTGCTGCTCTTTCAGCCTTCATATCACTACTGCTGCCATGTTACATTACTATTTTCATTATTGTTATTTCCAGCCCATAGTCCTTACTCTTTTCCCTGCTTTAACCCCAACCAGTCTTCCCTGGAGGAGACAGAATGAGGAGAGGACTGGATGTGCTGCACCAGAATCCCTTGAGAGTTGTGAGTGATTGAGGAGCTGTATCACACCTACTGGGATTTGTGGGCGGATTTATTTTCAAAGATAGTTGTTGATCAAAAAAGGGCATAAGCTGCTATCCCTTTCTGGAATAGCCTCAAAGGAAATGTGCCTCAGAGACATATTCCTTGCTCTCTTCTCCTTTGCTACAGGGCAGAGTAATTTTCTGTAAACCAAAGGCAGCAACAAATTACACTACCACTGATGCCAGGTCAGTTTGTCTGCCCATCATGTAAGATGGAAGAGAAAACACAGCAATAACTCCTGTGGCTCCTCAGTTTATGCAGGAGTATCGTGCTATAAAACTCACTGATCTTGCATGCCCATGTTCTGTGTGGTTGACATTTGAGGTGAGGAAGAGAGGAATCTTAATTTTATTTGTCCCTGACTCAGCATGAAGTCAAAGTCATTATCCAGTTTGAAATGTCCAGTTTTAGTGACAGCTTACTAGAAGTTCTGCTGTTTTCTGCTTTCTTGAGTAAAAGAGCAGCCAGCAGGAAGACATAGGCTTGTTTTGAATTCCTTCTATTGCTGTATGATTAACACTAATTCAAGTATCAGAAAAAGCATTACGTATGGTGTTTCTATTCGCAAGTGCTTATAGTTTACAGTAAATCACACAGTGAGATGTGAGGCCCCAGTTCTTTATAGGGTGTGTGTGTCTTTGCATAGAGATTCACACCATTATATAACACTATAACATCCTGGCATTAGACACATTATGCAAAGTCAATTATGGGGAAAAGTAAGTTTTTCTTGTTAATTAAATAAATTCATAAATAAATAAAATGCAGCAGTAGAACAGGCAGATCTTTCCACAGTTCCTAAGATGTTATTTGGGGAAAAGAGCAGATAAATATAATACAAAGTAGAAGATGTCTTCTCATTTAAAAATACTTTTTATATACAATGAACAACTTAAAATGTCTTCCCACTTCATTATGGAATGCTGCACATCATTTCAGAGAAAATGAACAATGTTACCTAAAGAACAGAGTGCTCGATTGGATGCAGCAGCCCTTGGGTCTGCCCAGGGTTTTGGACTTGCTCAGGTTATTGTCTGTAATTGTGGTAATTGCACCAGAAGAGCAAAGCTCCCAGAGACCCCTCTATAGATTGCATTGCAGTTAGGTGAAATTACTACTGTTGTGCAAGAAAATATATTTTTCACTGTCTATAGTGCAAGTAGTTGCACACACTCTGAAAGGTGAAAACAAAATTGTTTTCCAGTGACTGACTGCTGAGAAGCCTTATTTAAGGAAAATGAAGTCATGTCGGAGAGGTGAAGGACTCTCCCAAGCTATTAATTCATTTTGAATAATTCATTAGGTAACACTCTAAAATTCTGATAGTCCCAGGTAAATCCCAGAGAGGGGTTTTGTGGTCCCTCAGCCATGCTCCTTGTCCAAGGCACTGTGGTTTACATATTAAGAGGATGTGTGAGTGTTTTCTAAGATATATTTATTCTGGAGCTTGTAATTAGTGCACAATGTCTAATTCTGTGATGAGAGTGAATGTGTATGGTAATAGATTGCATTTTGTGTAGAATAGCAGTGGAAACTGATGCATGACTTCTGTTGACAAGTTAATGTTTCCCATTTGAAAGGGATACCATAGTTTTTGCTTGGCACCCCCAGCTCTGGAGTTAAATGCAATATTTGAGCCCAGCTGATAATACCCCTCTAAACAGGTGAGCAATGCAGAGTCATCTATAGCTGAAGTAAACTGACGTATATCCACAGAAATCAATCACTTTATATGCATTGTGAGCCAAGCAAAAATCTTACTGTGTAGCAATGAGGGGAGATCAGTCTTTCAAAATGCAAACGAGAGACATGAATACAAAAATATGTTTAACGTGAGGCGCCTTCCGAACTCGGGGAGATTAATATGCTGCAACCATATTGCCCAAAAGTACCTACACTTTCTCCCTCTCATATTATGATGGGAAAGCTAAATAACTTGCAGTCACTATTTTTCCTCACTTCTTATTGAAAGTTAAATGGTCACTGAATTAAGTTTAACAAATAGATCTTTTTTAAGCTAAATTAATAAACTTCCTTATTTCTCAGCTATCTAAGTTCATAGCCTTTACTTAATGATGATGCACTTGATTAAGTAAAATGAAAGAAAAATGAAAGTTCTTTCACACATGAAAGTGAATAATGAGTTTAGACTTAATCCAAAAGCAATTTAACTTTAAACATTCATATGAAATTAAATGAGCCATTGAATTTGCTATATAAGCAAGCATTAATCTTATCAATCTATGAAGACTGGAATGTTATACAGTGACTCATTAATTTCAAAGCCTAATACAAGGCCTGTTTAATGCCTGCAGTCTATTAAAAAGTCTGATCCTACAATATAACTGCTTTTTCATAAAAGTTTAAACCCCAATTCATATCTTTATTGCTTTGATCATTTAATAATCTGCTATGACAAGATTATGATTTTGCAAATCGCAGTTGTATGTTTCCTACATGTGAAAAATGTTTGTTCCAAGTTTGAACTTTAGCACGAAGTACTAATCAGAAAATTTAAGAATGTAAACAATTGTGATATTGGTGGGTCCATGTTTGCCTTAATAATAAGTTTAACAAACAAAAAGGCAGACTTTCTCTTATCAGACATTATTTAGATTAGCAATCTTACCTGCATTCTGAATATCTTGTCCAGTACATTAGGGAGAGTTGTGGCACAAAAGAACCCCTTCTTACTCAAAACATTTACTAAAGAAAAACACAACTACTTGTCATGAGAGATGTTCTTGATGTTTTATTTTTACATGTTATATCTAAGTTGACTGTAGCCTCCTGTGCAAGCGTAGATTCAGGACAGAAATTTTATTTACTTTAGATTTGTTCAGACCTGTACAAGTCATGCTGATTTGAAAAGAAAAAAAAAAAAACTTAGTTACTGAAAACTGCCCTTTTCTCTTAATGAGAGGATCCAATAACAGGATTTAATGGCACCGCACATTAACTGCTGTCATGGAAGGTCATGGTTTCAAATTTCTGTTTCTAATCAGTAGTTGCTCTTACTAAAACCAATCAGAGGGAAAGGTTGATTTTTAAATATGTTTATGTTACTAAACAGGTGTTCATTTTTGACATACTATACCTAATTCCACCTAATTTTCACAAGTCTAAGGTCAATGAGAAATTGCTCTTCTCAAAATAAGGCAAAAACAGTTGTGATATAGCTGTTAAATGTAAAAAATAATATGCAGCTTGTTGTATATAATTTTCTTGCTATGTTCATTGAGCATAAACTTTAGAAATATTTGCCAAATTCAAGCATTTTTATAATGTGTGGGAGTATCCTTCCATTGCCTGTATTGCCTTCTTTGACTTTTATATCTTCTTGCAGAAGTCAGTTTTATTTGCAAATAAAACAGAAAAATGCATCTAGTAATACTGTATCCTTGTTCAAATAAGTGATTGTTATTAACTTTTAGGAGTCTCAACATTTGGTCATGTGGGGTAATTAGGAATGCAAAGGCATGAGCAATTTATTCGTGCAAACTCGTGAAGCTCATTGGAGCATTTCCTGATTTACACTGGAGAGTACACTTGAAGTCTGACCTGCTAAGTGGGAATACATTCCTTTCCAAATATATTTGCGAGCAGAACAAAGATGTCATATATTAACGGACACAAGGAAAAAAGGAAAGGCTGCTAGCATATTTTGTTTTGCTGTACTACAGTTTTAAGGAGAAGTAATGCTATACTCAAGGGATTACTCAAGCAGTAGTTGAACTCAAGTACTTGCATATGTAATAACAAAATCTTAGGAAAACTAAGAATATCCATGTCAGGATGATGCTAAAGAGACTTCAGTCATCTTTACTTCCTTATAGATCAAGTAAGTTTAGGTGAATGGAAACTGTTCTTCCAGCCATAGAAAAAAGAGGTAATGGGTTTGTTCCTTTGAAAGTGTTCTGGACAGTGAAGTGCAGTACCCTGCAGAGGAGAGGGAGGCATAAAGAACCTTAATGAGGGGAAGTAGCTGGAAGCCTTCAGATTCTGTTAGCCCTCATCACCAAGGATGGCTCCAATCAGCTGTGCTGTCTCATGTAATCTTAGCTAGGATTATGCTGGAAGCAATCTGAGTTGAAACCAACTGTTTGGCAGTAAATCTAAAAGGGACTTTTGCCTCTGATTTCCAAGAGGGGGTATATCAGGAACTAACTGATCTGGAAGTTTCTCCTGAGATTTTTTAATTGTTTACTGAAAAATGTTTTTGAAATTTTATTGGAAAGTACAATTTCATCATACCTAAATGCTTTTTAAAGGCTTTAATGTTGTTGATTCTATAAATCATGTGTTGGTAAAGTGCATTCTGATTTATCCTGCTTTTGTATTTTCTAACAAAATATTTTATTTTTTCCTTATAAATGTAATTTTTCCTTGCAAAAGGGACTCTTGTTTATAAAGTATTTCTATCTTGTATTCTATATTAAGGTATAGTTGCAGCCAAATGAAACATTTTGATTTTTGTTGAAATAAAATCTGTCAATAGCTGACTTGAGACAGTATTTTGGTTTACGGTTGGAATTTTCCTTCATGGAGAATTTTGAAGTGATAGGATTTACTATCTGATGGGCATAAAAACAGTTTGGAAATTACAAAATCTTTAGACAAATGAAAATGCCATTCTTGTCACAGCTCTGGTGCTTTCTGAGTTGTTCCTGTTTGCTTGCCACATGATAAAAATAGGATGATGAGAACATTTGCCATACGTAAATGCTGAATGCAAGTGGTGCAGATTTCCTTCATGCAGCTCGACTTTAATTAATATTGTAATATTAATAATATGAGGCATCAACATCCTCATCATTAGTGAGAACTGTCACAATTTGTTCAAATTAACTAAAAGCTTTACTATTTAGCAAAATTAAAGAAAGAAAAATAAAAGCTGTCTAAACCATCTTCACTATGTTTATCTTCAGAAAAACTCTAATGTAAAAACAATGGCAGGATGTAGGGATGGATTTTGTTTTAGGCATTTGGGTACAGGTTCTGGACTCAGACCTTTGGTGTAACACAGGTCACTAGGAACTGATCATATTCTCATCTCACCTTGATGATTGTAAATGGGGAGTAGTAACATATAACCAGCAGGAGATGTGGTGCAACCAAGTGATAAGTGAAAAAGAAATCTTATATTTAGATTTGGATTCAAGATGCTGATTTTGAATCTGCAAAAAGATCTTGGTCCAGAATTTCTGTTTTGGGTAGTGGCACCATTCCTTTTGTTACTGCAAGTTCCCAAAACAAACACCAGATCTGCATGTTATTCTCATCTGTCTAAGGTAGACTGGTATTACTACAGTCTGAATCTATATTACTGCAGTCCAAATCTATGTCTATGTGTCTGAATCTATATACTTAAACTGCAATAATGCCACCTTCTCAAGAACAGATTATATCAGTGAGACTATGCAATGAATCCTGCTTTCTGGAGGAGTTGTGCAGTTTGCCTGTGGCATTGAGCTGAGTCTTTTACATACAGAAGAACTATAAACATATTAAAAACTTGCAGTTTTATCACTTTATAATATTTCAGCTCCCAGAAAACTGAGTTCTAAGAGTACATCTCTCAGGATTGTAACCCCAGGGCTTTACTATTCATTTACTTGTTCTTTGTCAGCTTTTTCTGCTTCAGGGGTCAGTAGGCTATTACTTATTGGTTGGTATCCTCATGTTCTGAAAAAGATTGAAAGCAGAGCTAAAAGCCCAAACCCTGTTCTCCCCAAAGCTGGGAGCTCCTCTGCAGAGTGACTCTTGGTGGTGCCTCCTCTGCACCTCAGAAAAAGAAGAAAAGAGGCTGTTTGGGAGGGACTGTAGGAGGACTTTTGCTCCAGCCTCTAAATTCAAACCAGGACTGTTGGAAAATACCTGTGGAGACCCCCACAGTCTTATCTGACTCCTGTTGCAGCACTTAATTATCCTTGTTATTATGATTTTTGTCCTATCTGGTCAGAATAGTTTATGAACATTTCAGCTGTGTTAATACTGTTTCCAGAACTGTGAAGTACTGACTGAGTACTAAGTCAGTACCACTAACTAAGAAGTGCCTCAAAATGTGAGTCACAATGAAACAGTTCCCTGCTACCACCTGTAGGATTCTGAATAGCAATACTTGCCAGGAAAAAAGTACCATCACATCACATCACCAAAACCAAGTTCAGGACCTACTCTGTCATTTTCAGATTCCAAGACATCAGTCACAGCCCATCTACATTTCTTCATTGTGAATGATGTTAAAGAGGGGAGGGGGTGAGGGGGGTTGATTCTTTTCCCTCATGAATTGAACTGCTAGATAAACTGTGGAAGCAGGATAAGTAGCTAATAGAATTTGTTCTTCAACAGATGCCACAGCAAGAAAACATTTTAAAAATTGTTTTTGTAGTTCTAACTATTAGAATATATTTCTAAAACAATAATTTTCAAACACATTCCTATTACTTTCTGTAAATGTATTTGCATAGCATATAAATTTGGTAGGTCAATTTTGCGAGTTTGCTCTGCTATACAAACAAATAAATAATAAAAAAATGACTGTTTTAGAAAAGTACTAAAATGAGATTTTTCTAAATAATTGATTTCTAAACCAGTGATGGAACTCATCTAATAATTACTTTAAATACAAGAGGTAAGGCTCAGTTACTGTCTGTGCTAGTTGATAATGTAAAAAGCTTAATAGAAGATGGTCTTTCTAACAGGAAAGTGAGAATTATAAGCACTAAAACCCAGCATGGGATGTGATTATCATGAGACAATATTATCCTTGGGTATTTTGCTATATAGCAGCTAAATGCTACGCATAAATATGCCTATTTCATAATAACCACACCCCTACAAGTTGCATGATTGATACTGAGTTATCATTTATTTTTCTTAGGTTTACATAGAGATTTGTCATCTTAGTAAATTGCTTTGGGCTGGAGAACTGTAGCCATGAGATACTGGAGTTCTATCTAAGAGATGCTAATTGCTTTGTTCTGATGGGTGATATTTAGATCAACACATCCATTTTCAAGTAAGTAAAATGGTGGTGAGCATCACAATGGGATAAAATGAATCAATCCCTTTTGAAGACTGAGCAATAAATCAGAGTTAGAATTGTGCTAGTGCTGATGCTGTTTCTCATCTTGTTTCATTATTATATTGCCAGTATGAATAATTTTCTTTGAAAAACTACAAATAAGGTGGCATTTTTTCTTATTTTAATTCCCAAACTATAGCACAACTAGCAGATACAAAAACCTATCATGACTTTCTAGGAGTCATAGAGAAATGTGAAGACCCTTCAAGAGGAGTACAGTATGGACATTACCCTCGTGTACATCACCTGTCATCCTTTTCTCTTTTATTTATTATGTTTTGTCCCATCTGACCTACCTCTTTCAATGTTACACTATTCTTCATATTCCCAAAACACTCCAGGCTCTCCCTTCATGTGCATTTGCCTAAGGAAGTGATGGCAAGCAACAGATTGTACATTTTATTCTCTGCATGGTAAGGACTAGATTGAAAAATTTAGCCTTGCAAAGAGAATTTATCCCAGAGTTTCTTCAAAGAAAAGTAGTTCTTCAATCTGAGTACAGATTATTCAGACTTTTAACCTGGTCATCCTTTCGGTGCTAAAAGAAAGGACATGTACATTATTTTCAGTAAAAGTCACCCAAGGCGAGGTGGAGACACAGCTTACTTTAATAGCAGACAAGTGATGTGTAGCTTGTGAAGAGACATTTCATGATTTTTGCTCGAGGTGTTTTTGGTTTTTTTTTTTTTGCATGAAGTACTACTAGCAGTCCAGAAATTTGTCTTCTTTGTCTCTTAAACTAGAGCCAGTGTTTAAGGCAGAGCCAAACCATAGATCTAGTCCTAGACATTACAGGACAAGGCTGCTGAATGACTTCTGCAGTCACAATTATTTGGGGCAACACCATTTCCCAGATTACTGCATACAGGACTAAAATAAGCTGCTTTAAGAATATTCTCTTTATTCCATGATACTATTTTTTCTTCCCTTGGAATCTGACCTGCCAAATACCTAACATCTGCAACTAGGGCACAAAATTCCAACAGTATTATGTCACAATGGGTATAATTACAGCTGAGAGCAAGTACCTGCTGTCACATCTGTTGCTTTGTGCATGTTAATTGGTTAACCTACTCATGGCTGGCCAAATTCTTTCCTTGATCAAAAGGTACACTGAAACAGTTAGTAGCATATTTTAAAAATGGTCTTTCTTAATACAGCGTAAGTAATTCAGCTATTCTTAGAAAAGAAAAAAAACTGTATAAGAAAACACAAAGCAAAAATTCTTAACAAAATTTCTTCTGGAATAACAAAGTGTATTGTCTGATACATCAATTATTTTTCCAGAAAAGCCTGCTTCTAAGAAGAGAAAATGTTATTAAGTACAAAGAAACAGAATTTCTTAGCGTTATTATTTTAGCATTATTTCTTACTCAAGAACAGTTTTTTGAACAGTGAAGAGAGATGGAATATGGACAAAATATAACTCCTTCCAAATATTCTTCTTTCTCTTCTAGAAAATTTATTTTACTGTTAATTAAAAAATTACACGGTAATGACTATCAACTCAGATGTAAACTAGCAAATTCCCCACTAAGCACATTCATGTTTAAAACTAAAGAAATTTAAGCTCATTAAATATATGCTTTCTGTGTTGGTTTAAAGAGTTTGGGAAGATTAGATGGCCACCATCCTAGTGCACATACGAAACTATGGTTTAGTAATACATAATCTTTGTAGGTTATATAATTCATTGTTATAAATGATCTTAGAATGACAAATACAGGAAGCATTTTATAGACTATCAAAATGATATACAGTACATTCACGAGCTGTGTGGAAAATTATTTACGGTGGACCACCTCCAGCTTTCATTGTATATCCATAAAATCCACAACATTATCTTATTGAAAGTTTAATTAGAAATAGGGGAGCTGATGGAGTTGTTCAGTCACAAGGTCAGTCGCTCTAGTAGAATCAGTGGTGTGCACAGGTGTGTAACGCTAGCAGTAGCATCTGGCCAATATCTCACATGTTTGATTTCAGTCACTGTCTCTCAACATGAACTTTTGAAGCTGTGCTTGTAAGTTTACCACTGTTAAAAAATGTCTGTTATGTACAAAAATATGCCGGGGAGGGGAAACACTTGAAAATTGTCTACAGGTCTTTACTGCTCCTTCTATTATTATTTGTCGTTCTGCCATTTTCGAAACTTCACATTTCCAAGTTCTTCCCATCTGTTACTAGTTTCAGCTAGCATCCTCTACCTATAGCAAATACCAACTGAACTGTTCAGAGTATTACAACAGATCCCCAGGAATAATAGTCACCTGAAAAAGTGCTGTTCTTTATCATTATATACGACTTACTCAAGCTCAAGTACATATTCGATTCCATGGCTTGTTTAAATTCTTGAGGTCAGCATTTAGCAATGTTACTTTCATTTCTATTTTAAAGGATAAGGATAAAAAGTTAACAGAAAAATATATTAAATAAATGTTATACACAAAAAGTACTCACTATGCAATTTGAGGAAATGTTCCAACTGTCAATTTTATTAGCATTGTTGAAAAAAATGTGTATTCTGGATAAGGTGGTAGACATAAGTGACCTAATGGGGAATCTGGGAAGTCACATTTGCACTCTGGGGTTGCCACACTGATGGGATATATTCATTTCCAGCTGGAAAAAAAGAAAAAGGAAAAGTAAAAAAATAATTATTATAAAGGAAAACAAAAAAGAAGTTCAGGATTTAGGACAACACATTTGTTCCGTCTACGTGTAGACAATATATCAGCTTGGAAATTACACAGCTGTGAACAAAGGCAGCAATTTCTCAACAGTGACATTCACCTGTAGTCTTCCAGAAATTTACCCCAAGCACACTCTTTAAAAGAAAGCAGTGGTACATTGTTCATACATTCTATGCATTCCTCTGACAAACACTGTATCGTATTTAATGGCCAGATACACATGTAAACATGTACAAAAGATTGTCAGCTGCTCTCTTTGTTTAATGATTAGGTAGTTTGTACTTGTCAGGGCTTTCTGCCACTATCCTCAATCATTACCTTTCCCACCTTGCCAGTTCTAACTTCGTGGTGTGCATGGGCTAGATAATAGGAACCATTGGACTGACTATATGAAGCCAGGAAATCAAAGGCAGATGTTAAATACAAATTGTAATCAAATGGAGGTTACAAAGGAGTGAGATTCATTCCTGTATCTCTATTTGAAGGCACGAGTCAAATACGGGGTGTGGTAGAGACATTATCTTCATAAGGTCTCACTGTCATCTGCTACCCTGTGTTTAATCCTTTCCATACAGCTTTAGTTTCAGCTGGGATGGAGTAGTTTTCTACTGAGTGTCTGGTGTGATGCTATGTTTCTGACTGTAGGAGAAAAACACTGTTGATAACACACTGATGTGCTATGAATTTTGTTGCTGCTAAGCAGCGTTATGCAGAGCCAAGGCCATTCTTAGCATAGGACCCAAGGAGCTGGGAGGAAACAAAATTAGAACAGCTGACTTAAACAGTCCAGAGGGATATTTCATACTGTATGATTCCATGTGGAAGGAGATTTGAAGGGGATAGCAGTTCATCTCTTCTGTTCCGCTGCTCAGAGTGCTGGCTGCTCACTGGTTGGTGTGCAATTACTTGCGCACTTGTTATATACGTGCACATATATATGCATATATATTGTCAGAACTATTATCTTTTTCCTTTATTTATCTTAGAAAATAGTTTTATCTCAACCTACAAGTTCTACTTTTGTTGTTGTTGTTGTTTTCCTTCTGAATTCCCTCCCCCGCTCCCTGGGAATTGGGGAGTGAGCAGACAAGTGTGTGCTTAGCCACCTGCCAGGTTAAACATCAACGCATGCTCATCAGTGATATTCCTCTGTTGTAAAATTACCTCTGAAAGCGCAATCAGGTCTAATGATCCTTTGCAAAGGACAGAAAGCTCTGAACTGTCCACCAACAGCTTTGGTGTTGCAATTTCCCTGATGACATCTTCCTGACAGATGGTCATAGTAGCACTTTCTGATTTACTTATGTCATCTTCCTTGTGAAACTCTAATCAGCCAGTCAAACTACAAAATATTCCAGGTTTTTCATAGCTGCAAAGATTAGAGAGAGTGTACATTCTTCAGATGAGTCCCAAAATCTTCCTGCTAAGACTTGTGTAGCCTGGCAAAGGAGATTCCAGGAGTCAGTTCTGTTCAGGAGCAGTGCATGTACCCATACTGCTTTCCAGGTAGGCTTTTACAAACTGTGCTGTATACTGGCTACTTACGTGGACTTCATTTCTAAGCACATTTCTTGAGTTGCATGGGTTGATAGGAGGCTTTACCTACTCAACAGAGTGTCCAACTTAGTGTCCAACTTGGCATTTGCCAAGTTTGTCTTCCTTTGTTCTAATACTGCTGTATTTGCAGCAGGTTATTTAGAATCAGAATATTATTTCCCTATGAAATTTAGTAGTTTATTCCAGGAAAAAGTCATAGCTGAACTGACTTAGCTGGCTTTTTACTGTGATTGAATTAGTGCAGTCTTTAAAGTGCTGGTTGAAAGGCCAAGAAAGTCAAGAAAAAGATGGGCATTACATGTAAAGAAGCCAAATAGTGAACTGTGCAAACCAAAATATTATTAAAGCTTTATATATTTTAGTGTTATAAACACCTGTTATGTTTACTATATTTCTGGGAATTCTAATTGAGCCTGAGAAAGCTGGATTAAACAGCAACAGCTTTTTGGCTGAAGTGCATTAAAAATGTAGGAGTTTTGCTTAACCTGAAGAGTTAGCCTTAGTGTTGAACAAAAGGGCTTGGTTTTAAAAGCATGAAAATAAAAGAAAAATAAATTATGACTGTCAGCTGTATTTACCAAGTGTAATGCCACTTGGGCACTATGTAATAGAAGAAAACCTATGCTGTTCTACATGTGTAGGACTATAAAAATAAGATTATTGGTGTTTCATAGCATTACATTGCACACAGAACTTGAATTAGTGCTCCTTTAGTGGCAATAAAAAGAAATTGTAAATACAATTGGTTTTGGTAATATGTTGCCAATAAAGCACTTTCTTCTATTAAAACACTTGCAAAACAAATGAAAGGAAAATGCTTCTCCAGAATGACCATAGCAGGAATCCGATTTCGAACCCTCTAGCTTTGCCAAAATGCAGTTTAGAAATGCCTGTTCTGAATCTATCTTTGTTCTCCACAAGTCTGGCTCCATTTACTTCAGTGGAAGCATCTTGGGCTTTCCTCCTTATACAAATCTGAAATCAAGTGAGAGAAAATTTTAGATTTTTATTCAAAGCTGTCTGAATTCAATGAGATTCCACTCCTTGATATAAAGCAACCCAAATAATTTCAAAATTGGTTTTAATGCCAGTTACAACAAATATGTGCTTACTTAAGTTCATTGTTTTCAGATACACTACTGAGAATTAGCTAAGTATTACTGTTAAAAAGCCTTTTCATCAGAAAACTTTACGCCAAAGTCAACAGTACAGTATAAAGTAAAGATTTTCATCAGTTCCAAATAAGTCAGGCCACATGTGGAGGGAGGTTTAACACTGACCCAGCTTCAGGAGAAGCTGGATAAAGCTAATGCTGTGCATTTCTCCAGCTTCTGTAAATAGCATGTACATATACAATCTTGATTCTCTGGGCAACCACGTGTCTTACCTTTCTAAACCTTTTGTGGCTTTTCTAGTAAAGAATCTGTAGATAATGAGGTAGGTAACATTTTCCTCCATGTATGAATGTTCTTCCTTGTAATTTGATGAAGGTAAACATTAGGTTGACCTGTCTAAGGGAAAAGAATGAACCTTCATAACCTCTTCTCCATCTGCCAGTGTAATTTCTCTTGACTTTAGAAGCTTTTATCGCACAGGTATCTTGGGATTTGTCTTCAAACAACGTATTGTTCTCTGTTGAATGTCAATTAATGGTACTGGTATTTAAATAATATATATTCAAATTTTTAAAATTTCAAATGTGTCATGCTGGTGAGTCAAGATTTACCGGGCAGATAGTTTAAAGAAATTACTTTGTATGCAGTGATTCATTTAAATTATAAGCACCCATTACTCTATATTTCATTTTTAACAAGATCTGCATCCACTCAGAGAAATACCAGACAGCTCAGGTTGGAAAAATGATTCATCTGGCATATGCAAAGATGGACTCAGTGCAGTTGGGGATTCATAATCAGAGCAGAAACATATTAAGGGTAGGTGTCATATTCCTTGATGTTTGCAAAAAACTGTCATATGCCTGCATGCATTATGGGCTCTTTTTGTGTTACATTACAGTCTTGCAATTCCCAAAGTAATTTATGTGCATATACAGGACTGGTTCTTGAACTCTTTACTCAGGTAAGCCTTGTGGATTTCTGCAGAAGCTTACCTAAGTCAGGGCTTCCAGACTCAATCACTGAAAATGAAAGGAAAAATTATACGGATTTCATATCTTTTACAGTAAATAATTACTTAGGGTATTCAGTGTTAAAGATATTGCTTTTGAACTATATGCACCACTGGAATATCAAAACAGGATCTGGCCAAGCAATATTTGTGGTACCTTACCATTGCTACTCATATGCACTGCAGAGATAAGTGGTATAGCTTCCATTTCTTTGCTTTCCCAATCTTTATGCTAACGTCTAAGAAGAGCTTCACTCAGAAGGCACTGAGATGAAAGGTATTTGTTTTAATCTTTGATAATATGGTCCTTTATGTTGTAGGTTTAAGGAAGTCGAAAGCATTAACGGAAGATTTTGAAAAGTATTCAGCCTCCAAGTAGTGTTACTGGGCTCCTGGTGGGGTTTTCAAAAGTTCAGAGAAGCCTAGCACTCAGTGATTTTGACAGAAAGCCAGTCTTCACTGCTTTCTTACTCTTTCCAAGAGCCACGTTCATCCCTGCAGCTTCCAGTTGATGGTATGGAAGGTTCTGTACTTTCTCCACTGGGACAGATAAAGGAACAGAGTGTGCTGACCACAAGAAATTCCTGCTGCAAGTTTAGAAGCACCTAATAATCTGCAGGATTAATTTTATGTCAAGTTTCAGGTTAAATAGCTAACTCATTGTCTCAGTTGTACCAATAATAGTTATTGGTTTAAAAAAAAAAAAAAAAGAATTTACATTATTTTTCAGTTGTCACAGAGAAGGATCAGGGCCAAAATTAATATCTGTCTCCTTTGGCTGGGGTGGCAGTGTTAGAAGAGTGACCACAAAAGCAATAGCAACCAAATTGGTTTTTTGGTTTTTTTTTGTTTTTTTTCTTAAGTGGTTAGTATATGATTTAAATACCCCAGGGCACAAAAGCTTTAAAATTCTGATACTGATTAAGTTTGGGCCTAATATTCTCAGTCATAGTTGTTAATATAGGTCCTGGTTTTCCTGCCAATGCTTTCAATGTAGCTGTCAAGCCATATACTCATCCATGTGTATCAATGTCTCACTGTTCAAGTAATGAACTGTGTCAATTTTCGTTAGCTGAGGATGATTTTTCATAAGTAAAAGCTTATCTAGTCTTCTAATTGCTTCAAAAACCTCCTAGGAGAGAATTAACAACAAACTCATACGGTATCCTGCTACCCTTGGGCAAAGCTTTCCATTCCTCACTCTTCAGTTTGCTGTTCAGCCATGTGCAATCTGGCCTTAAATTGGCAGTGCAATCCTCATTTTTCCAAAGTGGAGGACTTTTGAAATCAGCAGCTTCTGTCTATGTAGACAGTAACAGACATGATTTATAAATAACACTTAGGTTCTCTTTTAAAACACATCTATTTTCAGCTGCTATACAAAGGACTGCATGTCGCCATTCTTCTGGTGCCTGCCAGGAGTTCAGCATTATGTACACAGACAGAAAGCAAGAGGCAGTGGAGGTAATGTGAGCTCATGGCAGCTGTCCTGTGTATGTCTATGTACTACATCCAGTAAGAAGTATTTCCACAGCCGAACACTCATTTAATGCAAAAACTGCACAAAGAAATAGGAATTCAGCAACAGTGAAGGAGAGCCAGATGTGTTTTCTGCTCAGGATGTATTTAAGATGCAGGTAGCAGTGCAATATTGAGATACTCAATTAGGTTTGAAAAGCCTGTAAATCAGATACTAGAAACTAGTTTTGACTGCAACGCATGGTTTTTCTAAAGGGTAAATGAATCCTGTTAGGAAGATAACGTTTGTACCTTTGCATCACATAGCAGCCACAGTGTGAGTGTGTACGTTTCCCATGACAAGAACTGTTATCTCTTTCTGTGATTTGTATGAATGTAAATGACAGAACAAGCATAGTGTAAACTTACAGATCTAGTGGTCTTTCTACCTATCTACATCTCTCTCTTTCTTCTCACTCCCTCTGCTACAGGAGTAACTCCACAAACAATCTATGCAGTCTCGCAGAAGAGCTGTAATATGATTTCCTTGTTTTACAATTATTAACACACTAGGCAACGACTGATTTGTGTTTGAGAATGATGCAGAACAGTCAGAAAATACATGCCTGAAAAATTCAGATGGTATTCAGATTTTGGTAGGTATGAGTCCCTGTTTAGATCCTTACTGAATTGATTCAATATATGTCCAAAGCACATACATAATTATTCAGCTGCTGAGTGACTTGTCAGTTTTTATTCTTGGTCAATATATCAGGAATAATGATATTCAGTGCATAAGATTAAAACACGATAAATGATATTTAATGATAATTTTAAAAAATGTGGATACAGCTTTGATTTCAATATGTTCTGTTCTAGCTTTTGGCAATAAAATGTTACTGCAGCTTAGGATTCCTCTTCTGAAACAAACACCCTTATCCATCTTCACTTCTATTGGCAGCACCAAGAACAAATGCAGTGACTAATGCAAAAAGTTCATAAAAATTAGGTTATTTAAAAATACACTAGGTAGAGGTATACATTAGAAAATCAGTCCCTTGTCAAAGCCTTTTGTTGAAAACCACCATGCCACAGCAATTCCAGAGTCACCTACAGCAGGTAGTGCTGCTGCACGTCTGACACAGCTGGCTCCTTATCAGTCCTTCTTGTCACTTGGCAGAGGAGACATTTTTTGGTATCTGAGTTCAGTTACAGGATGGAGTCTTACACTCCACAAGATCCTGGACAGGAGGTAATATTTTGGGGTTTGCCGTAGGTTAAGTAGTAAGAGGACTGCATTAAAATGTCATGTGTCCCCTGTCTGCTTCTGCGCCTGCTCAGAAATTTTCTCAGCAGACTGAGGACATTCAGGCTTGATCAAAGAAATAGATATAATTTCATAGTGTAAGCAGAAATTCTCAAAAATCCATATAGCTTTGTGCGTGAGCATTTAGGAATGCTTAATGATTCATTTCTGATTCTTACAGACTGATTCAGTTCGGTTTGGCAGAAGATTTTGCTCACTTGTGTTACTGAATGCCTACTCTCCATATTACACTTTGTGTGACACCTGTTAATATGATTGCTAGTAAGATCTGTTCTTTTTTCATTGTCAGCTTCTCAAGGAAATGTTGGATGCTTGAAAATTATTTATTTAAATCGTTCTAAGGAAGTACAAATTAATGTGAAATCTATCAGATGAGGAGAAAAACATGAGTGAAGGGAGGTGAAACTAAATGTGTTCACAGTAGGTTTTATTTTTCTTGCAAATAAAGGTGACAGCTAGGAAGGGAATAGCTCTGGGACGTGATCCTTACAGGCTGTGTGTGCAACACCTCTGCGTACATGAGCACACAGACATCATCTCGAGCAGCCTGAATAAAGACCAGGCTGATCTGCAGCCTCTATGATAGACTGACTTCAGTGTGTGCTATTTATAAACCATTCTTTCATTCTCAACAATGCTTTGGCTGGAGCCAGAAAGGACAGAACTACTGGCAGACTGGCCCCTTGCCTAGTGTGCTGTGACTGACACGTAATCTGTCACTCCCCATCATCTGTGGGGTGGTGATAGGAAAATAATGCTCCTCAGTTTGCCTTAGATCACACATTACTCTCCTGAATACAGCTCCCTAAAGCTGTGAAATGGCCTTTAGAAAGTGTCTTTGTTCATTTTTTATATAGGAGAATGGGAATAAATGATAAACAGGCTGGAGGGAAGGAAAGCAAAACACACATTAGAGACCTGATGAGAGAAATTGGCTATGACTGAGATTTCAGCGTGATCCAATGACCTTTTTGTGAAGAATACCCATGGCACATATGAGAGCCATATAGGGTGCAAGAGCTGGGCTATGTACTGACTAGGTCACTAGCTGTGAATGGTGTTTCCCAAGCTTTAACTCTGATTTAACCAGCCATTTTCAGTACATCGCTGGGAAATCAGTCTCCTTCTATTTCCCAGCTCTCTAGAATGTAAAACACCAAGTATGACTTCCCTCTAGCAAATGTGTGGCATTACAGGGTCCCACTTTCATCTGATGACTTGGGAGTTGCAGTAGTACAAAGACTGTAACAGTAGTAGTGTAATGTAATAAATGAACCATAGTTCACATGTACCATAGTTTCACAGACCTTTCACTAAACTTAGAATTTCTGAATGAATTAAAGATCATAGTTCTTTTAAGAAAAAAAAGACAGTTTTTCTCAGTGTGTTTTTTTATGAGGTTTACATTCATTTTATGCTCTGAAAATGCTCTAAGATTTACAGAGACAACTGATTAACTTTCTTCTGCCTCAGTCCTCCAGCACCTCAGGTTGTTGGGCACCAGTCCTCGTTTCATGGATTGCATGCAGTGAAGTTGCTGATGCTCTTTGCAGTATTATAATGTTCTCCCTGAGGTCTAACCTTGCTGCCTCAAATGACATTTATGTAAATTGTCACCAGAAGTTTAGGGCACATCTCTTTTCTTCTTTAATAACATGTCATACTGATGTGGCTTTGTTTGTATTTCATAAAGAGATGCTTGATTAAAGAGGCCAAAATTAATTTAGATTGATATTCACTGGACTTTTTGTAGTGACATTGAAGTATGACTCCCCCATATTTTGCATTTTAATTTGCTTTTTGATAAACTTTCCAACTCCACAGTCTTAGAGACCCTTCTTAAGGCTTGCCAGGCAAATTACTGAATATAGTCCTTGAGTCTTTTTACCACCTCTCACTCCTACTGACTTAGTATGTTACAAGGTGAAAATATGTAAAGATGCCCTATTTGCACCAATCTGCTAAAGCAAATGCACTGTAGGTGCTAACTCCCTTCTTCCCTTTACAAACACAGCTGCTTTGCTATGGACTGTGATGGAAGCAAAATCAAGACAATTCCCATTTTATTCATGCAGATAAATGCTGTGTTTACTGAAAACTTATCTCAATTAATCATGTTTTATTCTACTTATCCTCTGAGCTGCTTTCATATTCTTTACGGTTCTCCCTGTGCAGTTAGGAAATATATTTTGTCTTAGATTTCTACTGGCACAGACATCAAAGCACTGATCCATGAAGCCCAACGTAGCAGGTTGTTTCTTTTGTATCACAATAAAATGCCCTAATTTATTCTCAGTTTACCTACTGGATAGAAGAAAATACAAAGGCTAGAGCTACCTGGGTGCTATCCAAAAATGTGACTGATTTTACTCAGGTCAGTATTCAGAAGCAGTGCTTCAGATACTGTTATTTTATGGTCAACGTCTCCATAACTCTGCACAGAGCTGTAGTATCTCAGATGGTAAAAACAATTTCCAAGATAAGCAACACCTTGTCATAAAAGCAGAGCTTCACAGGCTGGCAAAGAAAAGAATAAATTCTGCATCAAAACTGTTTTGAATAATCAAAACTATTCTGTAGAAATATAGCACCCTTAGAATAGAATCCTGAATATTCTGGAAATAATTTATCTTATTTATATTTCTGGAAACCTTGAATTGCTGCTGTTCATTGATGGAGGAGGCAGTACTTCACTACAAGCTTGAGCTTATGTGTCTTTTTCTTTTCTCTGCATTCAAGCAAATCCTAGAAGCTTGCTAAAATTAATATTTTATCTGTTCCCTTAGTTTTAATGTCCAGTCTGTTCTTCATGCCATCAGTCCTTTCAAATTCTTGCATTCCCATATTCCTCCAGGAGCCCTCAAGTACTCTTTTCACTACCATTATCACACGGCCAGATTGGATGGAGCCCTGGGCAACCTGGTCTAGTATTAAATGGGGAGGTTGGTGGCCCTGCCTGTGGCAGGGGGGTTGGAGATTCTTGATCCTGTGAGGTAGAAGGATATATTCTCTTGCTCTGGACATATGGATGGCTGCAGTAATTCATAATGACAAAAACTGATCTTGGAGAGTGTGAAAATAACTAGCTTGAATAGTTTGAAGATAACTTTCCAGTAGCTAGCATGCGTGAGTATGCAGCACTTAATCCATTATTTGCAGGATAAATCAAATAACTTGTTGGATATTTCAGTGTAAAAGTCCTTTATGTACAGCTCTTCACATGTAGCTCTTAGCACTGCTTATGGATTATCTGAGACTGTCACCACTTGTGAGTAAGGTAATGAGTGAATGCTGGAAATTCTTACACTACTGAGCTCATGTATAAAGAGGAATAGGGTCAGCTAAGTTACTGTATAAGATTCCTTGTGAAAGAGAAATGCTTGTTATAGATTCAGGATGAAAAAGAAGCTACCCACATAAAGTTATACATTTTTTCAATCTCCCTTCATTTAAAGACAAAGCCCAGCACTTTCTAAAATCATCAAGGCAAAGACCCACCTATTGTCACTAGAACCCAGTGGTTAGCATGGAGCTGCTTCTAATGGAGGATGGTTTTCTTTCAAATCCAAAAGAATAAATTTGGAATTTGATGTTCTTTTGGAAATGGAATAGGAGGGAGTGATTTTGCTTACAGATCTATGTAGCAAGTGCTGGCCTGCTTATTCAGGACTTTGCTTTTCTACATTCTACATTTTTCTCCCTGCATATAGTTAACCTTTCATATCCACAAGAGAGCAGCTGTACCTACCATGGAACACAGCTTTTCTCACCCTGGGATTTGTTCCCATGGATGCCACAGGACAGGATTGCTCCTGATATACAGCTTTCAGCAAGGACCACCCACGTTCTCCATTTGGGTGATGCATCATCATTCACTTTGACAATTTCATCATAATCACATGGGCTGAAAGCAAATATAACTCTTTTGGTGTCAGAATTTGAACTGTGTCACACCTGCAGCCACAGATATAATTTAGTTTTTTGCAGTTGTAGGTCTGAACGACAGATTCACAGCACTCTCTCACAAGGACAGTGCTGACTGGATGTGCTGCTGCAACATCGTGAACAACAGCCTGTCATACTCTATTATTTCCTGATGGGAATGTTTTAATTGCATATTTCATATTTATGACCCTATAAAGAATAATTTTAATTTGACGTTAACATCTGAATGTGATTGTTGGAAAGACAAAAGCAGCAATGACAAATAGTGATATAAATCAAACCAACTGATTTTCAATTTCTAATTAAAGTTGACACTGAAAGCTCAAGATAAGAGGCATATGGAGACAAACACATTTTTTTGCAAAGGAAATCAAAATCATATGGGGAAAAAGTGCAAAGATATCAAGCTGAAATCTGAACTTCTTGGCATCTGAAATGTCAGTAAAGGGAATCCTAAACTGATCAACTTCCTATAAAAATCATTTATTGGTCTCTGCCACAAGACAATGAGTAAGATGTGAGACATCTCAAGCTGTTCAGAACAACTGGGAATTGATTGTAAGTAACCTAGGAAGCAATTGTTTTACCAGTTGAGACCATAAGACAGATGGCACGAATGTATTTAAAGATGGGGACAAAGCTGATGTGACACCCAGCTGGATTCCTGAAATGAACAATGTGAGTCACAGATTTGTTGTCGGATGAAAAGAACTTAATTCAGAAAAAAAAGGGTGCCAGTGGAGCCAGTAGTCTCCAGATGCTGTGGATAGGGAAGATAGACTGCTACTCCTAGAATCAGCCCCACCATCTGCGGTCCCAATAATCAAAACTTTTAACTACTCCCTCTGTGCAAATAAGCCTTGAAATAGGTATGGCTTTCATCACAATACAAAGGGTCTTTAAAATATTCACAGAGGACCAATAAGAGACAACCTAGCTACGCGCTGCTGATGCAACTGTTATATTCTAGGCCATTTCACAAGTCAAATATTGGGAATTGCCTTATTAAAGTGCTAGTCCAAGTAGAGAAATTTTAAAGGTTTTTAGAGGCTTTAAATGATCTTGTGTAATATTGCAGTCTTACCTTGCCTGTTTTTAAGGAGCTTATACAACCTCAGAGCCTTATTTCTCTTGCACTTCAGCATAAAAATATTTGCAATATTGAGATTCACTTTTGCTGTGTTTATTGTATTATCAATTGTTTGTTTATGTGAGATGGGAAGATGAAATGGTTAGTTCTGCTCCTTGTTTGCTAGGCAGGAAACAACTCTGTAACCCAATGTCTCCGTTCCTTGCTCTTAACATTCCTTTCTTTCTAAGGGCCTTTATTTTTTGCTTTAATGACATTTTAGCCTGCAGCTTTAAAAATGAGTTAACTTCACATTTAGGTTAGCTCCCATAAACCTGATTTTTAAAGGGACCTGATTATCTTCCTTCTTTGTAAACATGATTTTGTTATGATAACTGAGGATGAAGATTTTGCCAACTAAAAGCCCAAAGACCTAAGAAAAAGGGACCGGAACAGAATGCCTGGACTATAAGAAGATGCTGAACATAAGCCATGATTTTATTTAGTTCAGTGTGAAGCCATTAACTGAAAGGCAGACATATTCTTCAGAAGGCAGAAGTAACATCACTGCTGTAGGAAAAGGGCCAGCTGTTTTCAGCACTGTTGCGTGAACGATGCCTTGCACAGTGCAGCTTGCCATCAGGCTTTTCCAGTGTCTAGCTGTGGTTGTCATGAGTTTGTCTGCTGACAATCAAAGGGATTTAGTCTGGTCAGGATATTGGGCTGAAGATAGAGGTAACTGAAAACTGTCATGTAGGATGCAGGAAATCAAATGGACCCAGTTGCCTTAATTCCTATGAGTAGCAAGAGAGAGTAAGAAATTGGTCATTGTAGTAAACCTTTATCCTTCACCAATGTATGATTTTTAATAAATCCTAAAGATATATTTTTGCATAACTATAGCATATTTTTCAGTAGTGTACTCTGAAGCAGCCTTTATGATAGAGAAGTGAAAACTGGATGCTTTCTGTATTTGCTCTATTTTGCCAAAGGCAGGTTTCTGCTGTAGGAAAGTAACCATCTTGAAATGGAATACCTAACTGAATGCAAATTTAGCATTAGGCTATTTGACATCTTAGCTCTACAGTGCTGGCCCAAGTCCTGTGTTTGTTCACATTCCAGTTTACTTAATGACATGCTGTGGGACATTGTAAGAGATACATATAGATTTTCTTCTTTCTCATCATCAGCATTGTTTGAAACTGGTCTCTGTTGCAAAAAATGCCCTATATTCTACCACTTCATGAGGTTGTGACATTATATTTGTAAACAATTAATGGCATTCAAGGCATGAAAAATAGCACAATTACTATGGCTAATTACTTACAAGTATCAACAGCAAACATTCTTAAACAAGCACTCCAACAGAGCTCAGGGCACTGTTAGAAGAGGGAATGAAGAAGGAAAAGTTAAGTAGAAGTTATCCATTGCTTTTATTATGTGCTAAAAAAGAGTTTCTATTTATTGCTCAAGCAGTTAAGCAGACTGGCATCGCTTCACTTGTAAGATGACAAGTTCATAGCCTGAGGTAGAAAGTCTGCATCATACCATTCTGTTATATCTTACCAGAATAGTCTTAATGACCTGGCATCCCAGATAAAACACATCCAACTCTCTTTTTACTCATTTTAGTTCTCAGCAATTCCAGGGTCAATGTTATGTAATCTGATGGGTGAATAAGCATCTGTGAAAGAGTTTGATATGTGTCATCCTCAGTGTGGCTGGAATCAATCTCTGCCAGCTACTCCTGGGGCGTTACAGTAGAGTAATTCAGTAAATCTAAGTCACACTCATGGCTAACAACTTCTAAAGATGAGAAAAACAACCTCCTTTTTGTTTTCTGAAAACCTAGGTGTGGTGGGGAGGGGGCAGTGATTGCCCTGGATGTGATAATGGCAATTATTTGATGGTGTTAGGTGTTACTTCTAAGCTGACAGATCTCTAGAAGCATTGAGGTTAGGGCTTTGAAGATGGTTTTCATAAGAAAAAGGCACTGCAATCATCCAGGACTTTTTTTCCTTACAAGATGAAATCCAGATGAAGCCCCAGATGAAGGCACATCATCATGTTAATGTAATTACAGAGAAATAAGGACTTGCAAAGGATTGTGTCAGGTGTTTTAGAAATCACACTGAAGGAGTGAGAACAGGAGAGGTTAACATTTCCTTGTACTGTTCTACATTAAAACCCAACAGAATCAGAAGAAAGTGACACTATTTAGCAATATAATAATTTAATAATATTATATTTCCACTGACCCATCATGGCAAGATGAATCCTGAAAACCAGTACAGATGGGGAAGGTACAGATCTCTCTAGGACCTTTTTTTAAATCTGGGTAAATTCCATGCTTTTAAATTCTGTCATGAATAGGAATATAATTCATATTGTTTTTACAATTTTGTAAATTCTTGTACAAATCAATTTATATTTATTACTTATCGAGTCTTTTTTCCCAATTAGAACTTAGTAAAAATAACTAGGAATGTAGCAATTGGGAGGGAAGCAGGTTAAGTGCTGTTGTTATAAATAGTACAAATAGTATAAAGCATTACCTGAGTCCAGTGCAGAGTCCACTGATCTTTTTGTTGATAACAATTCAAGAGAGCATTTAAACATGTTTTTAACTTCTATGGATTTACGTGTTTTCAGCACAGGCTTCCTTAGATGCCTAAAATTTTGCCTACAGCTATCACAGCATTCTGGATGGAGAATTAGTGAAATACATGCTCATACAAGAATTAAAAAGAAAAAGAAAAAGAGAACTGAAAATTACAACTTTTAATACTTTAAACTAGTATGCAAAGAAAGACCTCACGTGTTGAAAAACAAATTCAGACTATAGGATAAGGACATAAACTGTGCTAACTGCCCAGATTAAGCATGAACATATCAGATACAAACTGTTCCTTCCAGTTTATTAGGAGATGGGGGTTGAATTGAGAATTTGCATTGCTGAAAACAAAAGCTTAAAAGGCAGGAACTGGAAACTTTGTTGAGAGGTGCTGAGACCATAGTGAGTCAGTTTGTAACAGGAGAATACTGGGAGATCCTGAGAACTGTGCATAGAAGCTACAGAGGGCTGGATGTGAACCAGGGACTGAAACTCTGAAGAGCTGCCAGCAAAAATAAATCAAAAGTAAAAGACAACCATTCTTGTTGGAGCCTTTCATTAAAATATTGGCAGCTGCTGATGCATAACAAAAGCTCTGCTTGTGCTGTTAGATATTAGAGTTGAAAACCAAGGAGGCAAATGTTCTCTTCAATTGCATTGCAGGAGTAAATGGCTCCCAGCCAACACAAAACACCTAAGAAAGAAAAATTTCAACAATGTTCTGTTAAATTATGCTAAAATTATATTTCTCCATTTTATCAAGCAGCTATGCTTCCCTGTTTCTAGATCATTTGCATGGATTTTTGTGTCTTTTAAAAGTTCCCTTTTTAGCTTTTTTTCTAAAATTGTTGTCTAGCTTCCTGTATAGCTTGTAGGAATCCTCTCTGCTATAATGATAACTTACTGTGTGGAACTGGTGGTAACTGCAGTATGGAAACAGGGTGGGCTTGGCACCTACAGCAGGAATTCAGCCTCTTCATTTTGCCTGAAATACAGGGAAATGTTAAGTTTGTTTAATGACCTTTACTGGCCTTAGTATTTGCAGATGTCTTTTAAGTGTAATCTTAACACTGGTATTCTTAGCTTTGCAATGTATGGCTTTGGGAATTTACAATATGCCTCTGATATTTTATATTCTTAAGTATTTGGCGCAGATGACTCTGGATTTATCTCTGTGTGATTTTTCATCAGGAAGTAACAGAAGGTTATAAAATAAAATAAAAACTAGCATGGATTTTTCAAGATGAAAAATACTTCTCTTAACAAAATTATAGGAAAATGTAAAGAGTTAGTTTTATTTTAGACATTACTAATTCTTGCATTATGGTTTTATGAGATCATTTCCCGCCCTGACCTGTTAAGGAAACAGAATGTGAAAGCTTTCTCATACATATTCTCTGCTCCTATTGTATTAGATCTCCAAATCATGGTAATTTATTTTTCAGACAGACAAGGACCTCCTCCATGTCAGCAGAATACATTTCCATTTTATTTTGCTTCTCGGCAGTGTGGGAAAAAGTCAGTTTTGCAGTGATGTCAGCTAGGTTGTGCCAGGGGAGGAGGACTGGCAGCAGCTAGTAAGACTGTGGCAAGTAAGCAGGGAAGAGAACTGGGAAGGTTGCCCTTAAGGTTTAGGGACTTTATGTCAGGAAATCTGGAGGACAGAGGTCTTTCAGAATAGCTGTGACTAGAGGAAAGTAGTTGAAAGGGGTCCTCATTTCCCACCTTTTTTTTTTTTTTTTTTTTTTTTTTAATTTCCCTTCCCTTAAAAGGTTTAAAAGGAAGCAGCTTTACATCAGAGCACTATTTCAAGTGTTTGCTAGGTTTCTGGAAAGGAAGGATGCCAAGCTTGGACAGAATATGGCAGAGTGGGACTTTCTATGGCAGCTGCAGCGTGGCTGAGAGCTGCAGGAGGTGGCTGCCAGTACTGGCAGGGAACCTAGCCTGTACCTGGAACAATACATCCCATGCATGTGTCATGGCAATGCAGCAGCAGTTGAGGCTGATTCAGGCAGCTGCAATGTCTTCCACTGCTCTGAGTCTGTTTTCCTTGTACCTGGACCAGTATTGCTGAGAATTGCCAAGGGCCTCCATCTCTGAATTGGGTCTCTTGTGAGGTCAGGCATGCACTTCAGCCTCACTCAAACATGCCTGAAGGCAACTTCATCTTGTTCTATTTCATTTCATATCATCTTAGTTTTTCTTTTAATTGTCAGCGAAAAATTGGAGAAGTGAAAGTGATATTATATACAACTTAGAGAAAACAAGCAGTTTCATTACTCACATATGTTACTAAAACATCAGATAAGATATTGAAATTATGATATTTTAATGACATCTGCAGCATCTACTTTGACATAGATGTCAGAAAGCATCCTATAAATGATTCACAGTTCCTTTCTCCAGAAATCAGTCTTTTCCATAGATTGCTGATCCTGAACTCTTTAATTCCTAATAGAAAAATTTCATACAAGTGGTTTTCATTCAACAGTTTTGACAGGATGTCTCATGAGATGCTCTTGTAAAAACTAAGCTGTCAAAGCATAAGAGGGAAGGTCCTCTTCTGTATTTGAAAAATGGTTAAAAGATAAGGGTAAGAACAAATAGGGAAGCTTTCCATTGAAGGGAGGTTACGAGCAGGCCTTGAGCTAGAGTTTGTACTAATCCACATTATCACAGATCCTGGAGAGGAAGTTCATGTGTAGTGGCAACAGGGACATTATCAGAATATTCAGGTCAAAAATGAAAAGCTTGGGTGATGCAGATCATGGAAGTTCATAAAATCATGCATAATGCAAGGGAAAAATATTGCAAATTGCTGTTTTGCAAGATTGGAAAACAGGAAAATAACCGTGTGACTAATTCAACAGAAAGAACAGGAAGTTCTCTTTCACAAGTTATATAAGTCATTTGTGGAACTCACTGCTACATGGTTTTTGGAAAGATAAAATTAGATATAAATGAAAGGCAAACTTAATAGTGGCTATTGAAAGAGCACCTGAGTAAAAATGACATCATCCAGGTTTGTTACAGTGGCTGAACTACTGAGCACAGAGACGACAACATTTAGCTGCACAGTCTTGTTTTTCGTACTCTCTCCATATCCATCCTGAGTCTGAATGCAAGTGGACTAAGTGGACTTTACATTTAATCCAGTATCACAGTTTTTAATGTCTGTGGAAGTGTGGAGCAGAAAATAACTTTTCATTGTTTTTTATCCATTTGAATTTTTTTCAATGTATCACACATCAGCCAGGTCTGTCAGTGTATGCTGATTAACTCCTGGTGAGCTAGGGAAGCAAATCAAATCTTTCCATTCACAAAAATGTGTGTATCTGCTGAAGACACAAGCAGTCACAGATATGGATATCAATTTCATGGTAGTGCCCTTTATTCCACTTTCTGAGCTAATTATTATGATCTCATAGAATTGACAAAGAAAGATTGGATTTTAAAGAGCCACAAGACTAGTGTCCTAAAATCAATCACATGTAGAAAATAAAAAGTCCAGAAAGGACTATTTCCTGATGTGTCTTCATCTCTGTCGATGAAAAAAAGATTGAGGCATTAGTGTCTGAAAGTGTGCCATTTTGTTCATGATGCTTACCCCTTAGATCTTACTTTTCTGCAGCAATATATGATTTTGTGATCTTATTTTTAAATGGCTTTTTGGAAATTGTATTTAGGGAGAATTAACTCTGATGATCATCCTCTGAGTTAGGGATTACAGTAAAGGGATTTTTTCTGTGGTTCAAAGATGCTGCTGTATTTCCCACTGCAGGGATTTTGTTTTTGTCTACCTTTTGCAGTACTAGCCAGCATTTACAGGTGAAGCAAACCCATCCACTAGCCCTCGAGACCTTGAAATGTAAAGGCATTTGGGAGAGTTCCAGGGACTGGGAGCAATGAAGCCAAATGCTCAAAAAATGGTTTAGGAATAGGAGATATTGGAAAAGAGAGATTCTGCCAACCTTGCTCATGACTGGATATTTAGCCTGAACTTAGAGATTTTCCGGTTGGGATTTTATTGTTGTTTTTTGTGCGTGTTTGGTTGGTTGGTTAGTTTTGGTTTTGTTTGTCTGTGGGGTTTCTTTTGTTTTGTTTGTGTATGACTTTTTCAGTAATTTCCATGTATGGATTCCTGAATGTACAGCTAATGTTACTGGCTTTGCCACACTCCTTTCTAACTGCCTTCTGTAGTAACATTTCCAGTGTCCTTTGCAGAAGCAGGTTGTATGGGGCAAAATCAGAAAGTGGTCTGTTGGAGGGCTGCTCAGAGGGCTACCCATATAATAACAATCTGGGCTGCAGGCTCAACGCAGACAGTGTGGGCTGGAAGCAGCAAGGCTGCTCCCTGTTGTGTGGTTTGAAGCATGCACTACAGAAACAGGCTTGAAGGAGAGCAGGAGGCAAGGTCAGCCCCTCGTATCCTGTCCCAGAGTCTAGGTGTATTTTCTTCCTTTCTTTTGTTACACAAAGTTTACCTCATTTTCTTCAATTTAATTAAATCCTTTTCTTTGTGTAGCTGTCAAAATCTGTCTTTGCAGCTTCTAGAGAATGAAAATCACTGGCTAAAAAACCTTTTGTAGCTTCCAATTGTAAATAGATCAGCTGATTGTGTTTGATTCCTCCCAGGTCTTGTGTTTGTTGGCCACTGTGTGTTGAGGAGGTTTACACACTGAAATCCTAATTTCTCTTCTGATTATGATTGAACAAATATTAAGCATATCAGCGCTTCAAACAGAGCATTATCAGCCGGGCTAGGCCTGTTTTCATCAATCAGTTTAGCCACCAACTGCTTTGCAATTTCATCCTAATTCTGTGGAAAGGAGCTGTCATTGTTTGAAATCAAGTGACCCTCACAGGCGGTGAAGGTCATGTGGGGGCTGGTGCAGCAAAATGCATGTTAATGTCTGTCACAGTAGTGTTTGGGGTTTTGCTTGCCTCAAATCAGGAAGCTGAACAAAGTATTATTCCATGAATAGTTCACAGAAAACAAAGGGGAGAAGAGATGACAAGATGAAATGGCAAGTCCGAAATCACTGGGCAATGACATTTCCAGGTTTCCTGATGCTCTGCCCTGAACCACCTGCTTCACTATTCCTGCCAGTGATGTTATTCTTACTAATGGTATTGCAAGTGTGATTATTGTAATTATTTTTAGTCTATGCTGCTATGTGCGTGATGATATTTCACTTGGAAAAAAAAAAAAAAGTCAATTATTTAAACAGATATTTAATTGGGACTTATGGTGACATAGAAACTCCAACAATTATCTACAGTAAGTGTGGATACATGCAGCCCTCAGCAGAAGAGAATGGGCCTATCCCCAAATTATTCCATCTGGCAGAGTCAGTACCTGCTGTAGTTCACACATGAATAGCATCAATTTGCATGTAAATAGAGGCCTACATGCTTCCGTGGAGCTAAAAGCTGTATTTCAACATTTCACAGTGGAATTAGGCAGTGGGCACATCACTACATGATGGTTCAACCTTGTAGTGACGTGCCAGCTAAAATCATTTTAAATGCTCTTCTCCATATTTCCCGGTAGGATTATTTATTGAAGTAGTGTGTAAGAGCTCAGAAGAATCCTCTATTGAAATGCTGCCAGCTCCCGGCTACGATTCTGACATTGATGTTGTCAACCGAGATTAAGCATTGGTCTTAATGAATGCTGACAGTCATGTTTCTTAGGTATGGTCCTGTACTTCCTTTCAGCAAAGAACCAAAATAGAAAGGCCAGACATGAAGAGAAAGATTTAGTAGCCGGGATGCTTACCTGCTACTTGTGTGGTTTTTACATTTCTGCTTCTTTCTCTGAGAGACGCAGCACTAGGAATTAATGTTTTCATATCAAGATTTAACAGCAAATGAACCTGTGAGTTTCAGAGAAATGAAATACATGGGCTGTGTTACTCCAGCAATATTTTCAGAGAAGCTGAGAAATTCTAAACTGATCTGCAGAATGAAACCAGACCTTCTTCCATTGATTCACTATTTTCTTTTAGAGATTGGTTAATAACTGCTTCTTGCTTGCCCACATCAAGCCCTTATGTTTATCTTTCAACCCTTTTCTGATGCATAGAACTGTGCCAGCCCCACATGATTTTGCTTGGTTCTTTTCAAGAGCATGTGCTATACTTGAATCCTAGTGGTCTAAAGGAATATGGGTGCTTACCTGAGATTTCATTTCAGTACCTGAACTCTCATGAGCTTTTAAATTTGTCTAGTTTATTTACACCTCGTTTTTGAGACATCCGTAGTCTAGAAGGCTCCTTTGTCTATAATTGCTTTACTTTGTCACTGTACAAATGCTGCTGCGTTGCATAAGGAAGGTGACACTGTTGAATTCAATAACATCTCCTTCCTGTGAAAATCCCCGTGAGCAAAACCTCGTGACCAACTTCTCTAGTTACTGAATACGAAAAAAAGGCATGCAGGTAGTGATAGAGACTGTTCTCATAGATGCGGAAGGCTAGAACTTATCCCTGGGGTAAAGATCAGGGGGAAGTCTTTCTGTGCCAGAGGGGGCAGGCAGGGCCATCGCCCCAAATGCCAGCGATGAGGCGGTCGTATTCAAGACAAAAGGGCAGACAAAGAGGATAGCAGCCAGCCAGCATCCATTCGGCTTGACTGGCAGGGTGGGACTGAATGTCCAGAGGGATCAGTCTGCAAAAACTCATGCAGTGTTTCCACCTTTCCCTGTACTGGAAAACTTGAAGCAGCTCTGAGGCACCAAGCATGCGTTTCCTTTTGACATTGAAGTGCCAAAGTGTCAAATTTGAGCTGTATCTGTTTTTCCAGTGAATGCAAGAAACCTGATTTACTGGTATTCTTCAGCCTCGTGCCTCTTTTAGTGCACACACAGCTAAGAGAATATCAGGTTGTTCCCTGAAAAAAAATGTCTCTGTTAGATGGTTCAAAGTGTTGTTTTTTCAGTTTCTTTCTTTCACCCGCTTTTGCCATCATTTTGTGGCCAGACATATTAAGATTTTACAAATTTGATCTTTCTGATCTGACACTGAAACAGGTTTAGGGCTGTTGTACTTCATAAATCTATTGTTATATGTGCTTTTTAAAATATTTTTTAATGCAACCGTTTAAACACATTTTTAGATCACTGCCTTTTCAGAAGTAGGGTGGATATTTCTATCGAGAAAATAAATCTCATCACCAAATGCAAGGACTAGGGGAACAGAGTTCGCATCTTTGTGCTTAGTGTCCTACCATCTTTCATGGCTATGAAGGCAAGATTTCCAGGTCTGATCCTAGTGAGCCAAAGCAACATCAGCTTTTACCACTACAGCATGTTCACCGTGCATATGAAAGACTACAGCTCTTACAGTGTTAGCAGTACTATTGATAGCTTAAGTATCAAAAGCAGCATACTTGTACGATGGCTGCAACTGCCGTGCATGCATTTGATGGCCACAGGCTGTAGTTGTTCCTGTCTTGCTGTTAGGTCCAGGTAAGTAGATTAAGATCACACAGAGCTTTATCTGAAGAGTGTAACCAAGTATATAATTGACAGGTTTGGCACTGACCCTTCTTGGCATACCTTCAGAAATCAAGGATTTGAAAAGTACAGTGGCATGCTGGCAATTTGCTTGATAGTTTTTCAGCTCCCACTCTATTCTACTCCAAAGACCTCTTTAGTCTAAGGGAGTCTCATCAGTGCAGTCATGGCTCATTTCTATCTAGACTGCACCAGTGGCACAGTGTACAGCAGGCTCTGACAGAACTGAGTCTCTTTACTGATGCAGTACAGTAGCCTTGGAGTCTTGTTATTTTCCACTGAAATTTAATCAGAATTTCAGTGTTTCTAGTCTACTTCTAGTACCCCACCATCAAAAGAAAAGACAAAGAAGCAGATTTAGCTACTGCTTTTTCTTGCTTTTAGATAGGGTGTTTTCAGTAGTGTTGTTAGGAACCGCTTAATGTCCATTAGATCCTGCCAGTGGGAGAACAACCCCTTTTGAAAATTTGCTGTAATATTATGACCATACAATGAAACTGAACCTACATGAAGTCCTTTACTAGAGCAAATGCAGTAGCAGTGCATTAGGGCAAATATGACAGGGGAAAAAGATACTAAGAACTGCCTGGAAACTGCATAATTTTAGAAACTTCCTTTTCTAGGTCTCTTCAGAAATATTAAGCTTCATGTTTAGACATTCTCTCTTGTTATTTTGATCATTTTATTACTTTGATCCCGCATCTACTCACATTCTGGTGGCCACAGAAACATAAAAGCATAAACCTCCCTTGAATTTAAGAGGGAAGACAAGAACCCACAGGGTGCTGCAGGCTGCACAAAAGGGTAATGGTTTGTCTAAACCAAGTAGGCATAGTTTCAGCTTTGCATCTAACTTCACTGAAGCCTTAATGAATCATCACTGGGATAACTGCCCACTTTCCACCATTTTTGAGTATAAATGCTGCTGATTGGTTCAGGTTCTGGCTTGAGGATATACAGAGTCATGTGTAACTGCCTGTCTATACTGATATCTTCACTGGCTACAAACCCATGCCCCACAGCTACCAATTTTCACTTTCCTCAGCAAGTCTCATTGTGGCACTCCATAAAGACATAAATATACTGGCAAACCCCAAAAATCTCCTGCCTCCTCCTACCAATTACTTCTCTAAGGAGAGAAAAAAAGTGCTCTGTGGCCAAACGAATATTTATATCTGTCTGTATACCTTTCCGGAAGCCTGTCAGGAATGAACCAGTAGAGCATATCAGGTTGAGAGTGAAAGGGGGTTGTGTTAAGCATTGCTACCAATAGGCGGTCATCCCTTGTCCTGGTCCTGGTGCACAAGCACGTACTTGAGGCTGGTATAGAGTGCCATGCATCTCTGGGGGCACCTTGAGAAACAAATACCCAACCTGCAAAGCTGCTTCTGTTCCTGTTTACTGCCACTGCCAATTGCTTTCAGAAAATAAATAGATCAATGGAATATCCTTATCGACACTTATCTTACAAGGATACTATCAAGTTTTCATATTAACAAAGCACCTTCAGATGCAGGACAGTTATTGACAGCTCTTTAATAAATATCTTGGAGGCAAGATGCTGGTCCTCACTTTGTTTTGTTTAAATATACCATATTACTGCTGAGTCAGGCTATTTTTACAAAGAAATGAGTTGTATCTTTATAGCAAATGCTGTTAAAGAAGATTATAAATAGACTTTAGACTACAGACTATAGCTTTGCTTTACAGTTGAAAAAAATATCAATCACTTGGCTGAGACTAAATCCTAACATCTCACCTTCCTAACAGATTTTAAAGGTCACAGATGTACAGAAATGTTCAGCTTAATCTTAAATGCATTGACTTGTCTGGCAGAAGCATTTTAGGGTCTTTTCCTTTTTATTTTCTGCCAGCTATTTAAAATGTGAAAGAAGTGTCACTTATAACTAAAGAGTGGATCTTTAAGAGAAGGCAGAGAGTATCAGAGATCAGACTTGAATCTCAGAAAGGTCTCTGCAGCTCTGCTCTTCTTTTCAGTCAATCTGATTCGTAATGTTTGCAGATTGCACTAGTTCAGTCCTACTCCCCCCAAACGGGTTATCTGCAATCAGCTACATGCTGGGGACAGAACAACCTCAATTGAGCTCTAGCCTAAAAATAGCCATTTTCAAATTAAAATCTTGAACCAGAATGGAGAATGGGTTGCAGCTGGGACATCTTTTATTTGCTTATGTTACCATAAGTCACCGTCTAGTTAGGTCTACTAGAACAACAAAATGTCTCCCCACCCTGGAGTTGTTGGGATTCAGCTTATTGAACACATTTTGTTTTGCAGTGATGTAATAGAAATGCACATTAAGCTGCAAGATGATTTCAGATCCCTGCCAGTAAAATAAATATAGGACCATTTTCAGTTTACATTTATCTAGACACTTAACTGCAGTTCAGGTTCAAATTTACTCACAAAACCAGTACCTACGTAAGGAATATACCCATTCTAGCTGTATGTTCCAGGATATAAAGAGGCACCTGAAAATGATTCAGATCTTATTTAACCAGAGTTCTATAACCACAGGGAGATAGCTCTCCCTGCTGATGGTATAGGAAGGCCAAGGGTAACATTCAGTGTGTTATTTTCAAAATGTTTCCACTGAGGCACACAAGATAAATCTGAGATCTTTTCATGCTCCTTCTCTTGTTCTTTTTGTCTTTTTCACTCCTCCTTCCAACCTCTGGTTCACTTTTTTAATTCCACCAAGTGTCTCAACAATTTGCAAAAAGAACCAAAAGGGAACTACTTCTCCTTTTGTAGATAGTGGTCCTCCCATTGACAGATTTCTTTCAGTAATCACTAGTGAAGAAATATGTATCTCATAGAGTAAAGGTAGAATTCTTGGCAAGAGTTAAGGCCAGTGGTACATGGGAGTGCTACATCACAGCAATGTAAGTTTATTTTCATGTCATAGCAGGATGAAATTCTAGCATTATGAAATGGAATAGAGATGGTTTATTAGGCTTCATGCCTGGACTCATAAGCATTATAGGATGGAAAGAAACTGGATGCCTTCCTGAAAGGTGTGCTATAATTTAGCCACAACTTACGGGATCTAAGGATTACTTACATGGAAGGAAACAATAATTCTTTTGATAGGAGTATTTACTGGATGAAGTTCTTTGGCCTGAGCAATGCAAGTCATAGTCATAGCTCCATCTCTTTAATTTAAAATCCATGAATCCTGGTACTTCAGTGTGTGTTCTTCAGACTTTGGCAAGGTTGTGTTAATTTTCTTACCTCTAAGACTTGCTCAAATTAGACTTCACAAAATGACATCTTGTGCTGCATTTATTTTAAAGATTGTGTAACTCTGCATGTAGCAAAGATTTATCTCACTATCTTTATCTAGAATTTGCTCTCCCTACCCAATGTTATTTTAATGGTAACAGCATGTAACCAGTTGGAGTCTAAATGAAAATATTCAGAGCCAAACTATATCCCATTTAAAACCAAGTTATACAGTGTAAAAAAACAACAGATAGATTTGTGATGGTATTGGTCTGTCCATTTATCTAGGACTGTGGGGGGTTATCAAAATGCTGTTTGAAAGTCAGGCTTGTTCAGTATCAGGGGTGGGGTGTCACCAATGAAGTTACTTTTTACACATTATTATCCAAACATAACCTCAGTTAAGCCATTGGGATGCAAAAAATGGCAAAATGATCACATGGATGTGTCATGGATGGTCCGTCTGCCTAACTGGAGAATTAACCCAGAACAAGCAATAGTTTTGGGTGAATAATGATTTATTAGAGGTGTCAGTTGAGGTTAATGATCACAGGTTGCAGATCTCCATAAAATTAGAATGTTATTTGCCCAAAATAGCAAAACTGTGTAAAATTTAAGTTTCATCCTTAGTTTTAATAAAACAATCTTTTCAATTTGTTTAGAGATTAAATTTGCTTAAATGCAATTCAGAAGTTCAAGAGAAAAAAATCCTTAGGAATAAAAGTGGAAGTGTTTATGTTTTAAAGGGCACAGAATGTTTCAACTGATTTAAGAGAAGTTACTGAATATGAGAAAAAGGCCCACACTGATATTTTAAAATTTGGAACTAAGCTTTTCTCCTGATATTTCTGTTTGGCTAGAGTTCTAGCTTTAAAAAAATAATGGTGGGAAAAAGAAAATAAAGTCTATGTCAGAAGGATGGCTCAGTATGAAAATGAGAAGAAAAATAGGAAGATCAGGTGTGGGTTTTTTTTGTTTAGTTTTGGTTTGGTTTGTTTTTTTTTTTGGTTTTGGTTGGTTTTTTTTGTTTGTTTGTTTTTGTTTTTGTTTTTTTTGACAGAATCCAGCTCCCTTGAAAGATAAAGCCAGACTGAGAGAGACACTCACTGGGGAAAACTGACTGCCAAACAAAGAGCTCCTTCAGCCCTGACATTGAGTAGATGCAGCCACAGAAGTCAGTAAGCAGATAAGGGCAATTAGTGCTGTGTCTACCATGCTTTACCAGAGGAATATTTACAATACATACATAAACAAGAAGTTGCTTAGATCCCCTCATTTTCTGTAGCAGCCTGCTGGCACTGCTAGTTCCTGGTACGCTTGTGGAATAAAAACGGATATAGCCTTGAGCTGCCATCAGTTGACATTACATCTGTAGAACTGGCATTTGCTTTGCAAAACAAAAGCAACATTGCAGTGCCCTTAGTTTCAAAATTACCCTTATAATCCTTCTAGTCTGCCTGGGTTGAACACAGAAGAAAAGCTCCTTTTCAAACTTCTGTCTTATATTATTGTGTATTGATTTCCATAGCTGGTAATCTAGTGAGTGATAGGTCAATGTATTGGTTCAGAAAGGATTGATTTCCTGTCAATGAAAGGAGAAAAACACTTGGATTGAAGCTTAGTCTTCTGCAAGGTGTGTGATTATTGTTTGCTGGTTATGTTACATATGATTAACCAACCGTTCTGAAATAAGACGTGATACTTTCTGCAGGAACAAAGTCTCCAAACCTTAGAGGAGAATCTAAAAACCATAAAAATAACTTGTTCTTTGTAAATTTTAGCTGTGTTGTATACCCCTAACTGCACTCAGCAGTACATGACTTACTACCCCTTTTCTGTTTGTCTTCTCAGCTGGAGTGGTAACTTTAACACAAACCCCTTTTTGTGAAATGCGTTGCCCCTAGAAGGGATCAAGGTGGGAGGTAAGGATGGTGTTTAAGGCATATGTGTGTAACAGTGAATTTTTCCCCTTATCTGATGAGTTGGACTTGTTACTGTTGCATTTGGACTTCTATATTTAGTGATTAGTAATGGACCACTTGTGGTGATCAACTTTTCTAAAGCCTTCTGAACCCATTTTTGAACTCCATAAATGCAGTAATATTACTTCTATAATGTAATTAAGCATTTTGTGAAAAAATAGTTACATTTTGTGTAGTCTTACTTACATGCTGCCAGGTTAGAACATTACCCGATGCATGGTGGAACAAGTGTCCAAGTTTACGGTTCCATTCCTGGCCCAGAAATGTTTTGAGTACTCCTTCAGTAAATTCGTATTCTTTAGACTCTGTTCCCCAGCTGGAAATAATAGCACATCCTCCAACCAAAAAAAAGACTTTTGTTTACTCTGAAGAACAATAAACTACATGACTGCATGAAACTTGGCTATGAGGGGCTTCAACAGATGCAAGGCATGTGCTAATTTGATACAGCCGAATTCTAGACCCATGGCAGTAGATGTTAAGGTAATTGTAATTTTTTTTGGTCTAATCCTAAGCATGTCACTTCTTTCCAACAACTGGTGATAAAGATGATATGGGAAGAAGAAAGCAGGTTGAAATGGGACAGGACTCTGCAGGAGGTGAACGGAGAGAGCCCTTTGCTTTGCAGTCCTGCATAGTCCTGGCTGCAAACTCAGAGTGCTAGAGGCCTGCAACTCCTGCCAAGGGTAATTGCAGTGGAGGAGAGGGGGAAACGGCTGGAAGGTGCATCAGCATTGTTACACAGGTTAATATAGGGATGATGATGGTGCTGAGGCAGATCCTTATGCATGCTCTGACAGGAGTCAGCCTAAGCTGCTGAAGGGAAGGAATTTCTGCGTGCTCTGTTGATAACACTGTTTAGTGAGTGCCATCTGAGTGTGCAACACAGGTTTTCTAAATGTGAAAAGAGTGTGAAAAATGCTTTATAAACCAACCAGCTGGATGGTCTGGAAAGAACTACAAAATGTAAGACAGGTTAGTTAACACTAAACTGTGCATTAGCTAGTGGAGGGATGCATGATTCTGTTAAAGTGATACAGATAATGGACATCTCTATTGTAGCAAAGTGGCTTTTTGCAAATCCTGATGCAGCTGGAGTCAATATCAGAAGTCCTGCGGCCTGCAATAATTCTTGGATCATGCCCGAAAGACTAAAGCTATCCAATCTCCTTTAACTTTGCATTACAATAGTGTCGTATTTTGTAGAGGAAGAGAATGATCTCATTTGTGCACTTAGAGAAATCGCTAAAGTTAATTGGCCCATTAAACAATTAATTCAATAAGTGGGTGTTACACAATAAGCATTCAGGTTATATAAGGTAAATTGTCTAATGCATAAATAGTGGTCCAAAATAAGTGTTCGTATACAAGGACTCCAAAAGAAAGAGAAATTGCATAAAAAGGATATAGGTTTAGAGAGACCTCTAGTGTTCCTTGACAGAAGGAAACATATTCTACAGTGCTGTTCTTCCAATAATCAAAAGTACTCAGGATAGCAATCATCCATTCTATTAAATCTCATTTACCAATTCTACTGTCTTTTTAATGCACTGTATCAGAAATGTTATACATTTACTAGCATATAAATATTAGCCTGAATCCATATTTCTGCAATACTGTATAAACAGCATAGATGATCTCAGGCTGTTTTATCAGAGCAGTCCAAAGTGTGCATAGAGTAACAGAGAATCAGACAGATTTTTCAATTAGTTCTTCCACGCAGGATCTTAACAAGAATACATTATTAAGACTTGTTTCTTTTAGCAAGCCATCAGACTTATTGTCTCATGAGATGTGGATTTTTTTTAGTTCAAGCAATTGCAGTATCATAACAATTATAAAAATGTTTCTCAAAGCATTTTATTTTTAAATAGTAACCCTGCATACATTTAAGATAGCTAAAAGGCATGGTCTTCATGCTGCCTGGAAATGGGGATGATTTTCTGTGTGCAATGAATATCTTGGTATTATCTGCATTATAATAACTTGCATATGTTCCTATTATAATAGCCTGGGTGGAAGCTGTTAGGACAACCTTTCTCTGATGGACAATAATGAATATCTTCATGGCAATTTTCAGAATGATCTTGTGTAAATTAAAGGTCTGATTTTAGGCAATCAGGTATGTACAAATTAGGTGTGTACAAATAGGGGTATTTTTGTGTATAGGAGCAGGTATTATTAAGATAATCAGTGTGTTCATTCATGTTCAGAAAGCATAAAGGAAATCTACACGAGTCTTGAAAAGATACAAGTTACACTGATCTCCAAGCAAATTGCTTATCTTGTCCCTTCCTTATTACCCTAAGTTGATGGGAAGAAAGGAGAGCAGGTCCAGCTGAAGGATGAGAACCTCTTAAGCCAGCTTGCCTGCAGGCTCTGTGACAAATGTGCTCTTCAGGGCACTGCAGGGATGCTTTGAAACACGGAGCAGTGTCTCCTGCTTTGTGCAGTGCATCAGCAGCAGTGCCCTGCTTGGTGTGTCCCCCCTACTCCAGAGGTTCACCTGTGGATTCTCCCATGCAAAACAGCACTTCCATGTTTCTCTGGGCACTCAGTTGCTGAGAGCAGCTGGCTAGAAGAGATTAGCCCAGCTTCCCTACCTGTACAAACTGTATCTTGATAGCTTCGTATTGCTGAGAGTGATAAGAAAATGTATACCAAATCCCTTGTAAAATGGATAGAGGTGGAGAAGATGAAGAGCCTCTTAAAAGCAAACAGCTCTCCAGGATCCCTGTTAGGGCTGGGTGTTTGTTATCAGCCCCAGCAGTCTGTGCTAAAATTCACTTACTCCCACAGCTGAAGTTTCAGATTGATTACCCAAAACACCTTCAGGTCAGCAGAGCATCTCTGCTGGTCATGTGCTACAGTCTTCAGAAAATGCTTTGTTGGCCATCCAGGTTGATTATCCTCATGTTAGAATAGAGTCAGTTAATTCAATATGAAGGTGAAAAATCCTCTTGTGCTCTAACTCCTTCTGCTATGACTGCCCTAAGGATTTGTTTCTTATCCTTCAGAGATAACAGCATTTAAATAAATCACTGAACAGGAATAAAACTTGCTTATGATGTAGTTCCAGGGGATTTTCTTAACCTACTAATGACTGAGTGTTCTGCTCCCTAGAAATATGCAAGTATGTAGAAATTGAGAGAAAAATAATATGTTCCACGGGGAAGGAATGCCAACCTAATCTTTTCAGTAGAAAATAGGCATGTCTTGGAAAATGAAGGTGATTTTGATTGTATTTGTCCAATGGTGATGCTGGTAAGCAAGGGTCATTGTCTAAGTTCAAAAGCAGTTGAAAACAAAGACAAAAGAGGAAGATAAAGTGATCTGTCTTAAATTAAGCTTCGTCCAGGTTGTTTATATTTCTAGGAATGTTTTTGTGTATTAGTTTGGTTTTTCGATCTTGAGATCTCTCCTGTTCCTGTTAAGAGTTATGACTTTTGATCTTTTTATATCCATCCACAATTTGTAAGGAAGTATTCAGAAGTGGGAGGTGGTATATGGACAAGAAAGCATATGACATTTCCAGCCAGGTACCCGTCCTGTGCCTCAGTGCCTCAAATAGCCTGCTGCATTTCCTATGCTCTTAAATATACTGTTTTTAGTACAACAAACAATTGTGAGAGCTTAGAAATGCTTCAGAGAAGAACGTGCTGAGGGCCTTTTCCCTCAGTCAGATGCTTCTGGTGGGTTAATAACTCCATCTACAGTTCATCACTGAAATAGTACCAAAAGTAGTGGAGCTATGAGCCTGAACCAAGTTGCTAATATGATAAAAGCCAGGTTCTACTTACATTTTAAGCAGCAGACTAAGGAGAATATGTTATTGTAATGGTAAAAGTGCAAAATTTGCTTTGTTGGAACTGCTTTTTTCCATGGTATGGAGTAGACATATAGTTGAGTCTGTTGGCCAATTTCTTTTTTGGTGTTCGAGACTTCAGAGCCTGTGGGCAAATAACAGGGAAAAAGGTGCTACTACGTTTCCTCCAATTGGGGTAGTAGCTCCCTGATACCACACTCAGAATGGGCAGACCTCATCCCAAAGTCCAGGGCAATGCTGGAGGGAAAAAAAATAGAAAAGAAAGATCGGATGGGATGCAGACAGATACACAACTGCTTCTCCCATGCTTTCAGCTGGCTAGACAAGGCGGTTTCTCTCTGGCCAGGTTTCCGCTGGCTGTTGGCTGGCCTGGCCATGGGCTCCCACACCTGCCTGAGGCAGCCAGCTCAAGATGTGCGGGAGGGATTTGTCTGAACCCAGTGTGCTGATACAATTCCAGCACTGTGATCTCGTAAAAGATAAAAACAGTTTCTAGTAAAGGTCACAGAGATTCCCATCTTACACATAAACCAATTTTAACAGATTGTTCTTCTACATTTATCAGTGTTATTCTTGGCAGTAGGCCTAGGTAGCATGAAACAAACAAAAGTCTACGTACATGAACCTCACATGTAATCTAAACTGAGTGTTCTTATGTAAGCATGCTTACTTGTTTGTGACCTGCTTTGCCAAGTCCTAAACAGTTACATATCAAAAATTTCTTATGTATGTTAGTGTAAAATACTAGGCAAACTTAATGGTAATGGAACTCCAAAAAGAAGTTCAACCACTAATCAACGATTGATGTACCTGAAGTTATAAATTTTGCAGGCATCAGTTTCAGCATGTATGCTCACGTGTGTGTGGATCTATTAAAAGTGCTCTTTATTCAGAGAGGTTTAATCTTTTCAGCTTTCCCTGACTTCCTTGAGAGCTGTGGGAACTCTGTGCTTCTGAGATCGTTATTATACTGCAATCTAAGTAGGCATTAATTACTAAAGGGTCCTATGTAATTCTTTTCTTAGATTTATCAGTTAAACCAGCAATAAAAGTATTAACAAATTTATGTAGTAGGTGAGTTATGTTAAAAAAAAAATCACTGTTAACAGATTAAGGAGAATAGAAATATGAATATGATTTTCAAAGCCCAAAAGAGAAGTAGGAAAAAGAAGTAGAATATAGTGATACTGATGTATTTCTTGATTGTTGTAGTTTTTAGCATGGCACTGATGTGACTCTTTCTGCCACACTAAGAAGTTGCTATGAAACAAATTACAGACATGGAGGTGAGACCAGTGCAAAAACCATGAGCAAATGCTTTTCATCTTTGCAGCAGGTGAATTCCCACTGGTGCACTGTCTTCTTCCTGTGTGGTTGTCATTCAACATTTTGTTGGCAACTTTGGCAAAATCTTATAACAAAACAACTGTACAAAAACCATCTTTGAAGTGTGCATTTAAGAAAATAACAGTATTTTCAATATTGTTATTACAATAATTTATTATACAGTTCTGGACAATAGTGATGGCTAAACATTTTTCCTGCATCAATAATTCCCTTGTTTTTTGCTCTTGAAATCCTTGAGAATTATATTCTAGTGACATCTGTTAACACTGTTGAACTTAACATGTAATTAGTAAGGTGAAAAAAAGAAAGAAAATAGAAAACAAAAGCCCATGCCAATCTAAATGTACTCAAAGGTGCCAGATTGATAACTCTGGAGAATTGAGTCTTCTGTTTATCCTCTGAATTAGCAGAGGAAAATCAATGGCAGCATAAACTTGCTCATGTTGCCCTGAAATGTCTTGTGTTCAGTCAGCTGTGAGAGTAGCCCAGGTTTCATATCGCCTGCAGTCTTTAGGATCCCAGTAGGAATCATATGAAGGATGTTGTCCTGTGGTGGAAGAACTGCACTGAGAATGCTAAACTTCTATCAGATAAACTTCTGACCATCCACCCAAGGTCAAGCTTTGCAGCTCCAGCATGGATTACAAATGGTGATTTTGAATTAAAAGGCTTTGTAGTCCATTCTCATTCTTTTAGCTATCTGATCCCCTGGTGTGTTTTACTTAATGCATAAGCTTCCATTGACATGACAGAGCCAGAGGCATTACAATCTATCATGTCAAGACTTTGTACATTAGCAGTTCTTGTTAGCACGCATTGGCACAATACACTGTAATAGTTCTGAATTATACTAATGATCCATGGATAATGGGTCACAGGGAGATTTTTGAACCATACCTTTAAACCAGTGCCACAGAGCTTTTAGGATGTGTCAAAGAGCATGGAGGCTTGGCACTATAACATGCTTTAATGCATCTTCAGAGCACCTTATCTTGTATGCTTTGCTTTAATTGAGATTAAATGGCTTTGAAGGACCTAACACAATTTCAAGGACAATGCAATTTCTCATATTCTCAGTGAAAGGTTTCAAATGTATTTCCTTAAAGCTGAGACAAATATTCCATACAAACACATTACACCAAACTGATGTTAAAGGTCTAACTCAAACTTAGAGGAGCCAACACAATTAGAATTAAAAGCATGGCATACTATTCCTGACTGTGACTAGGATGGGGATGAGAGAATTGCATGGGATCTTGGGTTGTGACACAGCACCAACTAGCAGAATAGTAATGGCAGCAACAATCTGGAAAGGAGACCACTTTCATTTTTTAGGCACCTAGATACTGTTGAAAGGAACATCTAATTTGGGCCAGGAAAGACTGATGACAGTATTCTTCTGGAGGTGTATGCTCTGAATATTTCACATGATATCAGGGCAGGAACAGAGTTATCATGGAAGTTAAGTGTAGTTTGTACTTGAGTCTTTAATACATTCCTGTAACAGTGATTTAAAATAAAAAAAGATTCAGCCATCCTCCTTTTTGTAACTTCAGTTTCTTATGTAGTGATTTACTTAGTTGCAAACTTGTCCTCTCTGGCTGGTTTTGATAATGATAAAAAGGTGCTACAGTATCTTGGAAGGAGGTGTTGTATTCCGGTAATGGTAACTGTGGAGTTTCATGACCCTCCTGAGCTTACATTTGAGGACTCTCTAGAAAAACTGCCATCATATCACAAGAATGTGAGGTGTAATACAGCCATTTTTTTGAATTATTCATCAGAAGAAGGGGGAGAAAAGCAACAGAGTCATAGGATTTCTCTTTTTATTTATAGTTTTACTACTCTTCATATTTTTTAAGTGAAGGGAATACAATTCTCCCATCTCTTCCACAACCACAACTAAAAAAAGAAAAGAAAATATGTATGCTTGAAAAGTTGGGATTTCTGGGAATACATTTCCCTCTTTTAACTTGCATTTTAACATAAGGTAAAACATTTTTTTGACAAGGTAAGTAGAGTAAACAAAGATCAGTGAGAAAGCAGAAATTATTGAAGTACTGGAAAAACTGCTGCAGGCTACTTTTTCACACATTGCTGCTCAAGTCAGGATTATGCTATGACAGTTCTAACTCTCCTGCTGACATCCTTATAGACTCTATTACATTATTTACTTCTTGTAAAATAACATTCTATTACAGCTCCTTCATGTCCTGCTGCTATCGAAGTTCAAGGGAAAGAAATTCTGCTCAACCATAATTCTTTGCTTCCAGCTCGTTAATATGGCTCTGAGGAGATCATTATTAAAAAGACTGATATGTGGCTTCTATTTCATGCCTCATTTTCTGCTGCAGTAACAACTGTATTTCTAGATTGTTGGTCCGCACTTAAATCAACAACAGTGCTGCATAAGATGCATTAGCCTGTGTCTTGGAGTATGAGATGAAGCATGCCCCATCCTGAGCCGAAGATGTAATGTCATTTTCATGTCAGTAAGGGATAAAGCTTTCAGACATTTCTCTTGCTCTTTCGTTGCAAGGAAAAGTGAAGCCAGTCATGCAATCAGATGTGATTTCAAAAGAATTGATTCTCAGTAGATTTGCCAGGAACATCTGTGGATAAAACAGGGTTAACAGCAGATAGGTTGCTTAAACACTCTGAAAACTGGCTTAGAACTCTGTCAATGTCAGGAGATAATCAAACACATATCACTGAGTCCCACATCAGAAGTCTGTTGAAACTTGTTTTCTGGGAAAGCATACTTATTAGGGCCCAGAAAATTCATTTGCCTACTGTATTTGAATTCTCATGCCTTTCATCACTGTAAGGCCAGTTAGCAGTTAGGTGTACTGCTGGCGAAATATTCCCACAGTATGGTAGAATGCTCCCAGAGCTCCAGCCTTTGAAGAGCGGTGCTTTCATGACTGCCTGAAATCATCCTAGCTAGTCAATCATCAGCCCTGCTGCTTGCAGTGCAAATCTTGAAAGCAGCACTCAACACTTGAAGAACTGGCATCAAACCAAACAGCAGTGACCACATGGAGGTGGTCAGAGGACAGGGAACCTCCGGTGTTACACACGCTGTTCTGAGCAGAGAGCTTCAGCTGCTTTCAGAACCTGTTTGGATGATCCCTAATGACAGTTATGTTGCATTTTATCACTAATAATACAGATAACATCGTAATTATCAAGTTAGCAAGCCATTGGGAATAGATACTTGAGTTTTCCAGTAAAAAGTGAATCACTTGTACTCTTTCTCAAGGCAAATGGTGAAGCAGCTAGGAAATCAGTATTGAGCATAGCAGCATTTTGCTATGTACATAGTTGATCTTGATAAGAGAGTGCTGTTGGTCTCTGAACTTTGGCATGGGCTAGGTGGAAAGGATGGGTGAAGTTTACCTCTAACTCAGTCTGAACCAGAACTCCAGTGCCTGTCTCTGGTGTTTTCAGTTTGCTGCACAACTTAAAGTTATGGCACTGAAACAGGGGATAAATTTCTGTACGTGGCTATGCGATGTTACACGCTGGCAACTGCTAACTCTGTCTTCCTGGTAAAGGATGTAGCTAATTACATATCCCACTCATCATGAGAAGATTCTCTGATGATCTTTCACAGAGGCAGTGTGAGGGATGAACTGCAGGGTGGTTACAGACTCTACTAATCAAACAGGATAGGTACTTGCCATTTCTTTCAGATAAGGAGCTATTGATCAATCTGAAAGAAATATTTTTATTCCTGGTACTCTGTGTTTCGTGGCATTTAGGATAGATTCCCATTACTCTGCTTCATAGCTTTCTCGGTGGGTTTCTCTGTGGTGTCCCTGGATGGGTCACACAAATGCAAGCATAGGTCAGGTTACTGAAAAAGAAAAGCAGGTTACTTGTTAGTGCTGCAGATTTCACCTTGCTCAGGAGAAGTGATCCTCCTCTTCATCCCACTACTTTTCTAGTCCCCTCCCACTCCTAGTCTGACCTCTTCTGTATCTGCATCTTCTGTAGGAAGGGATGATTCTTCTCTGGGAAACATATTTTTGGTGAATTTCAGTTAAAAAAAAAAAAAAAAAAAGGAATGTCTGACCAGCTGTTAAAGTAATTTAGTTCAAGTGCCTGTGGAATGTTTATAAGATCCAATATTGTAGTTCAGCTTGCACTGCAATGCAGTCTGTGGACCAGGGAGACATTATACAATATCTGTTTGGGTTTGAGTTTTTTATATCACCAATTACTATTCTCAAAATATCTTAAGTGAACTGTGTTCTAGGAAAGCAGATAATTTCACTGTAGACTGGCTAATATCTGATTAAAAATGAAGCTACCTTCTATTTATTGTAAAGGCTAGCACATTCATCAGCATGCCTAATTAAAATTTAATGATTAATAAGCAGTGGCAAACCCCATACAAAGGTCAGTAGCAACCTAAGAAAACTTATCAAAAATGCAGGGGGGTTTAGAGTTTTTAAAAAGTTCATTCTGTCCTTAATTAACAGATCTAATTACAGCTCTGCCATAGCAAAATGCAAAATGATCTCTTTAAAAGACAAGAAGTCAAAGATTTAATAGCACAGATAACCTTCTTCTTCAGTACATACTGACCCGAGTTTAGAAGAGAATTTTATGTAGCAGGCATCAACACTGTTGATGGGATGGCTTTGATAGAAATTAAATCTAAGCAATACACAGAAATCCCAAAACAACAAAGGGATTGAGAAGGAATAAAAACTCTCTTGTGTTCTGGGATTTGAACTAACACCAAGTCAAGACTTTGGATAATCTCCTTTCTTAGCAAGTTGTCAATGTATTTATTCTGTGACCTTTGATGGTTAATTTTGAATAACACTTTCTGTTCTATAGACTGCATGTGTTTAATTATCACCTCATTCAACCACAATGGTTGGTGCAAAAATGAAGGATCATCTAGTACAGTAGAGATAAATACAATAGAACAAATCACTTAAAATTCCTGAAGTTAACAGTCAGCATTTAGGAGATGAAGGGCAATATTCCAAGTTTCACCGAAAGGTTTGGTTATGCATTACTTCTTCTAGAAGACTAAGACACCAGCATCAGATGCAAGATCTCTTCAGGGAGACCAGACCAATGTGGCTTGTGAATGAAATTACAACCAAAGGGATGCTGATAGCTCAAATTCTGGATTTCCTGCATCATAATGTGTTTTTTTTGGTTTTTTTTTTCTGTGCTTCATTTTTCCCATCTAGAAAATAGGATGATGAAATAATTTTCTCACAGAATTATTTGAGATCTATTGATGAAAATGGTCCATCAGAGCTGTGGTATTACTAGATAATTCCCAGACTTCCTCTGAAAGCCCCAGACGTAATAGGATAAAATACTAGATTTTTATTCTCTTACTCATAATGGTTGTTCAGAAAAGTTCTCTAACCTTCAAGAAAGTTTTGAGCCCAGATCAGCAGATTAATGTACTTTCCTCAAACCATGTTATGATTCAGGGAAATCAAATCTCAGAGTGATTTGTGTCCCTCTTTTGCCATGGTTATAACTTTATAGGAATCTTAGGATGTGCGCTAGTTGTTCTTTACATTCAGTGGCTGTTAGAAAAGGATTTATATCTGAAGCTTAATGTGTGGCTGTACTGCAGGTTGCCCAGTTTCCTAATACATCACAAGGCTAATTGTATTCAAGCATGAAGCTGAAGTGAGATGTTTTCCACAGAGGTCTTCCACTAAAGTCAAGGGGACTTCAGATCAGCAGCAAAATGTCTGAAGATTTACTTCATGGTCCACAGCAGCTGCAGCCATCACAGTCATAAGCACTGGTCTCCATGAAGGAATCTTTCAGGGCAAACACAGCATAGAAATGCCCAGAATAGCTCTGTGTTTATGTTAAGCATTTTATCAGCACAAGAGGAGAGTTCACACACCTCAACAAAAGACGAAAGCAATGTGGAAATAAGCTCTGGCAATTAACTTCCTGTTCTTCTGAGCAGAACAGCAGTGCTAACTGATACTAATGAAACTGCCAGCTCTGATCTCTGAGCAGAGGAATTGAACATAGTGTATAAGCTACCCTCATTTGCTGGCTCCGGAGCACAGCTGCCTTTGGCTATAGAGTTGTTGCACTCTGGAGTTACTATTAAGCCAGTCACAGTACTGTGTATTAGGAAGGTGGCACCTTTACTCATAGCTTGAACTAGAGACAAATTAGGTATTTCTCATAGTCAGAACACAGAAATTATTTAATTTGGAGGTTATTTATTTCATAATTTTTGTATAAGCAACGTAGACTGGTAAGTAAGCTGCAGAAGAATGTGAGAAAACTGAGTTCAAAAAATCTAGTTACTGCTTGCAACTGCCTGAACAGAATTTTGTCCCTGTACTCCTTCTCTGCTCTGGGAGAAAAGTGAAGCTAGATATAGTCACACTCATTAGATCTGTTCCCAGTGTGTCTGCTTTCTTTCACACAAAAACAAGATCTCCAAGGTTGTCTTGAATTATCCTTGTTCATCCTGTACAATCAGAGCTGATGGGAAGGAGTTCGGAAGATTTTTCATCTTAAATTATCAATAGTTTTAACTAAGGTGCCACATCAGAAGAGCAGTAATGAAATGCATAGGCTAAATGCACAGATGCGACTTTCAGATTTTGCAAGGCTGTCAGCTAAAGAAAATATATCTTTACCGGTAAAGTGGGGAAATTTATTCCATAAGACTTTGAAAGAAAATAAATTTGGAACTTCACAGTGATATTTATTCAGAGCCACTTCTCAGCGAAGAACCACTTTTTAATATTCTCACAATAGCAGGAATCTCATAAGCATCTCAATGCACCTTAAATTCTTACCTCTGTCAAGAGTCAGCAGCAAAGTTTATGAAAATATCTGGCATCTTGTATTTTGCTGGAGAGACTCTTTTAATCAGTTCACAGTTTTCTGGTACGTGTCTAATTTTATGTAGCAAGAAAAAGATAAGCATATCTGCACTAACTTTGCAAGTTCAGAGATATTTTGCTTTGAAATGTACAAACAGATAGGATCCATGACTAGAATTACAAACATAGATAGGCGTAACGCATTTGGCATTGCATTTATTTTCTTCTGAATTGTTTCTCCACACCTTGTCATTGCTTGTGTAACATATCAACAGACCCAGGACAGATACAGTAACATAAATGCCATTAGGCCGCATTCACAGTAGAATGGAGGCTCTGATTTTGTATTTACTAACAAAATGCTAACATTATTCATATTTTAGAAGAAAGCTACACATGAGATAATACAGGGGAATAACAAGGAACAAGAAAAGTTCAGTCTTAAATGCTTTATTACTGCTATATCTGGAGAATCTCTACTTCATTCTATGGAGTTTAAGTAGGAATATCCATACTTCGTATTTTAAGGTCAAAGCACACATGTGATGGGTTCTTTGTGCTTGGATTTTACTAACAGGAAAGTAAGAGAGGAGCCAGGATGAAGGTTTGTGTGTCTTCCAGTAGAGACTGGGTCCAGCTGCTACAAAGTAATTTGCTTCCAGGTGGCACATGAGTGGTAATGAGTGCTTAAGCACATTTAGGATCGGGGCCTCGCTCTACTTCCAAAACAAGCTTGGCACTAATTAGCTCTTTAAATCACTGCCAGGTGAGTGTACAAAATGAACAAACGTTTATCTTCAATGTAGTCATTTCCAAATTATGGTGAGATGTTTGCTGAGGATAGAAGACATCTTGAGTATGTTGTGCTTTGACTCTACCTGCTCTGTAACTAAGCAGAGAACTTGTAGTTCTGGCATTGCTCCTGGACTTTGCAGTGTCTTTGCTTTCAGTTTCAACTAGGTAAGTGGTAAAAGGTCCTTTTTTGAAATGGCTGCAAGTATCAGAATTCACACTGTGAGAAAAAGTTTAAATATTCAGAAATTCTTTTCCAAAGCAACAGTTGAAAATCACTGTAAGAATTTCTGCACTCTTCTTTGTCTTTTATCTCAAGAAGAAAAGCAAATCCACAAAACCTTGAGAAATGAAATCTGTCTTTGACTTTATTTCTGTACCTGAACTTGATACATGTGTGTTTGAAAGCTGAGTCTTTTGTTAATTAGCAACTGCGTGTGTTTGCAAATTTAATGATACTGTGTCCAGCTTTTTTTATTAGGATAGGATAGCTTAATTATACCAATTAAAAGCTCTTACAGATATTGAGCCTGTACTCTGCTAACACTGCTAATACTTCTTACCTGCTACAGTGCACTTTGGGCATCTCTTAGTTTTGGTAAATCTGAGTTGATGTTGTCTTAGATATGGAAGAGAAAACCACAGCTGTATACCTTAGATTTTTATTTATTTTTTTAGAAATTTGGAAGGGCATATTGTGAATTGAAGAGAGTTGTCCCTTTGTTCTTAAGCTTTAAACTTTGACTGAATATATGCTTGTCTTTGTTACAAGCTTTAATTGTAGGCATTGAAACTGCAGTTGACTTCGCATGTTCTTGGCTTGCTGACTTTGCTCTACCCTCTTAACAGAATAAATGATCTCATGTAATAACAAACCTGACAGATCTTCATAATTGATCGCTATTCTTCACAGATGAAGGGCATAGGAAGCAAACAGAATAAAGCAGTGTAAGTATCATGAAATGCAAGTATTGATTCTTTTAATAGCAGTACTGCTTGTCTCTGTAAGTGCCTACTTCAGCAATAAGAAATTATGGGGAAAAATAGAAGTGAGAAGTAAAAAATTAAAATCAGACGAGGGGGAAAAAAGTATTACAGATAGCTCAGTGAGGGCCTGCCAAGTAGTCTTTTTGCCTAAAGGTTCAGCCTTATGCAAAGCCTTTAATTGTATCAGTAGATTATTTTTGAGTTTTTGAAGGCTAAAGCAGTGTAACTGAGGTAGGGGTAATACATCGGCTCTGCTGGAACTGGATACAAGTTAGTGGTGTTCAAGACCCCTTTAAATAATTGAAATGATTTACAGATGAGTGATTGGTGTAGACTGAGAGGTACTGTGGGTAATGGATAGAATGATGTGAGGGGGCAGCTTGTACCTCTTACAGCAGGCTTGCAATCTAGCAAATTGTGCTTTCAGAGTCCGATGTCCTTGATAAACAAGAAATGGCAAGACTTATTAAAGTGCAGTCCAATCATTGTTATACCCTGATACTGGATGAGATAGGTGTCAAGTTCTGTTATTGCTGAAGTTTTCACAGCATCTGAACGATCTCATTTGAGGTGTGTGAGGAGACACACTGGCATAATATGTGCACACCTATTCCCAAACCTGCAAAACCACTGCAGGAACCCTTTAACCTGCTCTTTCATCTTCTCTTATACATCACTGTTGTCTCACAATCTGCTCCCACTGAGCACGCTGCAGTTGTCTAACAAATTTCACATTCAGATGGTTGACTCGCATTACACTCCACAGGGTCATATGAATGTTCTGAAACTGACAGTTGTGATTACAAGTTAGTTGGGTAAGAAGAGGACCCCTGGGCACAAATCTCTGATGTACCTGAAAATTTTTTTGGCAGCAGTGACTAAATCTATCCCAAGCCTACAAGGTCAATTTGCAGCTCAGTTGCTATCCATATTTATCTGCCTCACACATGAAAATTTTGTTATGACAATGATAGGATCTCTAGAAAATACCTCAAGTAGTTTCTGTGGATAGCTTGTAATGCTTGCTCACTTGAAACAATCTTCCAGAATATTTCGTTTTCCTGATGGTGGTATCTTCTATTATTTTTAAGAAACAAAATGTTCTTGGGGTAGTACAGTTCGCCTTGGTTTCAGATGTCAGTGGCCTGTAGCTTGGTAAGTCTTGGTCACACTGCTGTCATGGAGTGTAAGCATTGTTCTACTAAACAGTGGAGGGAGTTGCTTGTCTGCTAGAAGTAACTAGGATACAGCATAAGATCATCAAGTTACCTGAATTTCACATGCTAGGTATGACATCTCACATCACTGAGGCACTTGGGATTTTCCCTCCATTCCATATTTTTTCTGTTGCTGTTTGCACTCGCTACCTCTTAAGCACTTCCAGTTTCTGATGATTTGTCAGTAGGAGTTTGTGTAATCTCACATATTTAATCACAGCAGCAGTGTGACAAAAATACCAGGTTAATTACAACTATAAAGGGGAGGAATTGTTCACACATGTCATGTAAATTTTAGAGTTAGTAGGTTTTGGTTTTTTGGTTTTTTGTTTTTTGGGGTTTTTTTTTGTTTGTTTGGTTTTGGTTTTTGTTTTTTTTTTTTTTTTTAAAAGCTAACAGAAGGGGCAAAAAATTTGGCTGCTGAAACTGGTTTTAAAGCATATATAATAAGGTGATACTTGAAAAGTTTTGAGTTTCGTCTCTTGCCAGAGAACTGCATGTTTCAGTCCATAGAACAACCCAAGCACTGCATGGCATGTGTGGTATAGGTGCATGCCTGAGATGGATAAAGGTTTTTACTATGAATTTGTAATTTACTAAACGAAATGGTTGACTCTTCTCAATTCCCAGGGCAGTCCACCTTTGAGCTGTTACATACTGCTAAAAATAAGAGTTTCATTGCTCTGAGGTACCTGTTTAATATTGGGATGGTTTAGCTGATATTGTTCTCTGATCTTCTTCAAGAAGAAAATTGTGTAAGGAACGTTTCACAGTGGCTGGGAGAAATTGTGGTATTTTTGTGGTAGGCAGTAACATGGGCACTGAAAGATACTGGGGAGAATAGCTTCCTCTAGTACAGCCTTACATGTCTTCTGTAAGTTTTAATGTATCCAGGTAGCATGAGAGTTCAAGAACTTCAGCATTCAAATACTGTCACTGCAATTAATTGCACCAGAGGCCTAATATACCATATGCTGAAGCCAACGGGAGTATTTTCATCAGCTGGAATGAATTTTGGATCAGGTTCAACTCAGAAGAGTTGCAAACTCTGCAGCTCTTCACTCTCAGAGAGAAGCTCTCCGCTATGTCAGCTAAAAGAAAACTCACTATTAGCTGAGTTCATGTCGTCATCTGAGATACTGAACACATATACAAATTCTGCAAATGTAGAAGGTAGCATGCTAGATAGGCACAAAATGCATGTTAGTATCTTCAGAAGCACCAACTCTGTGCACTGTGTATGTGCTGTTGTATGCCTTATACAAAGTTTCTGCTCAGTCGAATTAGTCTTTTTAGTCTAGTAGTTAATCATAAGACCGTATCTTAGAAAATGCTCTCTGTTGAGTAACTTTAAGATAGGGAACTAAAATACAGGGAATGGAAATGCAGGTTTTTTTTTCAGCACCAATATGCAGTTCTTCCTTGTGACCTAAAGAAAAGTTGTTTCAGCTCTTTCTCCATCATTATTCAATTGCTAAAATAGCAGTTACACTCAAGTAGGGATCACAAAATGCTAACAGTGTTCTATTGTGAATGTACGTTCTTGCTGTTCACAGCCTGGAATACTAGCCCTGCAAATTTTCACTTTTTATTTACGGCTTTCTAAGCACATTTCTAGAGGGAGATGTTACAATCTCTGTCAGGGATACAAACAATAAAATATTACTACATAGACAGCATCTCTGAAGCTACAATACAATCCAATCAAACTGACACAACTGATAAAATTTGGTGCCACAACTCTTGCAGAGTCTTTACAGCACTCTGAAATGCTTGAGTACAGCATGGTTTTGAAATCAGTATGATGTTTTTGCTGTAAAAACGCACTACATCAGTGCTAAAGAATAGTGTCCTTCATTGCAGTGATTTAGTGCTCCATCTCAACCCCATTCTCATCAGGAATTGGCCACCAGAGACAGCTTCAAGTGTTTTGCTCCTTTTAAGTAAGAAATCTAAATTAGTGGAAGCTTCAAATGGAAATGTATATTTTCTTTTGCTCCCAGAAAACACTCTGTCCTTTGCATCGATAACACTGATTGATTGATTCTAAATGTGCTAATCTGGTTGAAAATGGTTTTATTGTGCTTTCTCTGAGTCTAGTAAATGGGGATGGGAGGTGATAGTTACAGTAAATACAGTGTAATGAAGCTGGTGAGTCAGTTCCTATATACCAGCATGTGGGAGTTGTACTGCTTTAAAAAGTATTGTAGGGCTGAGTTGCAAAAATAATGCCTCCTGTTTCATTTTGGTGGCCCAGGTCTGAGGCAGATGTTGGTGATGTGGCAGTAGAGGTTGAATCTTCCCAGCAACACTGCATTACATTCTGTTGCTGTGCTACAGACAGCAGCAGAGAGGCAGTGTGACAGAATGGCGCCTGATGTGGCAGTGTGTATGAAGCAAAGGTGTGGAACTGAATTCCTCCACGTGGAAAAAATGGCTCCTGTTGGCATTCACCGAAACTTTCACTGCATTATTTTCAGAGCAACTTACGTATTTCTTGAAGAACTAACTTTATATTTATTAGGAAAGCATTTCTTCCTTGGAGGAGAAGTTTTGGTCTCATATTATCACTGTCCGCTTGATGACAGGAGAAAATATTAACCATATTCACCTTTGAGATCTTTTTGATTATATGGTACACAGTATTACAGATTTTAAGACTAGAAGAGGCCAATCCTCCTATATGAATCTTGTCAAAGAATTTGACTGACAATTTGACTGACTTCTGCAGCTAAACCCAAGAAACTTGTTCAGTAACTATCAAACTTTACCACTTTTTGTTGTTCTTTCTTCTTCCCCTAGGAGCAATGTAAATTTAAATGAAAGAAGCTTTACTGTGCTTTGAAATAATTTGGTATGTGTTGACTTCTAAGTATCAAATACTGTTATTAGACTTGGTGGGAAGGGTGAAAAAGACTGCATTTTTTGTGTGGCATGGAATACACTCTTTGTAAGGCAAGCTCAGAGCAAGTCTCCCACCCCAGCACATTTCCTACTGCTTTCCCATATTGCTGCAAGTGATGCCACTGTCTGGCTAGACAAAAAGAAACAGATCTTAGTTTTTCAAAGCTGCATCTTTCCTTCTTTCATCTGTTCTCTGCTTATCTCTTGCTGTCGTTCAGACCCCCTCTAGGAGGAAGATTAAAGAACAATATGGAAAAATAAAGGAAACAACAAGAGTGTTTATTTTTAAAGATGACTTTCTCAAGAGCCTCTGCTCTCAAATACTTACTGTCAGGTTTTAATTTTGTTGTTTGCTTTTGTGTTTAAACAAATTCCACTCTGTCATAAACACTCCTTGTGTAATTTCTAGTGTCAGGAAGAGAAACTTGAGCTTTGAATTAATTGTATAAAGGTACAATAATGAGGAGAAGCACATGGCAGATAAAATAGTGGGTGAGTTTTCTGTCTGTCTAGCCATCCGTTCATTTACTGTTCATTTCCATCTGTCTTTGCCTCACTTCCAAGATTGCATTGTGTATTTTTCTAAGTGCTATTAAGTGCCAGAGGTTTGACTGTTACATTAGCTTACCTCAGTAAGAAATAGTATTTGGTTATACTGAAACTATTTTCTGTTCAGATTTTTTAAAAATGTATTTATGTCTGCAGAAGGCTTTTATAAGGTTTATTGTGTAGCCCTTCTTAACTAGAGATATTCTCCCTGCTACACAAGACATACTTCAGGGCTTTTCTTTCCTTTGCTGCTCACATTGTATTATTATTTTCTGTAAGACTTATTCAGCAAAATACTTCGCTTCTAAGTCTTACAAATGGTGAGGTTTCATTAGCATGGAGAAGGATAAGTTTCAGTAAGGTGGGTGGGATTGTATTCGTCATTTAAGATGACTTTCCTGAATTCTAAGTAGGTCTGATCCTACTGGTAGTTGTTCCATTAGAAGGGACATAAATTTCTTGCCTTTGTCTCCCCTGCTCGAGTACAGGGATGGTAATGCTACTCTCAGGTGCAAATAGCTGGTTGGAAAGGATCGTTAAGCAATAGTAAGTGTTGACTGTTTGTATACAATGTTGGAAGCTGTAAAATGCTGCAGTCTCAGAAGAATCAAAAAACACCAAAATTCTTTTCACTTTTCTTTTCTGGTGTTACAGCAGTATTTTACATGTCACGTGAAAATCCGTGAATGTCAGAATGCAAAATCTGCTGAGTGGATTACCTGGAGTTTCAAGTTAGAGGATTAAAGTAAAACTGCTAAAATGTCACTATTCTATGTGCATTCTGTGACAGCAATATCCAGTGAACTGAATGATGTGATGTTAACAGTTCCAGGATGTAGAAAATGAGATGAGTATTTTAAGTTAGACAGCTAGAGTTAATGGCCAGGCACCAATGTCAGGACCTGCTGGGGGAAGGCCATGGGAACTGACCCAGGTCAGATCTGGTCCTGAGAGGGGATGCACGTTTTGAAGGAAAGATCAGGGGCTGGGGTGAGGCTATTTAACTTCAGGTTATCAAAGCAAGATGACAATTTTAAAGACTTAAAAATACAAATTCTGTCATTTTTGAACACATAGAGGTGTGGTTACTGCTTTGTTCTCACTGTGGTTCTCTTCTAACTGAGCATTCAAACTTCTTCTGGTTTCTTGTCCTGAAATAATGATTATGTGAATTGACTGAAAAACTCCACAATGTTGCTTAAGATCTTAACAAATTCTCAGCCGTAGCAGGGGAACAAATCCTTTCTCCTTGCTGTATTTCCAGGATCTATGTCCTTCCTCCTTTTACACATAGGTGTCCTGATTTCCTGTGTTAGCTGTGAAATACTTAAACGTTGCTGGACATTGAACATCATTGCAGAATCAACTCATCCTTGAAATGCCATACAACTCTATCAGCAACTGCTGTGCTATTATGAAAAGAAAGATATGCAAGTTATTTCTCAAGTTTGTCAAATGCCTACTTTTTTATCAGCTAAAATATATTACTGTTCTTTTTCATTATGATTTTTCACTGAGAATACTTAATGCAGTAGACTTCAATAAAAATCATTTGGGTAAGAATTATAGGATTAAGACGTGTAGGATTAGACTTTCTTTTCAAAGAAAAAAATATTTTTTTGTCTGTAAGCAGTTATTTTCTCGCGCTACAACTGGATGTTCCCCAACAACCTATGCCTGAATTTCGGAAAGGAATAATCCCTTCATGATGATTCCCATATGTTTTATAAAGAGGGAAAATCGCTGTCTGTACTCAATTTGCATGAAAAATATGCATTCAAAATATGTTGTATATTTATGGTGGATACATACAACGTATCTTAATGTCTTGTAAATAAGTACTTCTTTGGTTTGATGACCATTTTCATGTTGTAAGCCTTTTTGAGATACCATTCTGTTAAAATCTTAGCTGACATGTTTTGTTTACTGCTTTCTTATGACATTTCAGTGGTTTGGGACCTGCATTCTAATACCTCTCTAAATGTGATTTATTTTGTTGTTTTATTTTTGAAGTTGTATGGTTACCTCAAGGCTGCTAGGATGTTCAGAATGAAAAGAAGCGAGGAATGTTCAGTCTGTTTTACAAACCTGGCAGCACCATGACATGAACTGTTCTCTGTGTGCTCTCATGGGAGATTCCTGGTCTGAGGAGACTCCAATCTTTCTAAAAATACCACAGCCAGCTCCTTTGTCATTAGAGAATCTGAGAACATAAGAAAGTAGTGCTTAATGTCCTCAGAATTCCTTCCTGACTATCTGCTTATGGGAGATGTCATATTGAAAGCCACCCGTTATAGACTATACTAATTGCTCTGAATTCCATGACTATTTAGATGCCATAATGATGTTACTGATTTTATCAGTGTAGTCAGTCCCACGTGTAGAAAATGTTTTCATGTTATACTGCCATCAAGCTATGTAATAGCTAACTTTGTCACCATTTTCCTTGGCACCTCTATGTGTGGATGCAGAGAGAACTGCAGTATCTGGGATATACTTGTGAGATCCCTCAGGGTAGTACGAATTCCTTAATGGCCACCGCGATTCATTCCAGTGAAATACTGCTTGCGCTTTGTGATGCTGTTCTCAGACGAAACAACATTTCTACTCTGACAAATAGACTAGATTTTTCTTGAAGTGTTTCTGAAAGAGGAAGAGAGCTGTTACAGTGTCATGTAGGCTGTCTTTCCAACCCCTCAGTATTTTTGGCAATAAATACACGAATAGGAGAGAGATGAAGCTGTGAAATTGAATCATGATATCTCAACAGATGGTCATAAGAATCCTAAACATGAAGTGAGTGCATTGCATGTCTTACATGACTCTGAGATTTACTCATTCATGTTTTACCTTAAAAGGAAATAGCTTTGCTAATCTAGATCTGTGCTACGTTATTTTCAAAGATACAGTATCTCCGTTGCACTCTAAGGTAGATTATTAGTTATTCTGAGCCAGGAAGCATGTAAAAAATGATGAAAGGGAATAAGCTTCTATTGAATTTATCAGAATAAGTTGATCAGTTGTATGTGAAAAGGAAGGTTGGAAATGAAAGTATGTTCTACATCCTTGCCATGACAGGCTATGGAATATTTATTATAGATGGAGACATAAAGCACGAATAATCTTCCCCATGACCTCACTGTGATAAACTGGCTTCCTAATTCTTGCTGAGTGCTGATTATTGCTTGGCTAACACTCTCAGCTGAAGATGAAGCATGTGCTAAGTTGCAGGAATTCTTACAAGTAGGCTGAGCTATTTTCAGAAGGGCAATTTTAAGGACACGTTCTTGTTTTTACTTGCAAGATTATTTGTTTCTTAAAGCAATACAAGCAGATCCACATATATGGAAAACCATCAGGCAAACAGTATGAATGCAACTGCTCACTTAAGTATTCCATTTTGTACTTTCAATGAAGTAGGAAGTAGGCTTGCAAAGTGGGGTTAGAGAGCTTGGTGACAGGCTGTGAAAGGCTTTCTCCATAAACGCTTTTTCTTTTTTTGGAGGTATATATCAGAAGAACAGGTGAAACATTAATAAACTTGCTTCCATTTGTAGCAACTTGAATAGAATGCTTCTAGCTAAGGGAGCTCAGAATGAAGTGGATATAGCATGAAAGAGCAGAATGAAGTGGTACCTTATTTTGTCACTTGCTGGAAAGTTTTGAAATATATTTGTGCACTCATAAAAGGAAGGAAGGGCACAGCTTCTTGTAGCAATTTTGCCACCTGCTTTCAGATCTCTGGAGAAGAGTTACTATGAAATGTCAGGATTAATGCTACTAGTCACGATTTTCCACTTAAATAAGCATTGTGCTTTTCATTATGTAAGAAAAACATGGTTTTACCACTATTTGAATTCAGACAAAACTACTTCCAGGCTGTGCTTTGGCAGTGGTAGGCCTTAATCGAAGGTTGACCAGAGCTTTTTGGACACACTTAGGCCATCTCCTCCCCAAACCTGTAACTGTAGCTTAGCCAACCTTTCCGTTGTGCTGACAGCAGTGTAACTAAAACTTTGAACGGTTTAGGCTTAACCTGGACATGTGATTTTAATCAAGTGTACTTGAGCAGTTGTCTTGTTGCTACATTCTCCAGGATGTGCTGTTGCCAATCTAGCACCAACTTTTGATCATTTCCTCTTATGTTTACACAACAGTGAGTGGTAGACATGAGCTCACTTTTCCCATGTTTTCAGAGCCTTGTAATGGTAGCCTCTCTGCAATTTTGTTCCACAGATCTCTTGATACATAGATACAGGGACAAGGTGAAAAGTGCTCAGGTTTTGCTGATGCCGAGTAGCACTCTGCTGGGTATGACTGTTTTAGCATTTCTATTAGTAATGTCCATGAAATATGTATAGCAAGGGCTGATCATTTCATTATGATCTGAACACCTATAATTTGCCTTTAAAATTTTTCCCACAGGACATAAGAGTTTCTCTAAACAACTGATTCTACCATCTCACTGTGCAGCCTGCTTCTATGACACAGCACTTCTGTTCCAAAATTAAGACCACTAAGGGAGATCAGTGGAGGGAACTGTCTCACAAGGGCAAAGTAAAACGTCAGATGGTAGGAGTGGGCACTCTATTAAGTTCTGGATGAGCTGTGGGAAGTTTTTGCTTATATAAAGTGGCAGAGCAGCAGTATTAAACAGATTGTTGAATGAATGAAAGTCCTGGAACAGAATTTAAGGCTATGCTGTCCTGTAGGTTCAGAAGCTGTTCACATTTTTGTTGCTACAGGCTGAAATTCTGTAATGTCTTATGGCTACTGTCAGTGCCACAGAGGGTAATTTTAATCACAAGATTATGTCAGGACAAAAGGTCACAGAGGGGGAAAAAATAATAATAATTTTTAAAAGTAACATCTGAATGACTGTTCACAAGAGAGGTGTTCTCTGTATCAGATATCTATAAACATGCAGAGCTCATCCGCTTTTCAGGAGCAGAGGTCAAATACTTGCAAAAAGTGATCTCTAAACATGATGAGAACACAGAATTAGAGAAAATACTCAGAAGGATTCCTTCTAGGGTTTGTCACTGAAAAGATGTTAACTGCATAATGTAGAAGTTAGTGCCATACAAATATTACCTAAAAGAAGAACATAGAACTTTTGCAGATGTAACGAAGAAGAAATATATTTTACACTTTTACAAGTGTTAAGAAGTATTAGCTGCTGTGTAGTCCGATAGCGATGAATTTTACACTTCAGGTGAGCTGCATAAAAGCAAGAATGTGTTATATATGTAGATAGAAAACTCAGTACCATCATGGCTTCAGGGCTAATAGTGATTATTAACGTTCGACTATTTTTGTAACTACAATCTTTGGTATAATGCTGCCTTAAAACAGTAGTAGGTAGCTATTTCCTCGTCTGTGTATAAATACTTAAGATCAAGAAAGGAAATCACACAAGAATCACACGCTACAGGACTTTGTAAGCTATGATAATATCAATTGCACTGAAGCAGAAGAAATAGTTGCATTATCTGTAAACATCTACTTATGTTCCAGTTGCTGGGCTGATGGCAAATCTGGTTGCATTTGTGAGAGGACAAAGGGACTGTAAGTCACAGAAATATAGAGTATCCTGCATTGGAAGGGACCCATGTGAGTCACAGTCCAACTCATTGCTCTACACAGGACTACTCAATGTTCAAACCCCCTGTCTGAGAGCTTCTTGAACTGCAGCAGCTTGGTGTTATGCCTGCTTTCTCAGGGAGCTGTTTCCATGCCTGCCACCCTCTGGTGAAGAACATTTCCCTAACACCCATCTGACCCTCCCCTAATGCTGCTTCATGACTCTCCACCTGTCTATGAGGAGATGCAGACCACCATAAGTCACCACCTCAAATCAAGGGACCTCAGCCATTTTTCATTTGCATTGCCCTCTGGACCCTTTGTGACCCTCCTTTGGATGCTCTCTAATAGTCTTATATCATTAAATCTTCCTGAAATAAATATGTGAATGTTATCTCTCCTCCTCCATAGATTTTGTGTGGAACCTTTGTGCAGCTTCTACAGAGAAGCATACCATATGTGCAGGCTAGCTCTTCTTGAGATGTTAAAAAAAATAAAATCAAATCAAATGACACCAGCCCTACATGTATAGGTAGTGTCAGAACTGGAGCTCTGAGGGCTGGATGACAGTAAATTCCTAAGGAACAGGGTGGAAATTGGAACAGAAAAGCAGAAACCAATGTGGAAAGGAAATGAGGCTCGGACAACAGCATGAGATCTTGGTGTGACTGTGCATTTTGAAGTGAGCTGAGCCACGCGAGGAGTGCAGGAAGATTTTTGAGTGAGACCTAATTAAAATCATCTGGCCCTCATGAGGGAGAGGTCTTTTTCTTTGCAATTGTTTAGTGTGTGTGAAGGGTATTTAATTAGACATGTGGAAGTGGTGTTTGAGAGGGATTCAAAGTATGCTACTTTTAGTATATTATTATGTTATTGGATTTGTGGATTACAAACAAGTCTGCAAGAACAAAGAAACTATTTTCAAGCTCCAGCAATGGTTTAGGACTGACACAGTCTACAGCTATGGTAGTTCTCTGTGTCTGATTTTTGGGAGATAGCAAGTAGACGCTTGTAGAAACTATACAGCATTCCAAACAGATTGTAATCCACAGTGTTGTTACCTCTTTGACCTACTCACCTTCGTACAGTTATTTTGTGGCTTATTAATCTTAAACTTTGGAGAATGGTGATTTTTTTAATTTTTTTTTTTTTTTTTAAATATATTTTCCATTAGTGTCTTAATGTTTTATTTCAGCTGAACTTTTCATTTTCAATGATCACAGTTTTAAAAGATACCAGCTGGGAGCTTTCTCTTTTAAGAAGTCTTCATAGCAAAAAGTAATTTAAGAAGCAGTGGTTAATATGTAACCACTGGACAGATGAGGTTCAAGCTCTGGCTGCTTTGCTATAAATCCACACGTTCTGCATCTTCCTAACATGAGGATGAAATTGCATATTCTGCCTTTGTGGCCATCCAGAGCACTAACTGAAGATATGAAGCCATAAGTATGGAACTTTGCGGTGATCTCCCAGGAATAACTTTGCAAAGACAAACTCAGAAATCATACCTGAATATTCTTCTGTGAACATTTATGGCTGTCTGTCAGGGGGCATTAGTTGGCTTTTGTTTTTTCTTTCACAGGGATGGAATTTGGTATGTAGTACTAAGTACACTTACAGCGGTAAACGTAGATGCTATTCTTTGTATGAACAGTAGTCATAGGTTCTCTTGTATCACTTAAGTCTTTGTGTTATTTTCACAATGTTCAAGTTTCAGTAGCAGAAGTGTTTCCTTGAACACATACGCCAGTGATGCATGCTCTCTGTCCAAATTCTCAATTGCAAACCTTAGACTCTGGACTTTGGCTCTTTTTTTTTTTTTTTTTTTTTAATGTTATGTGGTGTAAAACTTTTCTATCAGTAGAAGTCTTTTAGTTTAGAAATAGTTATATAATACATAGGTGGGATGAAAAAACATATTACAATCACACATGCACGCTTGTTCCTAAACAGTTTGAAATTCACTTAGCCTTGATACCTTTTTTTAATACTTAAGCTTCCACCCAAACATTAATTTATAGAATTGCTAGGTAATAAGGAATCTTCTCACAGCTGTTCAGTAATTCAAGAGCCTTTCTCAGTTACTGCATTTACTATGAGGATAAAAACCTGTGAAGCTCACGGGTAATTTTAGCATCGTAACTGTAGAGTAACTCCAGTCTCCCACAGTTCACCTGAATTTTCTTCCAGCTCTTGATTCCTCACTAAGCTCACTAGGTGGCTGTCTAAGAACACATATTTTTATTCACTTGCTAAAATATAATTCTTTCACCGCCATGCCATTTTCTGATCTCACACTGGAGAGCACCCTTACATCAGCCATGGCAGGGATCAACTGCAAGGTCTGGGCTGAAAGAGCCCCTTCTCCATGAGTATTGGACATCAAATGTCTCTAATTAAAACCACTTTCAGCCTCCAAGACCATGAGAAAGTCTGAAGTGCAGAATGAAGTATTTATATGAGCTAAGTCTGAGCCTTGCTTGAAGAACTTCCTTGCAACACCAATTTTTCAAATTCTAGATATTATTCATACAAGTAAAATCAGGGAATAAGAAATGTTATGCATAACTAAAGATATGTTGTTCTTCCAGGAAGCTAGAGGTGAGGCAAAGCAGCTTCCAGAAACCAGAAGCTGTAAGTTGTGAAAGCATAGATTCAGAAAAAAAAGAAGTGTGCAGTTCATTTAGCATCCTTCACATTGTTAAAGTCATAGAATCATCTAGATTGGATGGGACCTTCAAGGTCATCGTGTCCATCCATCAACCTGACCTACAGAGTCCCATCAGTAAGCCACGTCCCTTAGTGCCATATCCACATCTCTTAAATACTCTTAAATATTAGAAAATCTTCCTAATATCCAATCTAAATCTCCCCAGCACAACTTGAGGTTATTTCCTCGTGTCCTATTGCTTTTTACCTGAGAAAAGACACCAGTGGCCTTGCTGCAGCCTCCCTTCAGATCATCATAGAAAGCAATGAGCTCTCCTCTGAGCCTTCTCTTCTCCAGGCTAAACTGGCCAGTCCCCTGCCACTCCTCAGAATTTTTGTTTTCTTGTACCTTCCCCAACTTTGCTGCTCTTTGTGTGTGCCTGTGTAACTCATTATCCTTCTTGTAGTGACAGACTCAAAGCTGCAGAGTTCAAGATGTGATTTCACCAGAGCCATGTGCAAAGGGACAGTCACTTCCCTAGTCCTGCTGGCCTTCCTTGGCTGCCTGGGAACACTGCTGGCTTGTGTTTAATCTGCTGTTGACCAGCATCCCCCGGTCCAGTTCTGCTGGCCGCATTTTTAGGCACTCTTCTCTGGGCCTGTACCGCTGCATCCAGTATTACTTTATTGCCAGCTGTCCTTACTACCAGATGTGGTCTGAGTTTGGCTTGTATGTGCTGATTTTTGTATGGTTATGAATCCTTTGACTTATGGGAAATTACATCTGATTGAGATGAAAATTGGACCCCAAGGCTCAGACTGAGCTGATCTTTGGACACGTATCTCTGTTTTCCAGAGCTTTTCATTGGAAATCCTGACTTATGAAGGAAAATATGTGCAGATCTCTCTCAAGTCCATGTGTCATCCTATTGTCTTGAATACTGCAAAATATAAAGCACAGAATAAGACCACACAGGACTGCATCTCTCTAGAGCATATCTGAATCTTTCTTGCATGGTCTGTGTAATTCCATATTACCCCAGAAAGATGAGATATGGAATAAGCAGTATCTTGTCTTTGCCTTAGTATAATTGCAGCAAAGCTGAATCAGCACATGGCTGGGAATGATGTTAATTGTGTATGCATAGGTAGGAAGAATAGTAGGGAGTATTAATGTTATCTGTACTCGATCCGTTTTTTCCCATCATTGTATTTTCAGCAGGATACTTCTGTTCCATAAAACAATATTTTTTCTCTTAGTGTAGTCTTGTTGAAAACCTTAAATTTACCTGACACTTCAACAATATTCAAGTGGAAAAACTGAAACTAGATACTTCAGGCTGGGGGCTGGGTCAACTCTCTATCTTCCGGAAAGTCTTCAACTGTGAAATAGTTTGTTTCCTGTCATCAGGACACAAAATGCTGATGTACAGCTCACCAGTGCCTTCTGAGAGTTGTAATTTGCTTGTTTGCTGCCCAGCTTTCATATTTTTGGCACCTTGCAAATATATGATACCTTTTTTGCATGAAGATAAATGCATAGTTTTAAGCCTTCATTTACCATAAATCTTAATTTGCATATTGCAAGTTTAGCTGAAATAATAACAAATTGCTGAAATGTTTTTGCATGGCCATCAGGAGAATAGAAAGCTAGTGTTCTTGGCTGAGTATCTGCAGGATTAACATGAAATGCTAAAACATGATGCTGGAGCTGATCAAACCATGCAGCCTACACCTGAGGGGAATTTTTCTCATGGAATTCATAAAACTGTCCTTATTTCTCTTGATTAGATGTGACTGTTAAGTTTTAAATAGAAAGCAGCAACTTATACATGAACAGCAGTGGGAGCCTTACTGTTCCAAAGCCATAACTTGTAATCAGCATAGTTCCCTGTCAGAGTGGATTATCCTAAGAACTTCACAACCAGCTCTGCTCTCACCTCCCCCATGGCTTCGAGGGAGAGAAAAACAGGAGAGAAGCAGCGAAGAAAGGGGATGTAATTGTCTGAGAGAGACGGAGCTATGTGCCAAAATGTCTGAAGGTCTCAGGACTGTATGTTTCTCACATTGTTGGTACTTTATTTTTAATCAGCTGCTGTTTTCAAAAAGATAAATACACTGTTTGTCTCCCTCATATATATAGTTAGTATGCTGCAGTAATACAGTTTGGAAGCTGAGGTTTAAACTTTGCTTTCAAAGAGTTCTTTGGTAGTTGCTGGCTGGGATCCATCCAGTAGGCACAAGGTTCAGAAGGTTAATGAGAAGATCAGGGAAGAGCATTTACAAAAGCCACCATCAAGAATAATCCAGTTCTTGAAGTACTCTGTCCTTGAGCAAAGTATGACTGTCATCTAGGAAGCTTTCTTTACTTTGGTTATTTCCTGAACAAGAACAGATAGCATATACAGAATAGTAATTGTTCTTTTTTTTTTTTTTTTTTTTTTTAACTTAATTTAGTTCCTCATATAAACAAAAAGAACTAGCCTGGAAGGTTAATACTATGTATACTGTATATACACTGATAAGAACAGTTGGGTGGCAGATCATAAAATCTGCCTTGGTAAGGGAATCTCTATTCTGACCTAAAAGCAAACTAAGACATGATCTCTCATTAGAACAATGCTTTACCAGTGTCAGTAAGAGGGCCCGCATTGCGTTTGGTTTCATGCAGGTGTGAGGTGCCAGCTGTGACCACCCCAAATAAAAATTATTTAACCAAGCTAATTGAAGAGGGATACTTGCTATACTGAACTGGGGATGGATGGTCAAAGGGCTGAAAGCAATGACTTGTTTTGTCTAATCGGATCTGAACACAGCAGATGATTGTATCATAAGTGTAATGTCCAGGATGAACCAAAAGGTTATCTGCTCTCTTGTTCTCCATTCCCTCTTCTTTCCCCAGTGAAAGTAAAAAGCTGCAAATTTACTGTCTAACACCTTATAGCAGACAGTACAAAATATTAAATACTCAGAACATGGTAATCCACAGAAAAATTGTAGAAGAGGTTAAAATATATGCAATAATACTGGAATGTGTCTGAAAATGTCTGGATGATCTTATGTGGGTGAGAAAAAAGTCCCCCTTGTTGTTCATAGATGCAGCAATGGGTATAAAAGGAATGCACAAATCATCCAATTAAGAACAAGAGAGTATCAGCATATCCTAGACAATATCTCTTTTCTGCTTGTTGCCAGTCAGAAGATAAGTTCCCTTCTATTTTCAAGTTATGCTTCAAGGTGGAAAACTAATTTTTGGCTCCCACTGGAACATGGATCAAAAACCAATGTGGTTTGATGCAAATACTGTCTAGCAAACACAAAGCTCTTTCGCCTTGCATTTAGTGATCACAATGGGTCAAAGCTCAGGACCAGTGTAATTTCAAACTGTACTTCATAGTTCTGGCATCAACCCTCACCTATTAGACAAGCAGTTCTGTGAACTCACTTCTCAGCTACTTAGCTCAGATGAAGCTCTTTCACTACTGCTCACACCCAATCTGCAACACTGTGGCATGGGCACGGGTTCTCTGGCTTAGCTCTACATTACAAATGGCAGTATGACTGGTGAAATCAAATAGGATTCTTAAAATATAATGCAGTGCAGAATTGCTGTAGTAAGTAATAAATAGAGTCATGAACGTGCCAGATGTTAAATGCCTTAATTACGTTCTTTGTGTCAGCTACCTGAGAGTTGTGCTGATATGTTCTTGAATCAATATGGCTGATGTAGCATAAGTCTAGTCTAGCTAGAGGTTAGTAGACACTGACACTGAACAAGCTGTATACTTAAACAAGAAGCTTATAACCAGTTCATAATTTTCATTGCAAGTTCAATTGCAGTTGAAACAACAAAAAAGAAGTCAGAATTAGATGTTAACTGGCCACAAGACACAACAACAATTTGAGTTCAGAACGTGTAATATGGTAGACATATATCACAGTTGCTCATATACAATCTTAAGGTCTCACTCAATATCTGAATACTTTCCAAATTAGATGTTACAGTTTGTTCATAAGCAATTTTGGTTTGTAACTAGCAGTTTAGAAGTGGACACCGAAAACCTCAAAATTAAATTGTGGTGAATGGTACAGTTTGAAGAAGTATATACTACGTTTAATTGGAGCTATGTTTACAGCCTATTATTAACTGCTGGTTGACTTTTCCCCACACACCAGCAAAGACAGTAATAAGTAAATCATGGTAGTGATGGGCAACATAGTATTTGAAATGTATTTTTACAAAGTCTCAGCTGATGAACTTTCTGCTGACAGGCACTATCTGAGTCCAGAAATGAAATGTTCTGATCTGATTAAAATATTATCTATCAATGGAGAGCAACTGTATAGTAAAGTTCTTTGAAAGTTAAACTTCTTTTAGAGGTCTTAGAAGAATGATATTTCATCTTTCACAAAATATGATTTGCATCTTTAATCTTCTTATTAAACTCCAACGCGTAAGTGGTGAAATATCATTAACAGCACGAATAATCTAGAAGCACTTTCCTTTTTAAGAGGTTTATCTATTTGGGGAAGAACAAAGAGAGAAAGAAAGAAAAGAGAAAAGCCAATTGTGAGGTGATTGGGAGATTCAGGCTGGACATTAGGAAATGCTGCTTTTCTGAAAGAGTGGTCAGGCACTGGAATGGGCTGCGCAGGGAGGTGGTGGAGCCACCGACCCTGGAGATGTTCAAGGAAGTTTAGACGTTGTGTTGAGGGATGTGGTTGAGTGAGAACTATTGGTTATTTGTGGATGGTTGGACTGGATGATCTTGTAGGTCTTTTCTAACCTTGGTGACTCTATGATTCATCTGGATATTAATAATATAACATTGAAAACAATTTCAGCAATTTTTTTTTTTTTTCCATCTGTCAACATTTTGTTTAGAAGTATAGAGAAATCATTGGTGTGGGGAGAAGACTTCAATTCCTTCTTACTTGTTCAACAGGTATGCTGCATATACGATGTGGACATGTGAGTTCCAGTGCTCTGAGGACACATTGCATCAGAATGGCTTTTCCTGCAAAATGGGTCATAGCTGTATCCAGGGAAACCATCAATGGAAGTTCCTCTTATCTTTCTTTATGGAAGGAAAATCTATCTGTTTCTGTGCTAAAATGCTGCTTCTGCATGAGCCCTGCAGAAATCCTGGCTGCCACTACAGTTTTCTGCAGTGCCCGAGGTAAGGAGTCACAATGGTTGCCATATATTACCATCCCACTAGCACTATGAAAGTTGGTCAGAAAGAGCATTATAGATAGGATTAAGTATTCTGTACAAGAACAGCTCTTGAATCCTGCAGATGTCCTGAATATCTTCAGCTGCAATCTAAATAGAGCTGTGAGAGGGCCAGTACTTCCGTGGAAGCACAGGAGTGCAAGCAGGGGATTCCTGCTTTGGGGAGAAGCCTTTAGGCAAATCTGATGCAGATATTACATACACAGATATAAGGAATGGAATCCTTATGTATGATTTTCTATGAAACCCGTTTACTTACCATAGGTAAGAATTTCCTAAGTAAATATTCATATCGTAAACCTTTTAATATGATTTTTGAATGAGCTTTTGTGTCAGTTCTCCTGTGTTACAAAAGGATTATTGAACATTATCACAACAGAACATAATAAACTAATGCTTAGCAGGCCAACTCGCCTAAAGGATGTTAGGGTCTGTCTTAAGTTGCTGTGAGTACTCAGCATTTAAGAAGACTGAAACATATGGTGAGAATGGCTTGATTTAATGCTTGGAAAGTAAGTCCAAAAGTGAGGGTTTAGCTAAAGGTTCATGCCTCCGTTGGTAGAGTTGAGAAATTAAATCAGATACTGTTCACCATTGAATACTTATTATTGAATAGAAACTGCATAAAATATTTATTAGCTTGAAGTACAGCTCTTAGATTTTTTTTATTTTTTTTTTTATTTTTTTTTTTTTCAGAGAGCACGAGGAAAATTGCTTAGATATGACATTCAATTTTGAGGTCAGAAACTCAGGTTTCACCTTTAGTTCTATTCACCTGGGACATTCAGACAGTTGAAAATGAGTCAGCAGCTACTTCCTTTAACCCTATGCAATGTGCTGACTGTTAGGAAGTGGGTTTTTTGGCCAGTGATCTAATTACCTCTGTCCAGGGCAGAGACAATGACTTGCCATGGGCAACGCTGCAGGTAGCAACCAGTATTTGTGCCGTTTGCAGTACAAGCCAGTCAATACAGCCCCATTATGTCTATCACTGCATGTTCTCATGGGAAGCAAGTGCTACTTGTAAGTTGCAAGATAAAGAACTCCAGAAATATATACATCAAAGGGCACATTTCAGCCAAACCAAGTCCTGAATTCATTTAGAAGAGAAGAATAGCTGTGCTAATGGTGCGTGATGTGCAGGAAGTAGACAGGAAGGTCAGTTTGATTTGGCTTATGTTCATATAAGATTGGCAAGGGAAAAATTTAGGGTATTTGCTTTAGCAGCTGTATCTTCTTGTTTCAGAACTCTTTCTGATGGCAAGATGACTTACGTCCTTGCCAAAAACTCACATCTCTGCAGTCCTTGATAACTGCCAGGCTAACAAGTTGAATGATTCATAAATATTGCTTTCCTCTCATGATAGTCACTTTCTTGGTCAGGACTGCTATTATTATTAACAGTTTCCCTACTAGCTCTGCTTTCCTCTCAGACTTAGCAATGCTCAGTATTTGCTTTCAAAGTGCAATCAAGATAGTTCATCAACATTTTGCTTTCAGATTTCATCTGCAATGTCCAGGCAGACAGTGACCCATGAGTAATATTTCTGATCACAATGAGCTTACTGTTAGCACATTCTTTCCCCATTGTTTCCTGTTGTATTCTGGGGCAGCAAGCCTTTCATGACGTACTTAGAACGTTGTACACAATGGGGCTTCAGTGACTCAGAAGGGTTGGGCTTCCATTACAATAGAAATAATAATGGTAATTTATTTTATTGATGCATTTGAATAGAATTTGCTGAAAAGTAAAGGAAATAGGGTTTGTGGATTGTGTTACTATAAAACCACGAGCAGCAAAATATTCAGCTCTCTCCAACATTTCATGTCTTCTGGGCATCCAAGGTAGTTGAGTTTGATTTACACAATCAAGCCATTCATTAAATATCTGTTTGAATTTTAGGCAGATGCATCCTTTACCTGAGTGATGAAATCTGAGTACAGGAAAGAGAGCTATTCCTTTGTGAAAAGACCCCATTCTGCTTCATAAAGTGAGCCTTGCAGCAATATACTTCTAAAAAACTGCCAAGCTTTGTATACCAAATACCGTTGTGAGGGCTTAGCAATAAAGCAGTTGTGGACTTGGGGTTGATCCAACCGCACAATAGCACATCTTTAAGCAATATTTCCTCTTTCAACATCCATCTACAGCTCTGTAATTCACTGACAAGTGTCAATTCATTTTAATTCCAAAATTCTAGACTAGAACACGAACCAGTTAGAGTCTGAATTCTTCTATGTGCTTAATAATTATTTAAATCACTAGTCCAAGTCACGTTCAAAAGAGCACTTGCTGGGGATCTTTCAGGGGCAGACTGAGCTATCATTTATTAGCACCTACTAGATTACACTGCGAATCAGAATTAAGGTTGGTATTTTCTAACAACAACACTCCATGTAGCTCGCTGTTGTAAAAGGCCTGAGTGCTAATGAGTGAATGGACAAGTGGCAAGTAAATGTTAGAGAGTATATGTAAAATATTTCAGTGAGTAGATGTAGTCCCTGTTAGTCCGTACTGGGTAATGACTTGGAAACTTGTTAGTTCCACAGGCAGGTAGGAGAGATGCTGGTTCTGTGACATACGTGCTCGATGTACATGTTTCTGCTGTCTTTAGCGGGTGAAGGGTGAATGGATGGATCTGTTCTGTGTTGCATATAGGGATGCATCTGTATTTTTGTGCATTTTAGCTTGTGTTATTATGGATAAAAAACTAAGAAGTTATGTCCATTTTACCTTCTTGTGCCAGAAAGGGGCAGAGCCCAGAACAACTGCTTCAAGGTAGCCATTCAAATGAGAACTACCATCTACTCTCGAAAGGCAGCTACAATATACTCACTTTGTTGAATAGTCAGTCATACATTCCACACTTACCAGTATAAAGGAAACTTCAAAAGTGGACAAGTTTCACATGACCTTGGAACATACGCCTGACTTTGAGTCCCTGAAAGGAATGACCTCCCCACCATTCATCATAGTGGCTTGTTAACACTCAAATGCACTGTTTTGAGAGCTCCTTACCAATATTAACCCATACAAAACCTGAATGGCAAGGGCAGGGTTAGGCAGAGAATTCGTACGTAACTAAATTTCCACTGCCCCAAGGAGCCCACTCTTCTGGGGGCTGCTTTAGTTGCTGTGCCTCCTCAGAACTGGAGTGGGTTCAGAGTCACCAGCATTAGGCAATTATGTGGTAGAAGAATAGAAGAAAATGTTTTAAAGATATTAAGGCATGATCAGCATAAACACAAACAAATGCATACACCACTTATATTACTTGATATTTATTTATAACCTCCATATTTTATTCATGAATTTTACAATTCCAAATATAATGAAACAGTTAAAGTACTTTATTACAAAGCTTATAAAATAATTAAATAATACACTTATATTTTTTGCTTTTTTTTTTTTTTATATCATAAGTCATATTTTGTGACACTGCCATTTTCTTTTCTCAGTTTTCACTTAAGGAAGTGAGCAAAGAAATATAAAGGAAAAGCTATGCATTAATAAATTAATTTTTTTACATCAAATAATAAAAAGGACACAATTATAAAAACAAAACAAAACAGAAAAAAACCTTGTTGTTTTCCTAGAAAAGAATTCATAATTATACAATGTCGAATATCAAGACAGAGCAGTGTAGATTGAGATATGTTTCCAATCATCATTTCTTACAGTATCATAGAATACATGTTTTTAATTTAAATTGTTGCAAAAGGAACTGATAATTTTAAGTGACCACTGTCTGGCATTAGTGCTGAGCTGGCTAATCTTATGCTGAATTGATACTTTAAAAAAAACAGTAAAATGCAGCTACATTCATCAAAAGAAGTTGTGGGATTGGGTGGAATTAGATAAATATGTCCCTTATAGCCACTCCCCAGAAAATTACAGTAGAACACAGCTCTGTCTCAGAACGGGTTTGGCAAATATGCTGGGTTGAATTTTTTTAAATTCAGAAACTTTTTAAGCTGTACCATTTGATGTACAGTGTCATATAACATCTTGGTATGGAATGATGACAAATATTGTTTACATTTGTTTTGTTTGCCAGTGGATTCTGAATTAAATGTAAGTATTAAGAGAGTGTATAAAAATAGAAATGATTTTTATTTGGTCAGAGAAAATAGACTGCTTAGTATTTGCAATTTTTTCTTGTCACCTGTATGAAAATATAACTATTTAGAGAAGTTCGGCATGAATTAATGGACTATAATATTTCTGTTCTTTCATTTGGGCAACTGATGAAACAAAATTTGCAGAGATTTGAGATTAAAAGGAAGACATTCTTCAGTATCTTGGCATTTAAACAACCTAGCTTCTGAAAAAAATCTACTTTAATATATCAAGCTTAAATTTTAAATTTACATATCTTATGAGCTTAGAAAGTTGAAAACATAACATTGAGCTCAATAAATCTGAGTTCCTTGAGTTAGTTGAAATATGAAATTCTATTTTACTTGTAACACAGCAATGTTAAAAGTCCAAATATTCTAACACTGAATATTTCTAGGAATACATTTCAAGTTACTAGTTAACCACCTCTGAGTTTCTAGACAAAGCAGAAAATGAATTCTTCAGAACAAAAACATAAGCATGATGCAAAACTTGCTTTTCCAGCAGCAAGTACAACAGAGAAGCACCATATATCTTTGTAGTGCACTATTTACTTCTTGTGGTCACACATGTGACACTGGGTTCTCCAAACAGTCATTTGAAAGTCTTTCTGTGAAAATGGCAGTAAACAGCTTCCTTGCCCTGGGACGATAATATCATAAAAGATAAAAAAAGGAAACACTTCTGATTCTGTGATCTGTCATGCTGCCATGCTGTAACCTTATTCCTTGAGATCCCAATCTCTTTTGCTTTGCATTCTGCTAAATTAGCCACAAAAGGCATCCTTGCCTGATTTTCTTCCTCATAACGTGACAGTGCAAAGTGACACTTGTAAGGAAAGAACTGCCCCTTGAGTCTGAGTGTTCAAGTGATCCATAGTACCCTGTACTTTAGTGAGGTCAGCAAATAATAAAAAAAAAAAAAAAAACAAAAAAAAAACATTCATTTTTCAATATATATCCAACAATTACTGTACCTCAGACATTCCCTTAAAAAAAATGTCTCTTCCATCAGTGGTTTACATGGCACCATGTATTGGCTCAAAGCAAAGTTAATTTCAACATAAATTGAAGAAGAAAATTTTGCCAGTGAAGGGTTCAGATAACATGCTGCTATCAGTTCTTCTTTGTGCATGATTTACAACATTGCTTGCCATAGAATTTGTGGTTACAGACACCGTGCTGGGGTACCAGATGACACCAGCTGAAGAAATCCACGCAAGAAGGATCATCTGAGAGAGAGAAATCCAAGCAACGTTTTAGCATTTCTACAAATCAGACAGTAGTTCCACCAGCACCTTGCAAAGTGACTTAATTTTCTGCATTTAGCTTTTTAGGGAATGTAAGGAATCGCACTTCTAACTTAAACACTTCAGTTAGGTGCCACGGATCAGGCTTTCAGGACTTTGACTATGCCATAGTGGTGAAAACTTAACTAGTGGCAATAGAGACGAGATGACAATGTCTTGTTCTGAAAAGCCCAGCTTCTAATTACAAAAATAAGTTAGAAAAAATGTATCATTATGATTTCATTTCACCAACTTATGTGCAGCTCATTTATGCGCATGGCCCAGTAGCTTTAAAAGCATTTCATAGTTACTCCTTACTAGAGTGGATTCTTTAGTTTTCTTTAGAAGAGCAGAGTGGTGATTCATATGGATGCTTTGTAAACAAATCAACAATGTCTGTGAGAGCAGCAACACATTTCAGTGAGATTGAGCAAAATTTGTAGCTAAACTGAAATCTCCTATGAACAGAGAACAGAATTTGTTTACATGATCTATAAAGGGACTTCAAAAGGAGGCACTGAAGAAAATCTAGCCAATGTTGTCTGCACTCTCAGATCAATCGTGGTTTTGGGAATTATCTTGATCTCTGTGTATGAATTTCTTTTGATTAGTTCACTACTTCACTTTTTTAACTTTCTTTTTTATGATGGTAATAGTGATACTTTTGTACCTTTATCATCCTCAGATTTATTTGAATGAATAGAAAAATGAAAAATACTGCTCAGCTTTTAAAAACATAATCCCATCTGTAAATGCTAATCCTAAGTAAAGAAAAGACTGTCCTTGAACAAGATATTTTATAGGAACTAGGAAGCTCAGTGTCATACTGCATATGCCTTAATTGAGTGTCAGGAGGGATGGATCTGGTAGTTTAGCACCAGCTTTCACTTTGCTTCAACTACTGCCCACCACACAGAACTTGGCACTGGGGAACAGACAGTGCCACTTTCCAAAGCAGTCAACAGATGAAAAGCTGCACAGCTCCAGGTAAGGAAAGCTGTTCCGAGTCGGGATGATCACCCAGAATGCAAGGGTAAATTTTCAGAAATTACAGATGACTGTTTTTGTTGTGGTTTGTTGTTGTTTTAACTTTATATGCAGTGAGGAGCTAATGTTAATAAATCTTTATCCCCTTTTGAAGACCAGAGCACAATGCTAACATTACAGAGGTGTGGCCAAAAACTTTATTCTTGGGACCTAATCCAAAGACTGTTGGAATAAACACAAAGACTCCCACTAGCTTCAGTGGATGCAGACCAGGCTGTCAGCTCCTTATTTCTATTTACTCAAGTATTTACATGTTGTTTTAATTTTGATTCATTTCAAGCAGTTGGATTTGTTAGGAGTTATGGTGACCGTAACTGCATCTAACAGATGGAAGTGACCCAGCTTGTCTAGGAAAGTGTGTAAACTCTCCCTGAAACATTAATTTCTTGACTGTGATCACTGAGCTGGAGCTGCATGGCTGATAATGGAGACTGATTTGCTTCGATGTGATTCCAGCACAGCTGGTTCCTTCTCTTTTTGCTGGTTTAGACAGAAAGTTAGAGAGCAGTGAGAAGATAATTGATCTCTAGAGCCTGACGACCCAGTTATAATAAAGGTGAAAGAGTTCCTGCAGATGTGAGGCAAGAAAGAAACAGGCCAAAGCCAAAATTAGTAACAGACATTACTTCAGACATGAAATATAGCGGAGGGAGACTGGGGTGAAAGACGAGTGCTTGCTGTATCATGACAGAAGAGAATGTAATACAGAAATTCTGAAGTACAGCAGAACTTCTTAGGAATGTTAATTAGCATTTGAATTGTTAAGAATATTTAATTAGAAAAACGGGAAAACTGCTCATGTATCTGCTTTAGGTATATTTTATCAGTATATCTGAGTTTGGATTCAGGTCTGATACTCTGCGTGTCTTGAGTTACTACAGTGGGTCTGACTCTTCAGACACCACTTCAGGGTGTTCTGCACTGAATATCAGGAATCAGTACAGATGAGGGGTTCTTGTCTAATATCAAATTACAAGGTGCAGGGCCAGAGGTTGACCATTGCTCCCAACTCCACTTCATTTCTCTTGCAATCCAGACGTTTTACAGACGTTACTTTCAGCATCTTGTTTTAAAATGGTAACAAGACACTTAATGAACAGTATATTGAAATATATGAAAATTAATATATATTGAAAATTAATGTTTGAAGTGCTTTAACATGTCTAGGTAACTGTTACTACACTGGACAAACCTGGACCTCCATTAATTTTTTTTTCCATCACTTAAGGCGTCACAAGCAATAGCCAGCTTTTGAGCAAATACTCTGGATAAATGCATCTCTCTCTTTCTTTGATGATTCTGAGAGAATTCCCATTCCATCACTGACACAAAGATTCTTGCTACTCCAGAACTCAAAACACATTGAAGATAGAAAGAGGGATATAGCAGTCATACAAGTTAGAAGAAAGCTGAATTTCATTTTCCCTGACCTATTGGGCCGTACTGATCAGGAGAAGAAGCAAAACTACAGTCTAGCAAAAGCATTTTTGAACACCCTGGAGGTTGTTGCAATCTGAAGCGTGGGTGGAATTTAAAAGACTAAAAATAAATTGCAAATTCTTACTGTTTAATTCTAAAGCCACTATTTTTAATCATAAAAGTGTTCCAGCATAGGACATTCAGAAAAGCATAAATTGAAGCTGCAGCTCAGAACCACACTGTACTAACTTTTAAATATGTGTGTGTATATATATATATATATATATATATATATAAATAAAACATATCTCTATTCTTAAAATCTCAGTTATACTCAAGTCTGCTTTAAGAGAGTTAACTCTGGGAAGAGAGATACTACAGTGTTGAAAGTAACTGGAAAGCTGCAAATATGGGAAAATTTGTGGAGGAGCGTGTCAAATTTAAATTTTAAGTGGGTGTAACGAAAAGGTAATTTTTGCTGGACATAGAGTATATCTATGTACATCAATATAAGCTGATGCAGAATGTAGAGATGAGTTTTACCTCTTTTTGAAGGGGCTGGGCAAAAGTTAGTATTGCAGGCTCTCAGGATTGCTGGTTTCTGATGGGGCAGGCACCCAGAGGCTGGTCTCCCTTGGCGTAGGCACTGCACGCTCCGGGTTTGCACTCCCCCACCACATGTTACTGTACACTGTAGACAACAACAAAAAAATTAATTATAGAGAATCTATCAGAGCCCATGAAAGCCAAAGGAAAATATTCTGAAGTGCTTTAGGTGAGACTTTCAGAGAGAGGTCAGGATCAGATGTGTCGATGCTTGGCGATTCCTATCAGGACCAGATTTTCAAAGGTGTGTGCATCTGTTCTGCATTCTTGAGTCCTTTCGAAAGTATGGTTATTTAAGGACTCAACTGAAAATTTGGTTCCTTACTTAGGCATGTAGACAAACTGAATATTACAGAAAACCCATTCCTGATTGGCTGCACTGACTTCTTTTGAACTCTAAGCCTCTGGGCCCAATCCTGCTGTCGGAGCAAAGATAAAGCTCCCCCTGGAAACATAATTATGGCAGTGTCTGGGGAAAAACACTATGCATTTGCAGGAAGATCTATGAAGTATTTTAGAGTGAATAAGCCTTTTACTTGTATGTGTTTCGTGAAAAGTTGTCTTTAAGATAAATATGATCATTTTCATCTGATTACAATTGTCAGGCATACATGCTTCATGTAAATGTTATTAAATGAGTGTGTGGCTCATTGATATGTGACTCATAAAGTAGATAAGTTCCAGAAATACAGAAGCTTATTTTCAAGAATGTAGAAACAAATACAGACTGATCCTCAAATTAATCATAGTATTTAGGGAATTCCAGGCAATCTGTGCAGATCCTGAAATACATTGTGCATATTGCTATGTAATAGTTCAATCACAGTGCAGTTAGAACACTGAAAAGGAAGTGTTGGGAAACAATAGTGGAATCAAGTGGCTCTGAAGCACAAATAACATTTTAGGGCAACCTTCTTGAATCTTACGACAAAGAAGTTAACTGAACCAAAATACATAGGAGGGATGAGAAAGCTTCCCATTCCTACCTGCTGCCAGGGTGAGGAATACCAGCCAGACACCATGTTATACAAAGTTTGGGATGGACAAGGTCCATTGTTACAAGCTTCTTCCAGGTCTATGTTTGGTTTCTTGATGTTTCTACATCTTCTCTGAGGAAAGGTAATTAATTTCCCATGGATGCTTTTCTCACCACATTTTAGTTCTCGCTTGCGTACACCTGGGCCACAGGAGGCTGAGCACTGCAAAAGCAAAGCACACCTTTTAAATCTATAGAAACACATTCGGAGGAGACTGGGCTACGCTCAAGATAACCTAAATTACATGAAACTACAAAAGCATTACAAAACCCCAAAGACCCCAAAGTCCACATGTGTAAACAGAAATATGAAGCTAAGTCACCGGAAGTCCAAAAAACCAAAGACATCAGAGTACATCTAACTACATCTGAATGTAAAGAACTGTGTTTTTATAGTGGCTTGCCCACAGCACCTGATTTTCAAATGTCAGCTTAGCTTTTCTTTTTTTCCTATGCTGTTTGTGTATGTGTCCCCAAGTCAACATTGTCAAAATGCCAAAAGGAAGGCAGTGAGCCCTACTTTACTTTACCTCACTCCAGGAAGCAATCACCCACTGGAGCCGGTCATTTTTGGGGCAGCGTCCCAGCACACAGGTCTGCTGGGATTCAGGTTTATGGTCTTGGCTGCACATACTTTCAGGCAAGATTTTAAGCTTGGGAGAACTAGTACTTGTGCAGTAGACATCCCGCTTCTTAACACCTCTCCCACAAGTCTTGGAGCACTGTGATGGAAAGAAATGTTAATTTGAGCTAGAAGAAATGGACATTGACATTATTTGTATTTTACAGCAGAACACAGGAACCATTGTTAATGTGCTCTGTAGCTACTATTATAATGCAAGTAAGCTTGAAATTCCATAACAGTAATATCTATGTGTCAGTCTTACAGTGTTTTTCTGAGTGCTTTCTTTTTGTAAATTATAAACTCTTAACAGCCCCCATGTAGGACAAGTAATATCTTCTTTTCCGTTGATGAGGAAAGTTGGATTTGTGAGCAAAATTGTTTTTTTCTCTAGACAGCACAGTTGAAAGCTACTTCTAACCTCCGATCTGAAAATCTTCCACAGCAAGATGTTCTCAGCTATTTGTTATCTTGTCCTCATGTTGGCCCAGAGGGACAAGAAAGAGACAGAGAAAACTACCTAGGGAATCTATACATAACTTCTTCACAAGAATCTCACAAAAAGACAGAATCTGACATAGAAAATGGTGAAGATGCTCGACCGAAGTTAATTGCCAAGATTACAACGAAGCTTAGGACAAGTCACTGGTGAATAAATATGTATTGCTTGAACTGTGGTTCAGTTGAAAAGACATTCCATAGCTTTCATTGCCTCAGCAGCCAACAAAATGCACTAATGAGCCATTTCTGATGAAATGAGGAAATAGCCCTGAAATAATTATGTGGACTTTCTATCTTGTTGCATCCTCTTCTAAGAGTTCTTACAATAATTAATAGGCACATTCCAACGCCGAATACCACATTATCAGTGTACAAATTCAATCATAAATGTTTTCTAAAGATTTCATGAAAGCAGAGTGCTCTGAAATAGAACAGAAATACCTGTTTGCTGAAAATCTCTAGTTGTAATCTTATCCCCAAACAGATGGAAAAGCCTTTCATTTAAAATGATTCTCTGATTTGTGAAGAGAGACTGGGTAGTTTGCATTTTTTTCTTTTAACTCTTTTGAGCCTGTGATATAGCAGCTTTCAGCTGACTTAAAATCTTTGCTAACTTGTTGAATAAGTCTGATAAGGACTTGTGAACTTAATTTTTATAGGTTAATTTAAAAAACCCAACTTGAATCATACAGCTCCTAAAGAAGGGGATAATTGATTGTTTTAAAATTTTTGGTAAAGTTTGAAAATGTGAATGTGTCTGAAGATTTTGTTCTTCCCTTTTAAATATCTAATTGTCATATCTGTTTTTCACAGTCTTTTGCCATAGTAGCGTTGCCTTCACATACACTGGAAGAAAAGATTACTTGTCTCTCCCAGTACATTACAGGGCACTCACATGGAGAAGCTTCTTAACCTGAAAAGCTTAGGTCAAGATGTGCTTGAACACCAAAGGAATAAAAGTACCAAGAGGAGTAATAGAATTTTCAGTAAATTTAAATCCACCTTGGGTTTCACTAAATGAATATGAAAAAATCAAAACAATTCTTTCTTATATAGGTTTACTGTCATCTGTCTCTTACATCTACAGATTTCCAAATACTTGATTTATCTTCACGTTCACAGCTTGTGCCAGCAGCAATAATAGTCACAGACAGAGCAGAAATGACTTTTGTGTAAGCATGTGTGTGCTTTTTAACTCAGACTGGTTTAATGTCAAGCTTTCCATAGGTTTGTGAAGCAGGGTGTGTACACACAGGAATCTGCCTAGGGGCCTTATGTTCCTCAGGGAGATTAACTGCTGCAGTGTTCTACTTAGAGTTACTCTAAGAAAGGCAAAAGTGGAGAAACAATTATTGTACGTGTAAATCACAGCTTTATCAATTCACAATTAAAAAATGTGTGTGCATTAATAAGTCCGAATATTTCTTCATTCCTTGGCTGCCAGTCTTCTCTAAGAAAAGCTAATACTGCTGTAGGAACTTACCTCAGACAGGAGTTAATGGCTTTGAAGAATTCACTGAACATTAAGTTACGAAACCAGAAAAAATCTTCCATCTGTTTGTATGCAGTTTGTATGCAGAAAGGACACCACATGTCCCCTTCTGGAAGCCCTCCTTTCTGACCACTTACAAAGGCTCATTAAAATATAGCTTACAAGTTATCATTTCAAATAGAACTATTTGTACAATATTGATTTTCACAGTTTGCACTGTTTCTTTCTGCATAGAATTTTTGGCATAATTTTCATTATGTCAGCAATAGGAAACACAAGTTTTTCTCCAGATTACCTGAGACCATTGTCCAGGGCTCCATTCAGGTGGGCATTCTTGACTATTGCATATCTGCACTTGTGTAGGGGTGCTAACAGGACACAGGGAATGGGCCACTACCTCCTCCCTTTGGAAAGCCTTTTTCTGGACACACTGGATGAGACGACTTTGTTGCCCTCCTCCACAAGATTTGCTGCATGCACTCCATTCACCTGCTGACCAGCTTAATGGAGAAAATGTATATTAGAAACACAGATGCCAATTAATTTTATAAAATCAACACACGTGAGTCCCCTATGAAATGTGAATTATTCAGGGATTCTGCTTAATCTACTCTACTGATGTACTGATTTCAATCGAAAAACTTTAGTTACTTAATCTTTCTTCAAAGAAGAGAACATTTTGAGTGGGATGAAATATAAGGAATACAGCTAGAAAAACTAGTATTGATTATTTACAACTCACACATCTACCAGAATTATCTTGCCTATTAATCTAACCTGGAATCTGGAATTCCATTTGGACAGAGAGAGGCACTGCCATTGAGCAGTATCTAGAAAATCTAACAAATCACCATTCCTTTTTAACCACGTCAGTATTTTAATTGAAAAAAAGCCCTCCCTGAAAATGGAAAAGAAAAATATTCCCCAAATACATGAGTGAATGATCACTTTTGTCACTTCAGCTGCTGAAGAGACCTCCAAATAGACTAACAGAGAAGAGAACAAAACAGAAGTGTGATGGATAGGCAGTAGATGAGATTAGCTCACTGGACAGTCCTGACCTTTGCTGTTACATTGCTCTCCTTGTTACCTCTCCTTCAAAAAAACACAAACCGGAAGAAAGTTCACTCAAGCAGATACGAGGAGAAAGCTGGCATTGCAGGGAAAATGGAACCAACTTAAGTAGACATGAACCTCCCATTGCATTTGTCACAGCTCAACAAATGTTGACACGATAGTATTCAGTGATACTAATGTCAAACGTTAGCTTGCCTCTATTTACAAAAAAGAATAGGCTTGCTAAAATCAGCAGTCCTGTCAATAGCGTTTGGAGGATTCAAATCTCCTCAGACTAACAAATTTGGCAGACAGAAGATGTGGGATCTAAATAAAACAGTAAGAATTTAACCAGCAAAAGCTGTTGGGCAAATCTACACTCCAGTCGCAGGCAAGCTTCAGTTATGAATACTGTCACTAAAATTACACAAAGACTGAAGAATCTGCCAATTGCTTAGGCTGAGTTCACTTTTGAAATGTCAATAGCTGCTTAGTATTGCTATTACTAGCACTGAGTGGGTCCCCAACCCTTGTGTAACTCTTCAGACACACATCCAAGCGTCTGTCCTCAAAGGTTTCCAATGTAAGATCATAGGGAACAACTAGATGGGAAAATGAGTGAAGAAAACAGAGGAAATTATGAATGATTAAAAGATTACTTGAAATCTCATATTGAAATATGCAGCACTGAACTTAAGTATTTTACAGATTTTTAATAATTTATGTCATAGAAAAGCTTGGTTGTCTTTTTTTGTCTCAAATCCAGCTGCTTGGCCTTCTATGGTTTCCTACAGCATTCACCCTGTGAGGACTAGAATAGCTGCTTACATACAGTTTTAATGACAGGAAAGGTTTTTTTTTCTTTTCTTACTGTGTGAAAGATGACCAGCATCCCATTTGCCTTTCTGATCACATCTGCCTGAAAACAAAACTATATTTAATCGTTTAAAAATATACAAAACTCCTACTCTGGTAAAATTCCTTTGGGAACAGAAGCGATCCCAACACTCAACCTAGTAACTTCAGTAACTGTCAAAAATACTGAGAAATATAAAAAGGCCTACTATAAGGAAAAGAAATATTAATATGAAAAGTCAGTAGTTATGTATTTCCAGAACACATCAGGCATTTTCTTTTTGTCTGATTTAGAAGTATGTGGACCTTCACAATATAAACATCTGGACAGAAGTTAATAGTTTTAATCCATTCTACAACTTTTAATTACTTTCCCTTGATGTTTTTGACAACCATGACTGGCAGAGCAATCAAAAGCAATCATTTTAAAAGTCTGCTTGCACTAACTGCCCAGAAAGCTCCCTTCTTCAGAGAGGAGAGGACAATAAACTTTCTTTAATGTCCTCTAGTAAACTGCCGTTTTCCAAAATTATCTGGGCTGTGATCCAAGAGTATCTTTCATTAGCTCAAATAACGTAAGTAATTATGAGCAGATTTGCCAGTTCTGAAATCCAACAACAGTGTGTAGTTCTGATGCCTATGTTCTTACTGTTGGGATGGCAGTTTTGTTCTCCCTCAGTCTTTGTTCCTATGCAGTAATTATTCCTCACTGACCTTTACAAGTCTGGTGTCTTCTCTTTCAAGTCACAAAACAGACACACATCTCATCTGTTAGTCACTTGCTTTCCTTGCCTACTATGCCCACCATATTTGTTTCTTCTTTATTTGCTATTGTTTCCTCCATTATATTTACTAATTTTTTTTAATGTTGCCTCATGTGGTTTTAAAAATAATTAATTAGTGAGTTGAATTGTTTTTTACCCACATACATAGTTTTGGGAAGCTCGGGGCTTTTATAGTTCTTATTTCTGTACTTTTTTAGGGATCAAGTTATTAATTGTGTTGTGGTAATCCAAAAATATCAGAGGAATTTTAGCATGACCATGTTGTGCTGCATTTCAAAATGGACATTCAGCATTTTCAGTGATATTTATACCAGTGGATCTTCAAAACATGTCATGATATCAGTTCAACAGAAATAGAATTTTCGGTATGGTCCAGAGAGAGAAAATGGAGATGAAAATCATTTTGCTAAAGTTTTATAGCATAACAATGCTACATGAAAATGAAGGTGAGCATAAGCTGATGAAAAAAGACTCCTGGGAGCATCACAGACACTACATTTCTGCCTACATGATGCTAAGTTCATTGGTTAAAAATAAGTCTGGCAGGAGATAAGTCATATGCAAACAGATTGTACAAAGATTACTTAAAATTAGTATTCAGAAATTCATGTGGCTAAAAGCAATCTAAAGAAATTGCTGAAGCAGGAACATGGGGCTCTGATGTGACATGCTGCCATTATTTAAATCTTATCTCTATCCTTTTGTGGTTGTAATGTATAATTTACCATTTGGATTCTGTGCTCTGTGCTGTAATCTTTAAATTTTGCAGGAAATTCCAAACTATTACCGGACTATTTTTTAGAATGTTGAACATACTGCAAATTAGGGATTTTGAAGCAAAAACAACACTACCATAAAGCATATCTGTCTTTTTGCCTTGCCCCATCATCCTCGTCTGCACTGGGGCAGATAGGGAAAACCATTAAATGTGTTATTTTTATAACACATTTGGTGGGCTTCACTGACTGGTTTTACACTGATTGTATTCATCAGCACAAGCACCAGCAGATGACACGAGGACTGACGCGCCTCACTTCTTCTGCTATCTGCTGTTTGTGCACTGGAGCTGTGTTTTCAACAATTTTCCTGTGCAACAGTTATTTTTTTCCACCATATCACTGTAGAAAATCTCCTGTCCTGGAAGTCAAAAGTTTTTTTCTGATCTTTAATATAAAATTAATATAATGTTAAAGTTGAAAAGTCAGGAGTCCAAATGTGAAAAAAGCAGCAGAAGACAGACAGTCAGTGTACTCTTAAATCTCCCCATTTAAATTCTAAGCCACATGATACTGTGTTTAATTATATGAACACACAACATTTTTTTTTTCCAAAGGACTCCTACCACAGCTACTATAAATCAGTGTGACTCCTTTGTTTTTAAAGGAGCTCTGTTGATTTATACCAGCTGGATTCTAAAGGCTTATCTGTATGTCATTGTCTTCCTTTGCATCTCACCTTCCTTATGTCTTAGAAAATAAGGTTGTTAACATAAGAAATGTCTTTATGTTTATTTTTGTGGGAGCGGGAGCATTGCTGACAATTTATTTGGCTAAGATAGTCCTCTTACTGGTATCAAAATACTGTATGAAGTATTTTGCCCAAAAGTCACTAATTGCACTTCACAAGATTCTTTTAGCCTAATCTAATATGTGGAATCTGAGTCAGGAGGCCAAGCTTCCACGTGGGGAGTAGCACTTTACTCAGGAAATGGTCTTATTGATTCAAGGTGAGTAAAGGTGGCAGAATGGGCTTCTAAGTAACTTAGATTTACTCAGTGTCACATAGCTAACCCCAGCATGGTGACAGAGCTGCAAGCAATCCTCAGGAGGTCTTGCTTAGCAACATTAGAAATACTGCCTCTATTATTATCATTGGGCAGAAGCCTACACAACTAACGTTTTTAAACAATTACTGTTTTAAATTATAGAATTAAAATGGGTTCATCTAGCGGGCTGTACAATTCTATGTGCCTATCTCAGAGAACTTCCTTGCTGGCTAACTCAGTCATAAGGCACAATGAAAGGCAGAAAAATAAAGAGAACTTACTGTGCTGGGCAAGGATTAGTATTGCATAGTTTTGTTTCAATTAAAGGCTTCATCCGTGGACCACAAAAAGAGGAATTAACTCGTGTACGATGATCTTCCAAACAAATTGCTTTTGCTGTAATGTGTCCTATGGAAGTATTAGAAAAAAAATGTAATAAAATAAATGTTTACTCAAAATTCAAAAGAAAAATAAGTAGGAAAGAGTTTTATCTGATCCAGTCCAGGGGCATCCTTGGTACAAATCCATTGACTTGAACTAAATAAAACAGGACTTCATTTGGCAACCAGTTTTTTATGCTAACTTCCTTAAACAGTCTGCTGGCATACTGTGAAGTCTTAACAACAAACTAACAAAATATTCCTGAATTTCACATTTTTTTTCAAATTCAGGAACATAACATGGCATTTACTTGGGTCATCCAGTCCAATTCTCTGATATTATGGGCAATTGCATCATAGAATCTTATTTACATGACCCACTTAAAATTTAAAGGCCACTCAAAATTTTAGTTCTCTTTTTGTTTTTTTTTCTGCAAAATTTCCTATGTGCCACTTTTCTGCTTTCATGAGATCCTAGAATTACTTCCATTGGTGGAACATCCAGAATTTAAGAAGAATAAATACACATTCTGGTTCTGAGGAAAGCAAATACCCAGAGAAGTATGGTAACAAGAAGTCTTAGGTTATGTAGAATTTCAGAGTTTAAGTTTGATGAACTCAAATATTTGTAATTAAACAGTGAGGAGATCAGTGTGCAACTGTCAGTAAGGTTCTTTATAGTATTTTAGTCCTCAGTTGCTCTCTACAGGTAGATAAAATTTACTCATTATTTGTTATCTTTCTGTATTCCCAGGACACAACTACATCAAAGCACATATTTAATTCCCATGTTACTTCAACAGCAAAATATGTGCGCAGATTGACCTGAAGAAAAAGAGACTGCCATGGTAAGTGACATGAATTGAGACCATCATGATTTTTTCTTTCTACCACAGAGGAACTAGGAAAGGTACTTCATCTGTGCTATAAGTTGTCAGATTAAAAAAAGGGACCAGGTGATCACGGTATGTATTGTTACACATGCTTACAAAATTAAAGGCAGCTGAAATGTTGGAGATGAATGTGTAAAGAAAAATGAAAATGAAGAGCATCAAATATTAAGAAGTTACCTACCCCCACCACAGGTAGCTGAGCACTCTGACTGCACTGTCACCCAGGAGTGGCTGTGCTTTTTGACAGATGTCTTGTTCTCGTTCATTTTGGAAAATGTGTATTCCCAAGCAATCCCAGGATTTTTGCCTTGTAGCAGGATCTACAGATGAGTTGGGAGTTGGAGTTTGGTTTTAAGAAAAACAAACAAACAAACAAAAACAATTGGCGGGGTGTTAAAAAAAAAAAAAAAAAAGAAAGAAAGAAAGAAAAAAAAGTGATTCTGTGATTTGGAAGGAAGATTAAATAAGCATGATATATACATAATGTATTTATACACACCATGAAATAATTTTCCAGAGACCCAGTTCTTTGTTATTCTGAAACTCATCACAGCAATTCCTAAACTGGTTCTTTGGACCAACACCTGCAGGACATACAAGGACAGTGCAGAAAGAGTCTGTCTGTCCTTTTAGTAAGTCACGTGTCCAAAGAGGAGGACATTTTTTTCATACCTCAAGATCACAGTGATGCCGAGCTCTTGCCTGAACTAACAACTGCTATGAAGTTGTTGTATTTAAGTGGCCAAAATAAGAGTAAAGCTTAAAATGTCTTGCAGATATCCTGAAGTGTTAGGCTGTAAATATTTGTCTTCGAAAACTGTTCCCCGCTTCCCCACAACAGATGTAAGAAACAAAGCAAATGCATCCTAAATAACATAAATCAGAACACAGAAGGGGGAGGATGAGAAGATATTAAAAGAAAAAAAATGTGGCAACCAGCTTTACTGCTGTGGAGCAATATTATCCTGGTGCTTCAAGACAACGAATGGGAAGAGAGCAAATGATCCTTGGCATGTTGGAACAAGAGATGTTAGTATCTATCATTCAGAGAACAACCTCACAGTAATGTCAGGAGCTTGCAGCCTCCAGCTGAGTGAGAGCCTCTGCGTAGCTCCTGTACATCATGCAGGCTGCTCTGTACACATTTAAAGTCATTGGGCTACACTCCCTTCTTCTGCATTGGGAAGTAGATACAGTTTTTACAGGGAGCTGAAAACTGTAACTTCCTCTCCTAGCCAGCAGCCAAAACTAGAGCCCCTTCCCACCCTTGAAACCACAAGAGGATATGTACACAAAGCAGGAACTGCATCACATTCAGGTTTCTTATATCCTGTATCATCCCAGCTACAGATTAAAAGGGCAAAAATCAAACTCTGGAAAAGTACTGGAGACAAAATATTGTGCAGCACAAAACCATATAATTTAAAGTCCCTGGCACTCAGTTGAAAAATGTTATACAATGCATAATGTTCAACCAAGTTTTCATCAGGAATGCAGTGCTATTGCAAGGTTACAATTTTGTCAAAGTAATGAGCATATAAAAAGTTTTCTATCGTATTTTCAAACATTCATTATAAAGCCTTCCTTTAACAACCCAATAACTGAAGTCTGCACATACAGCCAAGTTATCAGACCTACAAATTTGGAAAGACCTCCACTGCTAGTTCTACTTAACTGGATACATTCCAGCATCTTTTCAGCCAACTGGCATTTGCTCCCAAATTTACAGCTGGCAAAAAAACCTCCTTAAACATTTCCAGTTCCTCAATACTGTTTAATGTCTACCTTTAACACACCAACCACCTGACTTCAGACACAACACTCAGCAGCTCTGACCGCAGGGCGCAGAGTTATAAAATTTACAGCTTCTTGAGTTTGAAAACCACAGACTCTGTGGCTGGAATCTGCCAGATCTACTCTGAAGAAAAAGGACTGTGGCTTTTGCTTAGGGCATAAAATGTTAAAACAATGGATAAATTGAATCCTCTTGAGTAAAGAACCTTTTCCTTTTGCTGCTAATTTTGATTTCAAAGCTAAACCAATAAGTTTTCAAAACTAGCTGTGCATCTGCCTCATTCTTCGAGACTCCCTTTTTTTTTTCTTTCTTTTTTCTTTCTTTTTTTTTTTACTGTGGTTATCCTATGTCTCCTGTGCAGTACTCCATTTTGCAGGTCAAAATGCTAAAGAGGCTGTCAGTATGCCTTCTTATGATTGAGCCTTTGTGCTTTTAAGGTGATCTGAAGTTGCTTGCAGTACACTGAAATAATACAGATCAATTTACACAGGATAAACTCCTCTTTCTCCCATAATAATCTAACTAATGTACAGGAATATATGCAAGAGTCTAGCAGGTTAGCCAGATGTAAAAATGACCTAGTCTCTGCGAAGGAGAAATAGGCAACTACTACTTACAAAGTCAATTTTAAGCAAACAGCCAAGTAAAGGAATAATTACTGTTTACCTGGATGCGCTTCCTATATCTTCTGAAAGAAAATATATTTTCTTTTTTAACTCACTCTGCATGCGCATCATTTATGAAATGGGCACGAGCCCAGACTTTAAGCCCCCACATACATGGTAGCTTTGATTTGCATCTCCAAATTGCATCAACATTTCCTGGGTCCCTCCCATGTCATGTAAGTCTTTGATAATTTCTTGAGGCGCACGTTAGAGCTAAGCTGTTTCCACTGAGCTATAAGTTACACCAGTGAGGGCAAGCTAAGAAGCTTGTTGGTGCAGATCAGTGTCTGGCTATGTTATTTGGGTTTTCAGAAAGATGCTTGTGAGACTGCAACTTTTATCCACTCTGAGTCTACATGCCATTTAATAAATGTATTAACATCCAACATGATAACCCAGATTCTGATTTCTTTGATCAGTCAAGGTTAATCTCACTGGCATTCACAAATTCAGCTTGTTTTGAGTAGTGTAAATGTAAGCATGGAGTATATGATGCTTGTGGAAAGCTGTTACAAACAGTTAAAAAACAGGATCACTGGCTCAATGGGCAGTTACATGGGATCCCTGACCATGGCTAACACCAGGAGCTTCAAAGGAAAGTGAAAGAATACCTGTAGAGAAAATCATCACTAAAGGAAGAATTGCAGCTACGTTGGTTGCTTAAGCCAAACCTTAAAACAAAAGAGTTTTTATCTTTTCAATATTTCTAAAGTCACTTTAAACAAAATCTTAACTAAAAGCTTATGACAAACAGTTTTTTTTCAGGAAAATCCACTAAGGTCATTAAAAGGGAAAAAAAAATAATAGAGTATCCTTGAGAGGTCCTGCATGATCTCATTCCTACTTCAGCTGTTTCAAATTTATCTTATGTTGTTATTGTGTCTCCATTTTTTAAATTTTTTTTATTTTTTACTGTTCACATGCCAAACGTACAACCTTCAGGGACGCTGTCCAGCTAGTCTCTCTTCACTAAAGGAGAACTCTTTTATCTGTTGTATTGAATCAACATCTGTATCTTATAAGCACATCTTAGCTTTCTTTAACTTACTTTCTCTTTAGGGGAAATCAGTACAAATTTATCATCTAGTAGCTAATAATAAATGTAATGTTTTATAACTACAACTTGGCTTTCTCCCAGTGGCAGCTCTACCATCAGAAAAGTCTTTCCACCTGGCCTTCTTTCTCTTCTTTTTTTCCCCTATTGACAAAGAGGAAGTGATTTACTGATTTTAATTAGACACTTGCCTGCTTTCAAGATCCATTAGCCTTCCTGTGAATATTTACCTCTTTGTAAAGCATCCTTTCCATCTGTTACTTACCGCTGTCAAAATAAATCACATTTTTTTCACCACTATTTCACAATTCCTTGATCAGATATTTCACCAAGTCTGAGGTAAACATCAATGAAGGCACTGATTGTATTTCATCCTGAAAAATGTTACAGGGCTTTCTCAAATCAGATAGAAGTTAATTCCTCATTCATTTACTGATGGAATGGACAAATCAATCATCAAACTATTGTGTTTTTAAGTTAGCTTATACAATATTCTTGGGGTTGGCCTAGTAGTTCAATTTCTTTTGCACTGTCAGAGTCTTTCCCTTAATTCAAGTCAGTGGTGGAAGATGACTGAATATTTCAGCAAACCGAAGTCATCAGTGACTTCCCCTCATACGTTGAGACCTGTGTCAATGGAGCCCTCTGATGTCCCTGATGCTCTGTGAGCATCTTATGGAAAGTAATTTCAGCATTTAGAGGTGATGACTTTCAGCCCTCATTTCCTAATCTAGATGAATGAATGACAAATTTACTGTTCGTTCTTCCTCAGGTTAAGTATTTTTCAGTTAAGATAAAAATACTGTCAAGGTCTTTAAGTTGGCAGTGGTGACCTTACATGACTGACAAATAAATAAGCTGAATATATTCAACTACTTTTAAAAAAATCCAGTATGTTTCCATTTGAGATGAGACAATTATGCTACAGAAATCATATTTTCAAACCTGGTATTGATTTCTGATCCTGAATTATCATTTAACTATCATATTTCTACCATGTTGACCTTTGTTATTTCCTGTCTCATTTGAATTTGGACATTTTGGGAACTGCCTTCTCAACCCCTGAATATTTCTCATTTAGGCTATTATTGGTTTCTACAAAGCCACAATCACCAAAGTATCAATATTACAAACAGCCATTTCAGAAAGATTTACAAATTTTGAAGGGCACTGGTATACACTGCTTTGCTTTTGCTACATCTGTCAGCTTACTTCTTCAACAGTCCAGAAGGTGCTTTTGATAAATTCTTAAAATCTCATTTAAATCTGCATTTAGACTTCCAGAAGATGTACTCAGGAAATACTCGTCCTACAGTTTGAATTGTGCATTCTTCACACAATGTTCTCCTCCTCCTCAAAAAACATTTGGCCACTGAATTTTGTAATTTTCAGTCCCACAATCTAGCTGAAGTACACAATTGCTGTTCTTTGTCTTCTTTGGTCTGACTGGTTCCATAATTACACATACATAACATATGTAAATATATATATGTGTGCATTTGGGGTTGGTTTTTTTGTTTTGTTTTTTTTTTTAATTCCAGGATAGATAAAAAAAGTATTTTGTGATTTTCGTCTCTCATCCGTTACTGAATAGGACTGCAAAGTCTGATTAAATGACACGTGTCAGCTTAGCTATTGGAAAAACCTGATAGAAAAACACAGATGCACAGGAACATGCTGTACAATGAGACATAAATATGAAACATAGTATGACTGTAAGGCTGAACTATTACTTGTGGTATGCAAGACAATAGGGAATTTCAAGGTTTTTTTCTTATTTAGGTTTCATTCTTCCTTCTTAATACATGCTTCAGATGTCTCTTTCAAGAAAATATTTTGGAGAAAAACTGCATTTCAAAGGAAGTGATTGCCTTGAGCACAGATGTGCTAGACCTTTCTGGACCCATGTTTGCAGAGCACTGCTCCCATCCTCTCCTGTGAATGTTGCTCAGAGGACGTGTGTAACCTCAACCTTCTGGATGCAGCAGATTGATTTGCATCCAGAAATGCAGTTGAAACCCTGGGTTGCTTGGGTCACCACACAAATGTCTAGCAAAACTATGACTACACAACTAAGCACAAGCTCTGCTAATCTGTCTTTCTGATCATGGTAGAAAAGTACAAAAACTTGTATTTGGTGCTTGCTTGAAAAATTCCAGTATTTACTCATGCAGTTTATTCAGTTTCTCAGTCCCCGCAGTGTATGTTTTTACAAGGACCTCCACTGAATTATTCTGGAGAAAATCGAATCCAGAAAATAATTATTAAATTGGTGTTGAATATAACATAATTAAAAATAAAGAAAAAATATTTCAATTACAGGAAGAAATTGAAGTCCGGACCCTGGAAAGCTTCATCTTACTGAAAAGCAACTTAACTGGATAAAAAATTTGCTGGCAGGATTTATTTTGTACAATTCTTTGAAAGTTACAAATGAGATAAAAGCAAATCTACAACATAGCATGCTTAAATGTTCCATCATTCAGCCTTCCAATGGTTTCTAGTATTTATTGTTGAGTGGGACTTGTTTCACTACTATATTGCAAATAGATATTCAGCAATGTGTGTTTTCACACAGAAATGTGTTCTTTAGTTTTCACTGGCATTTTTTTGCTGCTTAGTTATTGATAAAGCATAAATAATGGAGATCTCTGAACAAACAAGATTTTGCATATTTTCCAGAATTCAGCTTGTTGCTTAAATTATTTAATGACATCTTTATTACAGCTAACAGATACATATAATTGGGGAATACATAACTTTAACATTTGCAGTTGTTAGAATCCCTAGTTACTAAAGTCAGTGGTGTAGGTATTTCAATAAAAATACAAGAAAAGTTTAAATAAGCTTTTGTAGGAGCAATAGCCTCGAGTTAAATGCTAAATCTTAATAAAACTGTTTAGCATAATATGATAGGATGAAAATAGAAGTGGTACTTGGCATTGTTTTTTCTTTAATCTTTATTCTGTGAAGTATTTGCATGACATGCAGCCAAGTAAGTCATCTAGAGGCAATTTATTATTCATACTTTAGTTCTGTTATAATGGTGTTCAATTTACTTTGTATTATGACAAACAAAATTCCTGAGAGTTCAGATTAGCATTTAATAACATTCATAAGTACGCTTATTTCTTTGTTATATGGCTATTTTGGAAATGATTTATGGACATGGAAGCATGTCTGTAACTTGTAGGCCAAAACTCTTCTTTGGACTAAAATGTTCTTGCTAACCTATACTTTAAAAAGGGATTCAAAGTGTGATAATTTGCTAAAATACACACCTTTTTCCTATGTCAAACTGTCCATCCTAAGGTACTTTAACACATGTTCAAGGTCTGTGAGCTTCAATGGTGCTTAAATAGATGCTTAAGTACATTACTCAGTATGAATAATGGTAAGGCTCCTCAGTATTTAAAATAAAACTTGACTGAATAGCTCTGAAAGTTTAAATAATCCTTGAAGAATGTATTTCATATCACAGTCTATATTTGTTGTGTTTCTAAGTTTAAAGGAACAAAGCTGTGTAATGGAAACAGGATGCAGATTTCTTGGTTAACCGCTCCTGCTAAACTTGTGCAGAGAGCAGTGTTCAGTTACGGTGTTACGTGATAGGATGAAGAACCACCAACCACTGCCTCAGAGTGGGTACAGCCCTCATGCTCCCCACATACTCTCTAGAGAAAGGGGTGTTTGCTAGTGAGCTGGAGAGGGTATTGCTGGAAGATGTGGGAAGGAATTGAATCTCTCCTGGGGAGTGCTTCTTCCTTCTCCCATGACAGGATTAATCAAAACACACATAACAGACAAGTTAAAATGCAGGGATTTGCTAGAGCCTTCCAACAAAGCAGGACAACTAATGTGGTGAACGATCCACTTAGGTGATTCAGTCAGATATTGACCCTCAGATGTTCTGATACATTTAAACAGAAAATCTAGTAAGGCGACCCAATGCAGAGATGTTTCCCACAACAGAAGTACTTGTGGCTCATTTTCAGTGCATCGGTGTATCAAACCATCTATGTACCAAATTTACTTTCTCCTCAACGTAGTCTCAACACAGGACATCTGGCAGACAGAGTAAGTAGTACAAAGTCGAGTGGGAGATAAACATATACAAAAGTTTTTATTCTAGATGCTATCGCCAATAAAACCGAATTAACAGAAACTACCCAGGAGCCTAATGTGTGGTGCTTAGACCATCTGTGTCCCAAGGTAGACGTAAAAAGGACTACACGTGCCTGCATTTTCCAAGGTACTATTTGAAAGTGTTACTTTTAAGCCCTATAGCATAACTGAGATTTGTTTTTTTGCATCACTAAGTTTTATAGCACACCACTTGTGGGATGTGCTTATAATCACTACTACCATTGTGCAGCAAAGGAGAAATAATGCTACACGCTATGTTCTATGCACCTTTCTTTTCACTGAATTTGTGACAGTTTTGTAAACTTCAAACCTTGATGAACTGCTGAAAGGCCTTTCAATCTAGCATGACTACACAATTAAGTCTGAATACTATCATGACTCAACGCTATTCTTTAATCTTTCTGAGAGCTATGGCACAGAGCTAAAGCTGTCGTTACTGATTCTGTAATAGACATCAAGGGAAGAATAAATAGAAAAAAGCTTACTTCAAAGACCAGCGTCTCATTAGTTGGTCCAGCTGCATATAGACTCTCTGGATGGTTAAATGAGCGCTGATAATCAAAAACTGTTCCAGCAAAAGGAAACTTTCCTGGCCAGTCAATTGTCCAGTCTCCTGTTAAATAATACTTTTTACTGAGGTTGCGCACTGCGAGGTAGCTGGTGGAGATCTGCATTTCATGGAGGTGAATGCTGCGTGCTCCTGCTGGGACAGTGACCACAGCATAGTAGTCTGAAATAAAAGAAGTAAAGCAACATTTTTGCAATTGTTGTACAGACAGAGAAGGCTTCTCCTTCTTGAGCCAATTTGAAAGATACTGAAGGCAGCTGTTCTGATCTACCAAAGTTACTCCGTTTCCATAAGAAGAAAGCAGTTCTGATTTTAACCCCCCTATGCAGTCTGTAATCAGAGTGACTCTGAGGTATTTCAATTCCTAGAATTTTTGTGTCACTCAAGACAAGAAGCAGCAAGTTCACCTTAGAAAAATGTAGAACAGAATAATGATGGTTTCACTGTAAATGTTTTACTATGTTTTCCCTGTATTTCTCTGCAGTAGGGAAGGTCCTACTTCAGTCATCAACAATCTTGTTGAGGTCAGATGCACCGTGATAGAGCCCCCACAGTGCCCCATATAACACTGGATCACTACTTCATTCTACAATCAGTTCATACACTGCTGACAGCCTCCAGCACTCACATTGCACACAGCTCATTTTACAAAGCATAGTTAGATTATTCTAGTATTATATTTCTATATAACAATATCCTAAATAATTTCCTGCTACATCTCACTGTAGTGAGATGTAAGATGTCACACATCTTATATCTTCAATTAATGGATCTGCGAATTATCCATGGGGGTAAAGAGATTGTGCTTCAGTGAGAGGACTTTATAGCAAACCTGTGATAGACCACTAAAGAAAAGTCTTCATCCTAGTGACTGGCTCATCCTCTATATCAACTGGATTGCTTTCAATCAATTTAATTTGAAAATGGGCATGGAAATACTCTCCTGTTTGGCATTATGCTGTGTTTCACTTCTTATGGTACACATAATGGGAAATTCCATTGTCCCATTCCAATCAGAACTATTGACACACTTGCACAAATCCTAAAATCTTTTTAAAAAGGAAATTCATACATAAAAGGAAAGTGTTTTAAGAAACAAGAGGAATGCCTGCAGATTAACTAACCAAGACTTATGTTCATAGCTTTCTTGTTACCAAGAAACAGGAGAAATGTGAACTCTTCTCTCACTCTCCCTGTGATTTTCAGTTCACATCTGGACTTTTAACCACTGCCCTAATGAGCAAGGAATCATATATATTACATGGGGATACAGCAGAGCAATGAGTTGATGATCATGTGAAACAGCTTTGCTTACCATTAGCTTTGTGCTGGATCAAGTATTGGCCTTTAAAGAACTTGCATGTTGAATTATCTCCTTTACAAACTCCACAAGCATCCAGTACAGCTTTGGAACCAAGTCCATGATCACACCCTACTTGCTGCAACCAAAAGGCAGAAGTGAAGGACTCAAACACAAGAGATTTGAAGAAACAGCTGCATTTTCTACAAAGGAATCAATTTCCCACTTATTATTATTAAAAAAAAAAAAAAAAAAAAAGGAAAAAAGGAACAGTAAGAGACATTAGGATTGTAAGGAACTTAATTTTATCTTACTTCACAAATTCCATCAATGCAAACGTCGTAATTATTCGGAGAACACAAGGTTCCATCCTTCACTTTGCTGGACATTGCAAAGAAGAAGTCAAAGTCTTCAGCTGTGCAGTACAATTTACACCTATCTTCCTCTGAAGGGAAAAAAAAACAAAAACAAAGAAGTATTACTAGACCTGGGGCATGGCTTAAAAATAAACAAAAAAAGCAACACTAAGCATCCAGCTGCTTCTTCCTGCATCCTAGGTGACAATTAGCAGCTACAAGAATTAATTGTGTCCTGACATGTTAGGATCCCAAGATAGGTGGAATTACAGCCAAATATCCTTTAAAACAATGTGTGGGTTTAATGGTCCACATACTCAGAGAATTAAGAGTTGAACAGCAGTGTAAAAGCAGGCACATTCTGTGAGCTTTGCTGATGTGGCCATGATTTCAGCTCTACTTGTACCCAGTTTCAAATTTCATTTTTTATTAAGAGAAATTGGAAATTGTAATATTTGTTCTTAAAGTTTATTAAAATTTTAAAAAGATAAGATTGCACAAGTGCTCAGCTGGAAGCTAGTACTGGGAACAGGTTTCCCCTAAGCAAGGCACATTTCCTCTAAAAAGTCCAAGCAACTGTCAATCAAATTTCTTCTTATTCACATATAGTGCTTATAAGGGACTGATAAATTATATGCTGGCCAATACAGTGATGCAATTGTATGTGTTGACACAAAGTATCATTTTAATACCAATAGAGCAATATAGAATGTTCAGGAACATGAAATTAAATTTGAAATAGTATTCTTTTTCTTTCAGTTGGGTTTTCAATTGTAATTAGGACTCCACTTTCTACAGAGGCAAAGCATCTGTAGCAGTTTTGAGAAACAGACCATGTTATCAAGAGTACAGTGGAGAATACTGATGCAAAGTATTTACAGAATAAAGATGCGTAAATTAAAAATATTATTTAATTCCACAAAAGACAAGAGACAGCTATTGATACCTAAATTTTATAAAGATCTCTCAGTGAAAGATGACTTCAAAAGATGTACGTCAGTACATTGTTTATCTTTCTGATTCTTACGGGACTGTAGCAGTAGAAAAGTGAGTTTTGTTTATGATTAGATTTTGAAATCTGAGACCATTCCGTAGAAAAGAAGATTCTGGTAGTTTTACTGTGTGAGCTCACATTTCCCATGCACAAAAATTAATGGCATTTTTGTTGTTGTCTATTATTTTGGCTTTATACTAAAATATATCTAATATAATATTAAAGAAAGGAACAGCAATGGTGAGGGAGTCATGATAAGGACAAAGATTTAAATTCTCAACCGAAATGAACTCTGCGTGTTCGTACAGATGGTATCACATAAGAGGACGGATTCTGCTGTGCTGGAAAGCAAACATACCTCAAATAAGCCAACTGAATTTCTGTTTGCTTACATCAGGGTGATATTTGCCTAACGAATATGGATGAATTACAGCTGATAGCTTGCTTCCTGCAATTGCCTTTGTCCATCGAAGCTGTGGCATAATTACCTTCCACTTTAGTATATGGTTTCCATTTGTAGTACCATCCCCGGAAAGGTTTGCTGTTGTATTCTGCACACTGCTGGGCACGGAAGTCCAAACTATTTGCTGGACATGGCTGATTATTGCAAAGTTCATAAATACGACTGGAACCTTGGCAGAATTTGCCACCATACTGTGGCCTTAAAAAGAAAGAAAAGAAAAAAAAAATCATTGGCAACACCTACTTTTTATGTGATTGGCATGTTACACACACATTAACAGAGAAAATAAGAGTTGTCTTGGGGAATCGGTATTTCTTACGCAAACCATTAATTTTCATAGTTGCTAAAACCCAGCAAAGCAGTTGCCATGAATTATCTTCATGGATCACTGCAATCTCAGCAAAGATGCAAACATCTAGAGGTGAACAGTGTTTTCGCTAATTAAAATTTACAGGGCTATTTGTGTTGGCTGATTTCACTCTTTTTATATGGCTATCCTTACTCTGCTGTAATGCAAATGAACATGTGCAAAAATTGCCTATCACACTAGGAGTTAATAAAGAATAACACAAAACCGATCAGTGAGAACAAAATAATCACATTTCGTTGTTTTTATTTTCTGGTAAATCGTTTTTTAAAAGCTTGGTTTAAAACAGTGAAAGGTAGTAGGAAAGTATGCATAGTTGCCTCCTGTAAGAGACCACTGATATCTGTGGGTAACTTCAAATGTATCATATCTGCTTCAACAAACCATAATTTCCCTTACTCTGGAGAGGATGAAAAGAATGCATTCTGTTAGTTTGCTCATATCTTAAGCTATCAGAATAATATGTACGTGTGTGTGTTTGTTACTACTTGATCTATGCACACAGCTGTAAGCCAATGTAAAAATGTAAGAACTGCATTTTTTAAAGTGACTGAAGGGTCTCATAAACTGCTGAGAAATATACTCACTCACTTTTTTATTCCCTCTGGATCTCCTAAGAATCCACTGATGTTATTTTTGCAGTTCCATTGCTCTCAGATATATATCTGCAAGCATTGAACCAAGTCTTCAAAACCCCAAACTCTTAAGAACTTTGTGATACTATATTATTTCTTGCATCAAATAAAATAAAAAAAAAAAAGCAACAATTCTTCACACATCTATACTATGATATTTAAAAATTAGGAAAACTTGGAAAATAAGCTATGATCTTTCAGTGGTTGCCATGAGCATATTAGACACACACACACATTAGGGAAAAATGAGCATAAAACATATGAGATAGTAAAAGTACTTAGACAAATTATTAGTTATTTAATAATTAGTGGTAGTTAAGATAATTTTAAATATAAATACTACCAAATACATATTTAAATGTAAAATATTACATAGAGATGATAGCTAAATGTATAGTTAATATAAAAGGTATGGGTGCAGCAAGTATGATCAGCATTGCTTGTTTAAAGCCTTAAAAAGCATACTGTAAACTGTAAGCTGTACCAAGTATCTCAAGCAACTTCTGACTATGGAGTAATACGGACACAGCTTGGTGCAACAAGAATGAGAAAATGCCCATACATTTTATTTTTACACCATTTGCTTACTATAAATTTTAATTCTCATACATCTAACCCATTAACCATGCTGGGGCTTGCTTCTCGTGTTTTGAGTCGCCTTGGAATGTGCACAATATCCGAATTTTCTCGAAGAGAGAAACACTTTTCTACTCCATTTAAAACTGAGTTGAAGCACCAGAGAAACATACTGTGGAAGAAACACTTTAGCTGACCTTTTCTTGTGCTCATCTACTAACTATGCCGATACTAGACAGTACAGCAGTAAAGGTCTTAGAGTCAGATTTTCTGTCTTAGGTGGTGGCAATTCATTCCTTGAAGGGCAGGAAGGATGTGAAACATCCATGAAGTCCAGGAGTGTTTGTGTTGACTTTGCAACTGGGGGAGCTTGCAGTTAAGTCAGCCAAGTGTTGGGTTCTTACTCAAGTCTCTACAGATTTTCTTTTCAGCTTCAGCACATGTATGATTTTTTTGACCTCTTCTACCCCAGAGAACAAATCTGCTTTAGTGTACAGAAAAGAAGCAACCTTATTCCAAGTAAATGCCACCAAATAAATGATATAATAGAATTATTTATGGCTAGATCATGATCTCTAGCCACAGGCTTGTATTTGAAGATGGTATAAAATTCCACCAAACTAGGGAAACACTTAAACAGGCATTCTGTTCTCCAACCCTGTCACAGCAGTATTTTGATCTTACAGTACACTCTCATTACTGAAACTGCTGGCCAGAAAATCCATAGAAGCATTTCCAACTTCCTTTCTTACATCATGATGTCAGGAAGTGTTAAGTAACTCACAGGAATCTAAAGGGCTATAAAAGCAAATTTCAGGGAAAAGGCTATTATCTACACTGATAAAATCATGCTTCTGTTAGTTGGTTTATACCAACAGGTTTTAGCTTTGAGGCTAACAGTAGCTCTGTGAGTATTACCATGCTCATTGGTATTCCACTATAGCAGTATAGTGCCCTGAGTGCAGATCAAGCCTAAACTTTCATGTGTGTACCTTCCCAGCTTTGGCATAGGCTGGTAAAGATGCTTGCATGAATAAATGCTGATAGAACTGAGGCCTTACTGATGATAACTGGAGAAGTAAGTAACTAAGCAAGAAAGGATTGCAAAAGATCTGTGTCCAAAGAATGAATTGTAAAAGCAGCATGAGTACAAAGCTGCCAAACTCCACTTCATACAAGAGTCAAATATTAAAATGCTACAAGTGGAACTTAAATAAATCGTACAGTTTCTACCCTTTTCAGAATACACTTAATGAACAATGAAGGAAAATAAAATTGCTATTCACTGGAATGCAACATGGAGTATAAAATCATGGAAGTAATCTGATGAGGGGAAACATTTAATACATTAAACTGAATAGGGAATTAAACTGAAATTTCTGGACTACTTTTTTTCCCATGGTTTGTAATTAATTTAATTCAACTTCCTACTCATGTAATGGCCATGTTATGACAGTGTCACAAAGATGGACAATAGTTCTCTGCACATATTCAAAAGGTCTAAAATGTCTTTCACAATCAGAGATATGATTTAGGTATTCATTTAAATCTCTCACTCTTTAGGTTCTTTCTCAGCAAACTATTAACTGATTTAATATATTTGTATCTTGGAAAAGTACCTTGATTGTAAAATGTGATGTGTGAAAACCAGATCCACGAATTTACACTGGGACAATTTAGAGAAACATAGTGATTTTAGCAAATCTTGCTGGCCATGTTCTACAGATGACCTCCATACGTGTTTGTTATTACAAATTCACACAGAACTGAGGTGATAATTCAGAAGCCATAGCCAGAGCTGCTTGGGTATAGACAAAACATCCATCTTGTAATTATCGAACAAAAGGAAATTGAATTGGTTGGATATCATTTTCAAGAGGTGAATTTCACATACAAGCACAGATAATGAGATTTTCATAAGCAGCAGCCTGGAGCTACATTCCTCACCTGTCTTTAAGCTTTTAAGTAAGGTGTGTCACCACTGAAATCATCAGAAACCTAGAAGTTTCCCTCAGTGTTCCTAAGTCAGTTGTTCAGAAAAAATGGAGTACTAATCTTAAAAAAAACATGTTAGAGTCCAGTCAGTTCTTCAGAGATCCACAGCCCCTGTCATAATCTCTTATACAAACACATATTATTTATTGGCATTCTCAGAATTTTGCTATCCAAAATCATCTGTCAGGCATTTGAACAAAACAAACATTAGCTCCTACACAAACCTGGATTAAGAAGACTGAAATAAATATCTTACGTATGAAATAATATATATATTGAAATGTATAAACATCTGAAATGTATTTCAGAAGTTCAGAAAGAAAGGAATCATTATTCTTTGTTTATCTGTAGATTTAGAAGTGAACAATGAACAGTCAGTAGGCTATAAATCTTTCCATATGGTTTAACATTGAAAATGGGTAGGATCATTTTTCTAATGATTCTACTTACATACGAAAGTTCTGTGATGTGAAATACAGTCACCTGAATATTCATTCACTGTTATACAGTGTTGTGTAGATGGCTTTTATACAGTCCTTTAATCACTCTTACTCTGAGAGAGATTTGCAGTTTATTCTCTTTGCTCTGGATAAACTGGAGTTACTGGATAAACACTACTGTAATAAAATTAGATTTTGTAGAGATACAGTCCAGTTCTGACATTTGGTTTTACATCAGGTTTTACAGAAGTTAGAATAGATCACTCTGAATGCAAGTTTTAAATTCAAAGTGCTACAACAAGGCACATTTCAAAAAGAAGACCTTTGCATTAACATCATTTGAAATCATTACTAATTATTACAATGAGCCAATCTGAAACATTGCAACTAATGTACTTTTTTCTGCCACAGGGGGAGAGCGACATCCATACATGCAAATGTAGCAGGAAAAACAGGCTCTAAGGTAAGAAAAAGATTTTGATATATGTATGACAAAATTAAGGCTTTATTCTCTTGCTAAATACTTTTAAAAATGAAAATATCCAACTAGTTTTATGTAAGAAAAACCACAGAGAAATGACAGAAAAGGTTGAGAATGCTCTGCTATGAATCTGCAAAGATTGACTGACTGAGGGTAGTAAAGACTATTTTAACTAATTTACATTTTTGCATTTTCCCTTAACATAATATATGAAGCTTGGATATTACTACTGTAGCACTCTATAATAGGTATGAGGGTTCCTTACAGCCTCATATAAACTTCTCATGTTTTCTTTTTTTCTATTATTATTATTACTGTAGTTTAAATGCTGTTTTTATTGTGTGCAATGACAAATTCATATGTATTTGCCTGTTAAAGTTTTGTATGAAATAGTGAAATCTTTTTTTTTTTTTTTTTTTAGTAAGTTGCAATAATTTGAGTACTTGGAAAAGATTTTGATCTGATAACATTTTATTTCTACCATGAAATAGTAGTGTGTGGAATAGTAGTATTTACAGCAGTAAGACATTCACTAGAGGAACAAACCAGAAATGTTTTATGAGGTACCATACAATTCTATGGCTCAGCAACTTTATGACCTGTGAAACGTGGAAGAATACAAAGAACATGGCAGACATACAAAGTCATCTGTCTACAACCATTTTGATACTGACTTTAAACAACTTTGGTTTATTATACAAGATAGTATGATCCCATCAGGAGTCTTTTAATAGCTTATAAGAATTATTTCACTTACTCTTAAATTATTAGGTGTGAATGTGTCTGTGTGGCATTTCTCTACTGCAGCAGGTGTTTGATAAACTGCAGTGTCACACAATAAATTCAAAAAGTTGGGCTGTATAGATGTTTCTGTGTTCCAGAAGTCTTCAGTCAGCCACTGCTTTCTACTAGCAGAACATACGCCTGTCCTTCAGCTACTGACTGGTCTTACTGGACATGGAAAAAGAGCCTGAGAAGCATTTCACACATATTTCTCTCAAGAAATTGACTATATTCTTTTTGTTTTCTTTTGTTTTAATAACATAAATAGTATAAAAACAATACCTTTTCATATCTATGTCTTACTTTGGATTGTTGCAGTGTCTTTCTTGATATGTGACCCCACTTCCACAAGTCCGAGTACACTGTGACCACTCAGACCAGGCAGACCAGTGGCCATTTACAGGCTTGGGTCCATGATCACCATATTTGACACACTGTCCTCTTCGACACCACTGCCAAAAGAATGCCAAAAAATATCCCATCAGAGTTAGTGGTACCTAGTAGGTGCAAAACAGAAAAAAAAAAAAAAAAAAATAGGACATTTAAAAGCTCAAGTGCTTTAGCCTAATAATCCAAATGTTTCCAATTGAGATAGTTCTCAGTTTGACAAGAACTCTGAAGTAGAACATTGTCCAAGCTCTGAGTTTAAGATCTTTAAAGTACAAGTCTTCAAAACTGTTCTTTTGCAGAATATATTTTTTTGGCTAATGTTCTCCAAAAAATCCATGTTAACTGATGGTCCTGGGCTGTCAGAACCCCAAAATTTCCCACGTTATTTAAAAATTCTGCTAAAATGCTTCCCCTTTTGTCATTCACTTACCATATTTATACCACAAGCTGTTCCTTCTGCTGCTGGCATGAATTTTGTTTCACATCTGTGACCCACTTTATGGCACCAGAGAGATTTGCAAATATCCTGAAGAGAAGAAGAAAAAATACTAATCCTTCATCACAAAGTTGGGTCAGTTTCCCTTTTTTCTTGTATAACTTTATAAATCCTTACCAGACTTCCAAGTTAATGCATAGTAGTAAAACAAGAAACTTCCTCCTTTTGCCACCTCCCACATCCCATGAAAGTTTTCATCAAAGCTGTATTGCCTGTTCATTTCCTTAAGCATAAGGAAATAAGCATAAAGGCAAGGTCTTGGGTCTTATGTATTCAACTGCACTTCTTACGACTCCTGAAAAGAACAAATTTCCCTTTGAAACTCCTCTGGAATTATGATATCTCTTAAAGGGGGCAAAAAGCCTTCAAAGCAAATTGCCAAGCAAGGTGTGGTAGATAAACAGTCCTGGCATCTGGAAACCTCAGTGTTATTTTTACATATTTACAGCGTTACAATAATATCAATAGGTACCTTTACAAAGCTGAGGTTGCACACTTTTGCTCTTATTCCAAATTGCCATTTGCACTGGGTGTCAGCATCATACATCTGCCCTGGCAGTTTGTCAGGGTATTTATACTGTCCAGTTTGCTTAGGTTCATCAATCAGGCAGGCAGCTTGAGCTGTACTATAATGAGAATGTAGTAATAATGACTGTGATCTTCGTATCAAAACAATTTGTTACAGAACAGTAAAAACGCATAGCATGGTATACAGTACTTTTAACTAGTTTTATAGTCATGTACTGAAATAAGAATATCTTACTAGATATAGATAAGAATATCTACTGAAATAAGAATATTGCAGGAGCCAAAAGATCTTGACACATCTTGTTGATAGCCTGACCTGCAAACTTTTATGGAGGCAAGAATTTCCAGGCTTTGGCTGTTGTGACAAGAAAGAATTATGTCACTTTCTTCAGTTCTCTTTATTTGCATATAACCAAGAACAAGTTAATCTATTCTGCTTTTTTCCTGAAGTGGGTTCCCAAATCAGGAAACAATGGAGACAACACAGATACCAGCTCATTTCAGTGTTCACATAGTGTGGATTGACAAACAGGAGCCTGCTGCAGCTTGTGTGCTTTAGGCCGGCTGCATCCAGCTAAATGCCAAAGCTGTGCTATGGTCTGCTTTTTTTCCTTTATCTGTGTTTGAGAAACCATATATTTGGAAGATCACTTTGGATATATCTTCCAAGTGTAAGTCTCTTGGGCCATACTGCACACTGGAGGGCTTACATGATTTTTTAATTCTAAATTTGGGTAATCTGAATATGCTGCATCACTGAGGAAGGCAAAATCACCAGAGCTCTTTCTTTTTTCCCTTTTCCCTTACTGCTTTAAGATACTAAATTGGAATTCAAGCATTGGATCCACAGAACATAGGTGCTTGATTCTTGCTTACTTTAAATCCTAGATCTACAGGGATCCTCACAGATCCTTACTGGATCTCTATCTGATACCTGTTACACACTTTTGCATAATGAAGTATAGCCTCCCTATGTACGACAAACTCAATAAAGGGAAAGTTCTACGAGAAAAGAGTGCAGTTACGATGACATCAAATGTAAACTAAAATACAGCTTGTTTAAAAGCATCACTGAATAATGCTAACACTCCAGAGAAATAGATAGATCTTCAGATCTTCTTTTTTTTTTCTCTCCAGGAGAAGTGTATGAAAAACTTAAAATTAAAACTTAAAAACTCGTGACATGAGCTAGATCAAGAGAGAAACTTTAGGGAGAAAGTCCACTAATGTTAATTTACATTTTGTAATGACTTTGGTAGCACTGACTGCTCTCTTTTCTGTTTACTTCCTGCTAATTCTCTAACAAACCTAGTTGCTGACAGGAATGCCTGAGAAGGAATGATATGCCAGTCATTAATGTAGGATATTCATAAAAGATGAAAGCCATTCTTTTGAAATGAGGCAGGACAAAGGCACTTAAATACCATACCACCTGTATGCCTCAAAAGTCCAAGTGTGAGAGCTCAAATAGTGCACTGGTTTGAGTACATTTTAAAAGAGGTACATTTCACACTTAAGTAATTTTTATGTCTGTTCAAAAGTTCAAGCCCAGTTAGTAAGATACATTCCCTGGCTCTGGCCCAGATTTACATCTGACCTACCTGAGAAATTTGTTGAGATACTGCCTGCTGCATACAGACCAAGAAAACACTCCATTGTTTCCTGTGAGTGTGGGAGACATAATATTTCCCTCAGCTTTTCTACAAGGATTTCCTTCTCCATCATGAATCATACCAAAGCTGAAAAAGAGCCATACATAAGAGTGAAAATGTTGATTAATCAGAAGACAGAAACAATTTGAGGCAGGAGAAACACATTACAGGCAACACTTCTATGACTGAAATCCACAGAGTTGAAAACAAGCACAAAACACCACAAAAATGACAGTTGTTATGAAACGAGCTCCATTTAGTAGCATTCAGATTTTACTGCCTTCAGTCTAATTAGAAAAAGATAGTAATTTTTCAAGAAAGACCCATATTGGTGATGAATAGGAGCTCTGTAGTGTGAGCCCATGACAAGACAGTGGCATCTAATTACCAGCTGCAGACTGTATGAGAAGTTTTACATTTAACCATTTCTTATTTTTTCATGAAATCCTGCCTGTTTGTTTTTTCATGAATTGCAAATGAAAGTTATTATCATCTGTTTTATGCTACATCTAAAATGAGCAGATGCATTCAGTCATGAAAGCCTTTCCCTGTGCTTCCAAAAACAACTATTGCACTTGGCCACCTTGTTGGACGTTCCATAAGAAGCCAACAACTTACAGTATTTGGAGTCAACTGCCTCTTGCTACAAATGATATTGCTCTTTGAAGGAACACTTAGAGGCAATAAAGAGAAGAATCTACTATATCACCTTCTTCAATAAGCAGATTAACAGATGATGAATTCCATGCAATATCATGGTGAAACAGAGATACTAAGAAGTTCAAGTCAAAACTATTGTTCTTTGTCCTTGCAGTCCTAGTCAAATGAAGCAAATGAATGTCAAAATCAGGTTTATACTCTAGATGCTCTATGTTCACATCTCTAAAATACTGAGTACTTTATAAGGAAGGAAAAAAAGTCAGTCAACCAAACAAAAAAACTGCAGCTGATGAGTTGTGCAGACAACTGTTGTACAGAAATTACCCCAGAGTCACTATTATTACTAGTTAAGGACAGCATGTAGGGCCAGTTGAGGAAAACATGCATAGTATATAAAGAAGCATTTAGTAGCATTAATAATAAGTAAGCAATAATAAAAGCCACATTGAAAATGATAAATGATGTGGAGCTTTTGATCATAATAAATTTAATTTTCATAATAAATTTAATATAATAGGTTTTGTTTCACTATGTTGTATTTACTCATTATACAGGGTATTTGTGAATTTCAGTATGTTCTGAATAGAAATTTCATAGTCTGTTACTTCAACATTGTAATACATTGGCAACTTTATAAATGCAGTGTGTGCATGTGAAGAGAATATCCAGTTTACTGGGCTCTGTCCTCTATCATAAATCACTGCAGGCTCATCATTTACTGAATGTGTTGCCATCAACTGTGGCTCCAAGCATGCTAAAATATACGGCTCGTTCCACAAATGGACAAAAAAAAGTCCCAACTGAGCTAATATTTTATAATCTTTTATAAGATACAATCTTTGTTCACATGCATTGCAGCCAAAGAATCCAGTTTTAATATCCACCGACATAATGGGCTCTCAACTCCCAAAGAAAATGTTAAAACTTTCAGGTAAAGACATAAAGTACTTAAATGGAACCATAAAAAGACTGTAACAAAGAGGTGTGTAACTTTCAAAGACACACGATGAGTGAAATGAGAAAACTCCAAGAAATGTCCTTTATGCATCATCTTGTCAAAGAAATACTTTTTACCATAGTATGAACTTTCATTATTTGCCACAGAACATCACTTGTTCTCCAACACAAACACAGTATAAGAGCACTTCTTAACCTGTTATATAAACACTGATCAGTAGACAGAGATCCTGAATGTTCAGAATTGCACTGAAGTACCTCACACCTTTAGATGATAAAACAGAGCACTCTTCCCAAAGCTGCATTCTGCGTATTTGTGATTGCTAGGATTTCCTGGCAATAGTTTTGAGGACGTTTTTCTTCCACAAATCTCTGTATCACAGAGACCAAGTTCTGTCATTTTACACGTCACACTGGGTAGTCTCAGGAACACAAACATGAACATAGGATAATAAAGCTGGTTTGTATCTGGGGTAGATGTTTTCCAGAATGTAAGATGCATATCATTAGACAAGAGTATAAAAGTATGCCAAAGGCTGTGTAATGTAAGAATCAAAAGCAGTGGTGGAAAAGAAAAAAAAAATATCAACACTGAAGAAAAGATATTCCAAGTGTAATCTCTCAAAGTCAGTAAGAAGAAAACAAATAAGAAGGAAGATTAGTCTACCAAAGGGGGTAATTCTTGAAAAATGAGCTGTGGGCATAATTCTCTTCCTAATTCTGATGGAAGCGCATTAAAAATCTACTGAGGTCAGTGAAATTGCATTAGTGTGGCAGGAGGATCAAGCCCTATGCATTTTACATATTTGGTCCTACTGAATGCATTGGCTCTGTTCCCATGGACTTCACTTGTAGCTGGATTATTCTTTAATTCCTTGTTTCCCTTCAGATGTACAGAAACTTGTGAAAGGGTCACTCATGTAGACGTTAGGTCATAGTATATACTGTAGAGCATATTTGTACAATGAAAACTAAATAGTCCTGATTCAGCCATGCAGAAGGATTCATGCCTTGAGCAAACAACAGAATACAGTAGCACTGCTTTTGAAAGATACACAGTAAAGTGACCGTATGTCCACACTTTCTCTAAGCCTTGATTTCAGGTTTGTTCCATAGAGAGTAGTGATGCTACTGTGCTGCCAGTGGTTAGCCAGAATTCACAGAATCACAAAATCCTCGGGATTGGAAGGGACCTCTGGAGATCATTTAGTCCAAATCTCCTGCTAGAGCAAATTCCCTAGAGTAGGTTTCACGGGAAAGCATCCATTCACATACAAATTAAGCTATAGAAGGAGCAGGTGAGACTCATGAAAGGTAACTTACTTGTGTCCAGATTCATGAGCAATTGTAAAAGCCAGTCCAAGGCCTGTATCTTCATTAATGGTACAGCTACGGTATTTGCTGCACATACCACTGATAGGTGCAAATCCTGAAGGAAGGAGACAGTAGAAAAGGTTGTTCCTCTACAGAATGCTAAATACATATATCATCTGCACTGATCTTAATAACCATTCTATCATGGTGCGTAAAGATGCAATATGATTTTCTTCTTCACCAGATTTATTATGGAAAAATTAAAGCAGACTTTTATTTGACAATAAAGGAGATCCTGTATCAGAAGTTAATGCAACACAAACCTAACCGTCCTAATTGCACTTTATTGGTAAAGATTATTCTTTGCCCCCGTGTGTCTTTACTGTTCCCAAATAAGGGAGGAATCTCATTCAAAAAGGGTAAGTATTCATAATATAAAATATAAAATGTAAAATATATAAAATAAAAGAAGGTCAAAACAAATCTAATCAGAATGGCTCGTAAACATTTTCAAAATCCCAAATATTCCTTCCAGAGGTCATAACTCAGAAGAACGTCTTCAATGCAATAATTCTGGAAATCTTTCTCTGCTAGGTACTCCAAAGAAAACGATGTAGTGTTAATACTGCATGGTAGTACTGCTTTTTCCTGTTCAACAAGTCTAACATTATATGCAAAAAATGACTTTTCTTATTTTAAGACACTGCAATGTCTATAAATGAAGATGTTGCTGTTCACATCCAGAAGTTTTCATATCATACCTAAAGTATCACAGGGCTCATTTTTCCAGGAGCAGATATCAAAACCTGTAAGCAAGATGGCATGGTCGTGGCGCTTTCCATTCTTCCCAACTAGAGCAGATTGCCATTGACAAAAGCTATTCAGTGACTGGTCCGCATGGTGGTTAATCAGTAATCCACCCTGTAGGTATTTCAAAGACAGAAATAAGATGCTTCCATCAGCACTTGAGAAAGATCACTGAAGGAAGAAGAGTTAATTAGGGAATAGGGATTTTTCTTTCTCTATGTGAACTTATGCATTCCTATGTTTATTGTTTGTGAGGACCAGCTGGTGAATGAATGTATTAGAATTACAGAATAAAACTGAAGCATTCCCCAAATAATATTTTCAGAGTCAATGGTTGGAATTACAGCATACAAATACATTTGATTCCCAATTAAGCTGAATGCTGAAATATTTTCTACCTTGTGATTAGTATGTGTGATACTTCTCTGGAGGACAAATATTATCCAGGTAAATGAATACCTCACAAATTTCTTTTCATCAGAAAGGTTTTTTCTTCTTCCCTTTCAGGACCATTGACAAAACAGTCAGCTCCATTCCCACTTCTGCTGTATGCTGTCTACACTCTGACTTTTGACTCCTTCCTTCTGATTATCACACTGGAGAGCTTAGTTCAAAACCTTTCAACGTATTTAAATGATTCTTAATTAGATTTCTCTTTACAGCTCTCTCTAAGAAAATGCAGGATTATTTTTAAGATTTATCTTAAGGTTCTAAAGAACATTTAAGTGAAAATTAAGATTTAGTATTAAAAAATGGAAAAACATGGAATGTAGAAAACATGCTTTTTGAGGTTTTTGTTATTTCAGTGTTCTTACATTTTATATCATAACAAACTCTAATGAAAGTTCACATACATAAAATGGGAATGTCCAGTGCTCCTTGTGAACAGTATGAAACAAAATATACACCACAAAAATTCTGACACAACTCACAGGCTCTTGTTCCAAAAGGAGGAGGCTCACAACGATAATGTTTATGTCACTTCCAATTGTTCCATCTTTAAACAGACTAGAAACCTGCAGTAATTATTGAAGAAGAAACATCAACTACATATATAAAAAAATCCTTTTAAAGTAGACTAGACGCATGAATTGAGTTATCACATTCAGCTTCAACTTTCAGTACATTAATGAAATTATATACCTTGTAGGATTAGTCCAAACCCAGAATTATGCCCCAAACCACTCCACTTATTCAAAGTGAATTTTTATTTCTCATGAATGACTCCTTTGTACTACACGATACACATTTTAGAATTTAACATTTTTAAATATTTTCCAAACATTTATGTTCTTTACACGACAGTGATCTAAAACCCTTTTTTTAAAAAGCTTCTTGACCTAAGTAATACACTAGATGACACCTGAAGAAGAGTTTGTGTAAGGTGTGCATGCTCTTTTGGTATCACCATTTGTCTAATGAAAGATACGAGTTTGACAGGACAATATTCCACAGGAAAAACATCATAACACACTTCAAGTACATCAGATCTTACCATATTCATAACTGTTAAAATATATGTTGTTACATTTTCCTTGCCATGTTTCTCCACCATTTTTTTATCTGCCACAACAAGAGTTTCAACATTTAGACTTCCATTTTTCTGAATTTTAGCAGATGATCTCCTGAACCTAGCAGAAGTCCCATATTCATCTGAACGAATATATGTCTCTTCTGTGGGTGGCTTAGGTGCATCTAAAAGGAAATAAAACTCAGTTTGGGGAAGGGTTCAGATCATTTATGAGCAGTTTTCATCAGATAAGGAAATAAAGATTTAGAGCCTTAGATTATTTTTACAGTATGTAATACTTCTGGACAGGAAGCTCTTGTATATTTATCAAGAAGATTTGATTCCTTCTTCAGGGTAGGATGATTACAAGAAGAGAACTAAATAAGAAAACCATACACATACATATAGTGTAAAGTAAATAAATAAATAACCAATACAATAAAATGGTGGCATCTGTGGGAAAAAAAATAAAAATAAAAAATTAACAGAATACCCATATTTGGCCTGTCCTGAGGAGTTTGGGATGTGCTACTTACATAGCAGGGTTCATAAAAAAACTCCACAACAGATGTCCACTACCAGCACAGAAAGGAAATACCACAAAAGTAAGATTCTTGTATTCCTATTTACATGTTCTGTAGACTAATCTACAAGCAGTAGAATTTTGCTCTTGGATGAGCTTCACTGCTGCTAATAGAACCTAAGCAGAAATATGTTTTAAGCATGGTCTACTGACTAGTCACTTTTTATGATCTGAAGACAGATTGTGAGAAGGAGTTTGAAAGATGATTATCTTTTCCAGCCCTTACAAACTCCCAACACAGGAAATTTTAAAAGATGGTGAGTTGGTCAAGCTGTCTTTATGACAGACTGCTCTTCCCTCCTACTGTTCAGCAAGCATTGATTCATTCCTAGGTTAGGTTAAATTAATCTTAAATACAGGCAGTATTAATAGAATTGATTTCTGTTCTGCTGCATACTCAGTGCTTGTGCATTTGTTTTTTCAAGCTAAAATTTTCTATTCCAGGTGGCCAAATTAGATGTTCTTATTTAATACAGGAACCAGCACTGTGTAAAAGCTGAGGAGGACATGAATAGTTCTGAATTTGGACAGGCAGTAATAGAGGATAGAGTGAATAAGATGTAAGTAACTCAAGTGAACAACACAAATAAAATAAGATACCACAGAGCACATGAGCTATTCTAGCAATATTTTGTTTGCTCTGAAGCAGTCAGCACAAAAACCAGATAGGAGGGAAGGGTCTCCTGTATGTAATGAGGTAGCTTTAACCTACCTCAGAATGCACAAGTTTACAATTTGAATCACAGCACCTGGCATTGAAGCCTAGCTTTCAATTCAGGAAACAAGGCTTCTGAAGAAGCAGTCAGTTTTTAAAAAGCAGTTTTCAGGCTTCAAATAGGCATCAATCTCAGACAGCCATCATTTCTAAGATCTCCTTTCTCATTCCTTCCCTTCTATTTGTTTTTTCTCTGCATTCCCTTTATGGCTTTTGGAAAAGGAACTTGCTCACTTGCTCAAGCAGGAAGCTGGAAGAATATAACTGGATTGACACTATCTTCAATATTGTGAGCAATCCTAAATCCAAAAGACCCTTATTAAGAAATTCAAGTCAGAAGCAGATCAGATTTCAAAGAGACTCAACTGAACATTCTAAGTACACATATAGAGTCCAAAGGGACTCTAAAATGCTTAGAAATCTGGGGCCTAATGAAAGACTCAGAATAGACCTTGGCAGGATAATATGTTTTAAAATGTTTTTTAGAAAGTGGCTCCAAAATTTTATTTAAACAGTTTAGTTAGGAAGTTCTCAGTTGCTGAAAATTTCATTATCATATGGTGAGTTCCGACAGATTTATTCTCCATCCTACATAAATGAATGATTCAGAAAGCTTCTCCTCCATCTTTAAGCCTAATTAATTATATTTCCCCAAACTAACAGGGAACAGTTCAGGGACTATCTGTGGAAGAGCAGCAATCTGAAACAGAATGCCTTACTGAAAACTATATAAATGTCAAAAAAAAAGTCAGGCAAGGGATCTTTTGATCTAGATAAACTAAACAGTGATTCCGATTGCTTAATAAAGAAATTATGAAGTCAATTTAAAGGAATAATCACATTTCCCATATCTATTTCTCTTTATAGCCATACTATTTTAAATTATTACATCTCCATCACAAAGCTGACTAAACTGCAGCTATCACCATACAGTCTCTAAGAGCCACTATCTCAAACAAGGAGAGAAAGTTTCCTTACATACATTTCTTGCGACGTCCACAAAAATGTTGCTTTTGAAACCTTCCATGATGGTAACCATTCGCTTGCGCGTGATACTTGTGGTAAATGTGAGTTCTATGATGGCCAAGAGAAAAGGATTTGGGATTGGACTGTACTGTGTACCGGTGCACCTTTTCTTCAGCTGTTCGTTTATATAAGACATGAGGATGGTGCCCAGCAGGTGATGTGTAGTTGTGCTCCTGCGCCAGCTGCTGAGGTAATGGAGATATAAGGAATTCGATCTTCCGTGTCCTTATCAAACCTGACTAAAAAAAGGAGCACAAATTAGAGGACGATTGTCAAAGTTTACGACTGGAACGTGCTAGCTCTTAAAGTGATCTTCCAAAGCCTCTACACAGACTGAAACGTGGTCCTCTAAATTGGATTTACTCCAGATTTAATCTGGATAGTCCTCCCAATTAAATATACATTGTTTCACTTTGAATATGGCCAAGTTTATGTTTGGTAACACGGAGAACAAAAATGTTGTACCCCACAGTATTAGCATAGCACTTTCGCACAGTGTTACAATTAACTTTTTAGGCAACATTAATGCTGGTATCAGGTTAATCTAAGCAGAAATCTAAGCATGTTATGGTGCAGCCGTACAAAAATAAAGCATCTAAAAATTTGAGTGCCATCATTCAGTGATCAACTCCCAACGATTTAATCAACATGAAGCTATTTACAATTTTTGTCCTCATACAAAAAAAAAAAAAAAAAACCTGATCAGTGAAATCAAGTATCTTGTCGTTTTCTTTCTTGGAGCCCAGAAGACCGAAGTATGGGAAATCTATGTTGTATTTTTCACACAGTGTCTACACATAAAAATCCACATGTGATGAAGTGTTTCCAGGATCAGGGCCAGAGAAATGTGGGTGGCACTGAGGAAGTATTTCCATGCAGCTCATTAATCAGTTATGATTTTATTTCATTTCTTGGTTTTGTAAAACATGTAGCAATAAACACTCCTTTTTACCAAGTCAAAACCCAAGAAGTTTCATCAGGTAATTCTATTACATTATATATGCAATACTAGATACAGATTTTTGTTTTGCATCAATGAAGCTCTACCATGTGCCAACACTATCCTGCCAAAAACTGACATCCCATGAGAACTACATATCTCTAATGCTTCAGAAAAATATGTGCAGACACACAAATGTCAATTATAAACCATCTTGTCCAACTTATCAAGTCCCAGCTCACAATTCTACCTCCTTTCTCAAAAGACATTCTCTGAAATGTACACGTTAGACAGGTATTCTCTAATTTCACCTCTGAAATTGATGCTTTTCTTTACCCAAACCTCCTGCATCCAGAATGCCAGAGGTATTCAAAAGAGAACAAATTTTAATGCCTAGTACAAGCCCTGTTTTTTTTAATGATTTTTGAAATTTTCTGCACTTTCAGAACTGCATCCCATGAGGAAAAATCAACAGAAAATGTAAAGCAAGTAAAAATGAGAAGTTACATGTAAAATCTTCACATCTTTAACTGTCTACTAAGTCAATACTAAAACTGAATTTAAGCGTATTCCAGTTAAAAAGATATTTCAGAGACATACAAGCTCTCCATAGACTATAGTCAGGCACTATGCACTCTACAAGGAAATTCACTTCTGTTTTACCAACTCAGTTGCATCTTCATCATGCTCTCTGGTATGGAGTCCTAATGATATTACTGTTAAAATCATATTGTGTTCTTTATTTTGACAACATAATTGATGCCATATTATTAACTGGGATGGTCTGTTTGACTCCTGAAAATTAATATAAAAATAAAAATAGATCATACTATGATTCACAATTTACCCCCTCTCCTTTCTTCTACACAAATTCATAATAATATATCTACATCTACTTGACATTCTAAATAAAGGCTAAAATTGCCTCTGTTGATAAAAGAGAGGGAACACAGACAAGAATTTAGTTTGTCTGCTCAGTGCAATAAGTTGGCATATTTCAAATGTCAATTCTCATTTGGTAATGGTAAAGTACTTTCCTGTAGGAAAGAAGACTAATATTTTAATCTTTGTGATGCCATTATACAATTTAAAAGTGGTTCTGAGATGCAATCTTTATCTTCTGAAATGTACTGGTAACTGTGAAGTGCTACTTTTTTTTCTTTCTGCTGGAAAACAGAAATACAGTAAATCTGGTTTTTATTTCCCCATTTTAAAGATTTCCACATCTGAAATTATTCCTGTAGGATTCATTTTGTGAATGAATCAAACCATATGGAAGAAAGGATTTTCTGCATTTTCCTATAAGAAACCATCCCTGATGTACACCAATTTGCACCAAATGTAGCCCCAAATGTAAATTCTGTACATCCATCATAAAGGCAGATTAAGAATTGTGGGAGGGAAAATAAAATAAAATAAAATAAAATAATTTTAAAAAAAAGCAGACTGAATTCTGTACTTCTTGCATATTGCTGTACCACTTTGTAGGCTGTCATCAACAGAGTGCCTTACAAACGTATTCATTTTTTTCCAGTAGGAATGATCCTGAATGTCCCATAACACTTATTTTTTGGACTTTACATCAGATGCATCCTTCAAATGGCAACATCTAGTCTTACCAAGTCGTCATCAAGAAGAAAGGAGAAGTGCCATGCAGCAGTCTGGACACTCAGTCACAGACCATTCTCCATTTCTTTCCATTTCTTTCAGGTATGTGATGATTTCAATGAATCACATGAAAATAATCTCTTTGGTATTTCAAAAGCAATGCTGAGAATGCTGATCTGGCTTCTGACAGAGGCACTCCTCTGGATTGGTGCAAAGTGGGCAGCGGGACAGTAACTGCCAGATACCCTTCTTATAGGTTCTTGAGTGCTTTGGGTAAAGTAAAATAGTCTGCGACTGTGGCTGGAAAATATGCCAGCTGAGAAATACTGGAGCACAGAGGCAGGATACTAGCACAGAATCATCTTTTCTAACTTCCCACTGCCAAGGAATTTCAGCTCCTCGAAGCAGACTGGGTTTTGGCTAGTCTGTACTTCTGGGCAGTGTCAGTGTCCTTTGGAATTTTTCCTACACATACACGAAACATCACTGTAATCATCAGTTAGATGCAATACATTTCTCCACCTCAAGTAGTTCAGTAGATGAACAAATACTGTCAAAACTGTCATGGAAATTTTAAGTATTAGGTTTTCATATTGCCAGCATAGCTTTAAGTATACATGTGCTTTTCCTTGAATTAGAAGTCAATGATACCTTTCCATTAACTTTGATGGTTTTGAGACCAAGCAAGAAGAGGAACAGATAAGTCCAGACCCCCTTTTTTTTTTCTTCAGATTCTCTGCACTTGGAACACCAAGAGAGAAAGCAGCATGGCAAAATCTAACATTTTTAACGAGTCTAGACAACACAGCATGAAATTGACAGGGGACTCCCTCTGTCCCACTGTGGCTATCAGTAGCAATAGCAGTGATTGTGAGAATATGGTGGGAAGGAAAACCCAAGAGACTGCTCAGTTGGAATCTGCTGCTCTCTAGTTCTTCCTTCAGAACACACATTTGCTGTCCTTCTTTAAGGCATCTTCCACACCACTGGGAAGTAAATTGAAAGACTGTGTAATTGAAAGATCTGTGTAGGTAGCAAATAATTCAGAATCAATACATTGGAAGAACTTACAGTTTGTTTGCAGAAAAGCTGAGAGAAGATTGGAAGGCAACATTCTTCCCGCTCATTATGTGCAATGAAATGTTTGCTCAGCTTTGGGCTAAAGAAACTTTCAGACAAGAATATATCTTCGTAAGATTCCTAAATATCAGGGGCCTAACAATAAGGTAAGGCACTTGTTCCATTGTCTTGGTGCAGTTCAAAAGGAGGACAAATCTCAAAGAGAAGTTTAGAGATGGGAAATGATAAAATTTCAGCTTCAAGATATTTTAATATTATTCTAGAATAAAAACTGAAGAATAAAGGGAATTCTTTGAACTACCAAAATTTAATTTTAGCCATTAAAAACTAGATAAATCTTCCACTGGTCTCAAACTCACTCAGTAGTCTTGATAGAAAAAGGCAGAAAAATGTATGTTGAAGACTGTTCTCATTCTGCCTTTTAGTATAACTGCAAGTGGCTGCTTCCATTTGCCTTCCTCTGTTTTCTTAGACTTAGTGAACAGTATTGGAGCTTACCAGCCAGTAAATCTAATTCATTTGTATGTTTCAGGATCTCTAAGAACCAGACCCTCCATAAGAAATGCAATATTGACAGTGAGGGATACACCATGCAGAGAAGTATTTTTGGGACTTCTACTTCTTGCCTTAAAAACAACAAAAAACCCTACATTCAGAGATAGTAAGGAAACCCTTGCTCTCAACCAGAAGTCTCGTGGCTATCATTTCTCTATTTGCATGTAAGACCCTTTCATTAAATGCTAATAACATTAAATGCAACAGCTTGGCTACATGCATAATGAAGTTACAAGAGTTTCGTAATTGAGATAAAAAATCCAAGTAATGAAGTAAGGAGCATAAAGAAATGAAACAGAAAATTAAAATGTGAATAAATGAACTGCAGTGTCTCTGCTTATCAAAACTACTCAGTACTGACTGAGGGAAAACTGAATTATGGTTCGTATGACCAGGAGTATCTCAACTAAACCAAGTGTTAAAAAAAAATGCATAAACTATCTAAGCAATATAAGTCATTTCCAGAATGCTTTATTCAATGTTATGAGCATATAATAAAATTAAGTGTTAAAAAACATTTTGTCATAACTGGTGGCTGTTAAGACTGTGGCCAAAGAAGTTAATGAATCCTATTCCACTAGGTGGGTGTGCATGTAATCAAGATGAAAAATCTCTCAAAAAGGAAGAGTTAAATGTAGTTACACCCATTAAAATTGCTCCAAACATTCATGCAAAGTTTTAAGAGATTTGACACAAGGCCAGTCGAAATTGGCATAAGCCTTTACACAGACAGCAGTGGACATTGATCCAAGACTTCTGTTGTGTTATTTTCCAACTGTCCAGCTCTTAGAAAACACAAATCATTGATTCAAACATCTTAACGAGAGTTACAGCACGTATCAGAGGCACAAAGTACAGCTTTTACTTCCGCTTAAATAAAAGTGTAAAATAAGAACTTTTTTGAAATAGAATAGGAAGACATGACCTAAGAATGCTTTCTGGTTATTTAAAATTATCTGAGGTCCACAAATACAAGTTTCTTTTTATCTAGTATTCACAGTATATATTTTTGGAACCAGCTAATGTCACAGCATCCTGGAATCTTTTCCCATCGTTTTTGTAGTGAAAACTCAACTCATATCATGAAATCATATTGCCATATGTTGCCCTAGGGCCCATACTTGCCTCCAAAACTGGGCAAATGTCTGCTTTCAAAAACCAAGATACTGTACTGTGCCAGAAAAAGGGAGAGGTCCCCCAACACACTTGTGCTTCTGCTCAGACTTCACCAGGCTGGTGGAGAGATGAGTCCTTTCCCTTGGGTTTTATAGGTGAAGTCTTTCATGAAGTACAGAGGTGACCTTTGTGTTTGAGATCCAATTCTGCACATGGTCTAAGGCAGCTGGTGGCAAGCCAATCTTGATTAGAAGCAAAGTAGCTGCTGAGAAACTGGGTTTATGAGCTCAAGCATGGCATAATGTTTACACATCCACATGGTATTTTGGAATGGAGATAGTTCTTGGCCAGCAGTTTGGAGAACAGCAACAGGCATTTCAGATCCACTTCAAATGCACACTCAGACCTGACAGTCCCCTATGTATATAGCAGCAGATACAAAATTTTCACAATGCAGGGCAAATGTGCCAGTTGTTTATAACGAATTTTGGGAAAAACCTTGAATAGGGGGTAGTGATCCAGCTTTCTTATACATAGCACAGAATTTTTGTTTCTCCAAAGCAAAGATATTCAACCAATAAGAGTAGAAGGTTGTTCAAAGCAATGCCACATCATGAAAGCAATCTAAATAAATATTTATTTATAGAATGTGTAATGGAAGTAGACTCACCTCTTGGGATAGGTTCAATTGGTAGTCTGAAAAACATGCAAGACTACAACCTTACTACAGTGATAAACCAAATTATTTCCAAGAATTATAGCCAGCAATATAGTACATGGTGACCTGGAATTAGAGATATCTGATATCACTAACTGACTTTTTGAGAGATGGGTTATTGAGTACCTCTCAGGTTAGGGTCAAAATGTTAGTGCTCTGGAAACTATAATAAAAATGAGCAAATTAAGATGTAAAAGTGAGTAGAAAAAATACATGCTACATATCTGGCAAAGCAGAATGGAGGAGCTGAATTGCAGCAAGTATAGCAGAGGTGAAAGATATCTTTACCCTTGGGAAGCAGCACGAGCAAACAGCCAAACCAATGGCAGTATATCACGGTAATTAAAGAAGTTTGTTCACTCTGCTATGACCTACAGCCTTCTGGGTTGTAGCTGCAATGGAGACAGCAGCAGCTAACAGAGTTAAGGCATATTTTGCCTCCATATGGTGCTTCTGCTCCCCTCAGAAGGGCATTTCAGCCATGTGCCCATGTTGTTGAAGCACAGGGTGAATTAAAGAAGGTTCTGAGGCACAGCAACAGGGACACAATCCATGATTTTCCATGCTAGACATCCAGGAGCTCCTGTTGAACTGAACATTGTCTCTGGACTGCAACACTTTCAGGGTGCATTTATACCAGTTTGGGAAAGAAAATGTTCTGGGAAAGTAGTGAGAATGGACTCTCATGAGGTTTCCAATAATATACAGGCATTATTGAAGTCAGAGATCCCACGAGTAAAACTCGGAGCATTTTCATTTTTGATCCTATCCCAAACCAGGCAGCACAAAGTCATGCGAACACACTAAACAAAAGAGAATTCAAATTAACTAAACTTTTCCCTAGCTTTTATGTTTGCCAAACAAATTCATCCATTCTTCAGAAAAGTATCAAGTCTGTACAAGGGCAGTTCCTAATGACTATCCCAGTCAGGCAAGTACAAATGTAATATTTTATTGGTCTCGGTCCTTGGCTAATGAGAATAACCTCAGCAGACCTTTCCTGATTTTCACCAGATTGTAATATCTGGCTCTGTACCACAGCAAATGTTTAGATTAAGTTAATGGACTTTATACATACTGAAGTATTTTTATCATCAAAGAAGCATTAGAATCACTGGTTGCCTATTTCAACTTAATAATTGCACAGAAGATCACATGTTTCTTTAGGTTTTAAATGAATCATACAATAACTCAGTTTACTTTGTTTTCCAACATAATGTAGATTTCTTGCAAATAAGAAATGTTAGGGATTCGTAACAACATAGCATTTTATTATCTACGGATCTGACAGAAAGAAAGTAAGAAGTTGAAACTGCAATCTGAGTTAGTCATGAAAGACTGCTCTGTATGGCTGCTCAAAAGAAGTGCAATGCAGAACATTCAGCAATTACTAAAACAAGGTAACAAAATTGCGTGTCTTTAATTATTCCTAAATGAACAAAGACAACGTTATCTCTGAATAGTGCCTTTGTATTTTTGCAGTTGACTGAACTTGTTTAAAACATCTTTTTGCAATCCTCTGTCAACATAAGGCAAATAAGGAAATACTCTTGTTTTTTCCTTCATTGAGGAAAAAAACACTCACATTGGTATTTAAATGTCTTAGATGTATTAAATTGGTATTCATTGCAGGGTAATGAGATATTCTAGAACTAACACAAATTTCATTGTTTAGCCAAAGGTTAAATACATGCTCTTAAGTACCTGAGCTTCCTCATTTCTCATGTTAAAACAAAACAAAACAAACAGCAAAAAAACCCACATAAGCAGTCATCTTAAATAGACAGAATAAAAATACTGATGTAGACTACAGCATTATGACACCATGGACAGACTGTTAAGATTTAAGTGCCAAAGGTTTGCCAAGCAGCACTCAAGATCACTTCATTAGCAGTTCCATCAGTATTGGTACTGACTGAGTTTTTGGCTTGTTATAATGTTTCTGGAAAGCAATTAGCTAAAACCAACAACTTGAATTAAGACTTGGTGGCTGTACAAGCAATTGGGTACTGCCTGGTTAAGCAAATCCCTGCAACTGTGAGATAAAATCTTGATGTTTTATTAGTTATGACAGTTCTAAAATCCAACACAAAGTAAACAGGAAACAGCAGGATTGTTTTATGAATACACTTATGTTTCACTTTTCCTAAAAAGAGGCAGCCCATATTTGTCATGTACTGTCTTACAGTTGATTAGTTACTTATGGCACACCAAGAGTAATAAACCAACTGACCTCAGAAGATAGTTTAGTTAGTCTCCTAAACTTGCATGTAAGAAAGGTCATTGCTGGATCAGGACTTAATGGAACCCTTTGCATGTGAAAAGAGCCCTACCTTCTGGAAATTTTGAAGCACGGGAGGCACAGATCTCCTTGTCCTGTCACTCTGGGTGGCAGAACAAAATTAAAGTACCATTACGTTCTACTCAAATCTCTGAAATGTGACTTCAAAATACCTACTCAAAGGACTAGGTGCAGTGAAAATGCACTGGAAAGACTCTCTTCCTTCATGCACAGCTTATTAGTTTTATGTTGATGGGATTAATACGTATTAATATTCTAGGGAAACTGTATGGCTTCTGAATGAATCTTCCGATCCTGCAATTGTGATAAAGGCAAAACCAGTAACATTATTTAAACAATAATGACACTGAAAAAGGACTGCTTAAAGAAAAAATACAAATGATGATGATAAATAACTAAAACCAGTACTTGGAAATTCTTTTCCATAGGTATTTAGCATTAGCAGATGCTTGCTTGTTTCCGATCAGCAACATTCCTTCCTATCGGACATGTAACTCTAAACACTACAAGTCATAAATCAGGCCTCACAGGAAACAATACTGTAAACTGTGAGATTTTAAAACAAAATGCTGAAGGTCTTTGGTGTTTTGTTTGCTTTCTGATTTCTTGAACCATTTTGGATGAATATTTAATTTTTTTTTTTACTATTTTATGATTGTGTGTATGGGAATCATAGTCTTTTTTTTTTTTTTTTTTTTTTTAGTGAAAACTCAGCTTTTCCTGTGATGTTAGGATTTTGGCAGCTATTCCTTTCAGAACTTTACGTATCATGAATGAGACTGGCAGACAAGCCTGAAGACACCCTGTTGAAGTTGCAGCCAAGACACTGAACACACTCAGCACACCGCTAGCTGACAGCAGACACTTCACTCTGCTCAGTGACTTACACTGACCGCACCAAAGATCCACAGGGAATACTCCAGACAGTGACAGTTTGCTACCCATGCCTACTTTTCCCCAGTGAAGATCTTCCAGATAAAAGCTCTGGCCTGGCAGAGCTGATGCAAATGCATTTGAGGGGGCAGAAGATCTGAGCCTGTCTGACCCGCGATAATTTGCATTCAAACAAAATAAATCCAGTTCAATTCCCATAGCAATTTTATTTTGCTATGAATAGCTCAGGCAGCTCCAATAGCGAGGAGCTCGGGTTACATCTGATTGCCAGCTGTATTGCTTACTAAGAAGTTAGGTCAGTGGTTCCCAACCTTTTAATTTTCCTTGTTGGAGTATACATTGCTATGGATTAGTTACATGAGAGAGTGGTCACAAGGAACTCTGTAGGGAATAAAGTATCAGCTTTGCTGATATTCCACATACACAGACATACATATGTTGAAATATCTACGTGGGAAGGAAAAAAGGAGTGGAATAAAAGATCTTAGGCCATTAAGGGAATGGAAAACAAGAAGCAAAGATGGCCCAAGGGTGACAATGTCAAGCTGATGTCTGCGTTATCTGGATTCAGCTCCCAGTTCTTTGTCATACAGCTTCTCTGTTCCTTATTTCTCAGTTTGAAAGGCAGGATAGTATATTCTATATTGACAATGCTCAAAAAAATTGCAAAGACACACATTTGACCAGTCAGATGATTCTATGTCCCTCACTATAGAAGCTCACGGCCTTTCTCCTGCTGCAGCCCCAACCTTCAGGGTGCCACTCAGCAGCTTGAGCACACAAACCCATAATAGCTAGGTACTTGCCGCTTAGCAGGACTCTGCACTGGTAAGCGCCCTGCCCGAAGACGTGCTGCTCAAATACAGCTCTGACCACCATCTGTGTCTCATCACATCACTGGGTAGACTTCTGCCATGTGGTCCCCATCACAAGAACCTGAGTGCTAATACATTATGTGACCCAGAAAAGTGGTCACATCCACTGGAGTCTGAGGTTTGATAGGGTCGCTCCGAACAAGAAATTCCCTTACTGTAATTCTGGCTGCTTTACACATGGCTATACGTAATGTGATTATTTAGCATTGACAAGAAAGGAGGAGTGGGAAAGAATAAACTTAGCCTCTGCTTTTGCTTGTAATCACATTTTCAAAGCAGGCCAGTAGCCTGAATCACACTGTCTTAGTTTCAGCTGGGATGGAATTGTTTTCGTCAAGAGTGGTATGATGCTATGTTTTTGGTTCCAGGAGAAAAACAATGCTGATTACACACTGATGTTTATAGTTGCTGCTAAGCACTGTTGTGCAGAGCCAAGGCCATTCTCATTGAAGGCCCAAAGGAGCTGAGAGGGAACAGAATCAAGATAGATGATTTAAATTGGATAAAGAGGTATTCCATATCATATGACAACATGTAGAAGAAGTTTGGAAGGGAGTTCACCTCTCTCTCTCTTCTGCTGCTCAGGGTGCTAGCTGGGCATTGGTTGGGGGTGGCAACCATAAGCAATTGCTTTTGCATCACTTGTTATACGCATTTATATATATGAAGTCATAATTATTATCCTTTTCCTTTTCTTTATCTTAGTAAATAGTTTTATCTCAACCCACAAGTTCTACTTTGTTTCTGATTTTCTTCCCCATCCCACTGGGAAGGGAGGAGTGAGCAAATGAGTATGTGATGCTTAGTCACATGCTAGGTTAAACCATAATGCATTTTCTTTCTAAGAAATGACAAATCAGTAAAACTTCAAAGGCAGTTCATACTATTAACTTGAAACAGGACAGCAGCATATCACCAAATTAAATTTAGGCCTCACCGTTTTCTCAGTTGGTCACAACATAAGAAACATTTCCAGGACAACTCCATGTGGAAGTCAGATACACAGTAAGCCATACAGACATCCTTAGTCTGCAGGTCTTAGTTTAGAACGGACATTTGATTAAGAAGTGAGTTATTTGCTAAGCCAAATATAGTAACTGCCATCTATAGTCCATGTCATGAAATATGCCCACATATTTCTGGGCACAGCTTACAACCTGCCTTCACATTATATTATCAAGTATACCATGGGTCCAAAAATTTGATTCCTTAATTGTAGGCAAATGCAACAAGCTAGCAAACAGTGGAACACACATGTACTGCCTCATTCCTGTTCTGCTTCAGAACTGTGCACTCATCCATACTCTCTCCCACAAATTATGCTATTTTTTAGTACAAGGGAACGATGCACAAAGGTGAGCATGCCAATTCTTTTGCTGGTTTTACTAGTGAAATTAAAAGCAGAAAACCTGGGTGAATTTGTCCCCTTTAGAAAAGCATTTGATACTCTTATAAATGAAAGTTTGGTGAGAAATTATTTTCAGTAAAATTTTCTAATTGCAGTAATTCCTGTAATAGAAGCAAGTTTAATCTCGTGCAAAAATCACTACAATATGTTCTGGTGAGGTACGAAATATGACACAGTGTCAAGATAGTCCTCCTAAAATTGAGATGATAACAATGCTGCTTTAATTTTGGTCCATATTTTCAGTAAAAAGTGAGTTAAATTCACCCCTTCTCACTCTAACACACCAATTTACATCTGTTGGCATCTGTAGTGGAAATGCTAAGTCAGGGCTTAAAACAGGGATTGCACACCTGGTGGGAAGGCAGGGCCAACCCATGGGAGCTCAGATGCATGCAATGCATCTGAGTGACTGGAAGGTTTGGAGCCAGGATCCACCCCTTCCCAGACCTCATTTAAAGATTGGTAGCGGAGGTAAGGGTTTCTTTTGATAGAGATCCCTGCCTATGTGAAATCTAAACGTAAGTAACACTTTTCCTTCATTTCTGTGTCTGTGGCTGCTTTTGTGTTTGTTCTCATTTGCTGTAGCTAGAGACCTGCTATTACCATCCCATTATAGCATTACAACATCTTATCTGCTAACAGGGTTAGAGAGCAACACACAAGTCTAAACCAACATCTGGACTGTTAACATAATGGTTTGTAAGTATTCAGATCTGTATTTGACTCAGCCTTCCTTACTAGGCCTGCAGAATTACAATGGTTATGAAAGGTTACTCTGATTTTCCTATAAGTAGACTTTAGTATAAGCCAGTGAATTAAGTTGAGGTGAGTCTTGAGAAAAATATGAAAGACTGCATGGAAATAGTTACATATTTTTCATTAACAAAACTAGCTCCATCATGTGCCTCAGAAAATCAGTGATAAGAACAGAGTACGAAAAAGAGCATGAGGAGAAGACAAAGATTTCTGTTTCTACACAGACTTATAAAAACTGATCCAAAAAAACAGGCCTTTGATTCCGGTCTCAGCAAGCACACAATAGTGATTTCTTTTTTTCAAGCAAGTGACTAGCATTCATGAAAGTGTTTGTACAGTAGAGTGTACTACTCAGTGTACTACTTCCTAATAAATTTTGTGGAGCTCCAGAGATCAAAGAAACCTTCTGAGGATATTTGAGACCTCAAGAAAAATAAAATGGCAAAGGGAAGGTTGTACTCAAAAGTAACTTTTTGTTCTGTGAAGTATTGTCTGTATTAAATTGGTCCAAGAAACCTGGAAATCTATTGCCATAAGTGTTGCCACAATGATAAGCACTATCAACCTTCTACATGGAACAAAAATGCAGGGAAGTTGAGGGAGATAAAATCCTATGGAATATGTTGACATCTTAACATGTTGCGAAGTTATAAAAGGATGGCTTAAAAAAAGAAAATCAGCAGAAGATTTAGCATGCAAAATTTCCTAGGCAACCTGACCTTCTTTCTGCAATGAATCTACTGAACAGTAGGTTAAGCAAAGGTCAGGTTAAATACAGGTTAAGAAAAAAGGCTTCCAAGAAGAGGAATGTGCTGTCAGGTTTACAGAGGCTCTGGGACATCGTGGAAGTGAGTGAGAGTTACAGACACTTCAGTCTCATTTCTATCCCAGGGCTTGCTTGTGCTCCCTGCTCCAGCCTGCCTCTACAGAACACAAGAGCCCCAGTGAACACTCATGATTTACTATTCTCGCATTCTAACTTCTCAGCTGTATCCTGTCCTAAGCCCATCTCTCACATTAGTGTACTTCTGACTTGTCCCCAAAGCCATCTGGCTGCTGAGTGGTCACTTGGGCTTTCCCTGGCTAACGGGTCTCCACCTGCACTGCCTGCTAAGAGACCAGTGACAGGAAGGTAGTCAAGTGCTATTCATCTCTACGCATTTTCCTACACAAGATCTTACATGTTTCTAGGAACTAAAATGTGGTTTTTACACTTCTCAGCGTGAATTTGCTCAACTTAATATGTCATGACTAAAGATGGGATTGTTCATGCAATCCATGTGGATCATCAGTCATTTACTCCACCTTTCCTTCTTTCCATGTGGTAACATAAACAGAGGAAAAGCCAGAAAGACCTCTTGTTGTGAAACACTTCCTCTCGTCACATTATGTTACACTTTACACTTCTCCCACAGAATAAAACCAGCACTGTTAATGTCCTATAGAAGTAAATTAGTCACAAATAGCACCATGGGGAACTGAAATATTTTGAATATATACCATATAATCAGGAAATGCCCACCCTCCTTATCTGCTAGGGAACCAGGAAACTGAAAGCTTTGTAATTTTAAACTGCCCATCAGTTGCTATGAATCAATCACACATCTCACTTTGGAAAGTTAGTGTACATAAGGAATGCAGTTAAGATAAGAGAGGGCTGAAACTACACTCCCACTCTTGTTGAAATAGTTTCAGCCTGTGATTTCACACTTGATGACTCCTGTCCTGGGCTCCTCTCTTTGTGCTCCTCAAAAGGAGGATACTGGACATATTTTTTTGAAAACATTTATGCTATTATCAATCAATCCTAAATCTATCTCATTTTTTTTGTATTAGTAAATCAATTGTATAAGATACTTTATGAACTCACACAATAAGTTCTTCCTTTAACATATGCTAATACATAACAATTGAAGTAATGCCAGAATAATATATGTCACAGTCAGTTTTTGCAGCTACTTTACATCCGGCCACTTACTATGAAAACCAACCAGAGATGAATCTCATCAACTCTCTCCTTAAAATTTAAGCTAATTTCTGGAAGAGACATGAAAGAGTTCATTTAAATAGCTAGAACATGGTATCACTATTTAATGGCAGAGAAGATAACAGCTTTAAAAAGCACTACCCTGTGTAACTGTACATAAATAACAGTGCATTAATATTTCTGTCTTTTGTAAAATCAACATCAACATGGGTACCAGTTCAGTGCTTTTGTATAGACATACACATATGTATACATAATTTTTTTTCTTTTTATTGGCTAGTGAAATGCAAAAAGTCAGATCCAGAAGGTGAAGTGCCACATAGTCCAAATGCCACACTTGACTTCATCAGGATTTGATTGTGATTAGACCAGGTAAGCTCTTTCCAGTTATTTATCTTTGAGTATGTTGCTGGTTTTCTGGGAAGCTGTTTGAATTCCTGCTTCATTTCACTTCTGGCTGTTACTTGCCTGAGCAGGCCATGAGAAGAAGATAGGGTCAGTCTGCAGATTGGTTTCTTTGTCTTTCAGGTAGTCCTGACTCAGTGTAATCTGTTTATACAGCTCTACCTTCAGCTACTTACAAGATGTGTTTTGGGTCTGCCAGTGGAAACTGACATGCTGCACTTTCTTTATAGACTAGCAGTACCTTCCCTCTGAAAAATGTATTTCTAAACCAAGTAGTAATTACAGTAATTTTACCAAAAAGGTACTGTGTGCCTCTTGATTCAAAGGCCAGGATGGAAGAAGACAAGGGAACCTTCTTGAGGTTCTGATCTAAAGAATTATAGAACATATTATTCATTATAAACTTTAGATGAAGCCCCCAAAAACAGCAGGTACTTATAAGTGACAGTAGAAGATATCATGCTGCAGGGATTAGAGCTGTGCACTTCTGTCTCAGCCTGCTAAGTTTCCTTTTTCCTCCCCCTTTGCTGAGGTTTTAGCTGCTAGAGGCAAGAAAACAATCTGATCATCAGTATGCATTGTTGGGAATGCAAAATATATCCATACAGCCTTCAGCATGGTTTCTAGCATGAAGAATAGCCAGTAACCAGAGAAAGAAACTGGGGACTGGAGATACTGTTGTGGTAGGCTGGTGTCTAGTGTTTTTACAGACAGTTATTATAAACAATGTAATGTAGAATGATCCTCTGTCAGAAAAAGTAGTAAAAAGGGGCAAAAGTGACAGAAGCATATTTTCATCCATATTATAGTAATCCACAGCTCCACGGGAGGCTGCAGAAAATTCAGGCTGGCCCTAGACCAAGGTTTGTACTTCAATCTTTAATTTATACTTGCATCAACCAAAATAAATAGCACAATTTTCTGTCAAGTGTTAACAGGAAATGAAACTGGGTAGCCACATATTTAGAAAGGTTTAAACTTTCTTCTCTGACAGCCTTTATACCTACTCTATACCATTACCAGGTAATACTTCAATAGCTATATTCAGTGAAAATACTTATTGAGGTTTAGTCTAGCCTGAATTTAAGAACTACTGTTTTGGTGAATTCTTTCTTAAAAAAAAGAAGAAAAAAAAACCCGGCATAAGACAAGCCTACTTATGACAGAATTATTTTTAAATCATAGAATGCTCAGTGTTCTCACCAAAGTGCACTAATTTGCAGAAAGAGAAAGCAAATCTGTTTTTAATTTTATTATTTGAAAAAATCTAATTATATTTTGGTGTGATATAAATTTTATATTTCATGGCAAAAAAAACTGTCGATCTGAAGAGTAATCCCTGTTTCATTAGTTTGTGTATTCTGACACAGTATATAATATTACATTCTTAAATTAGTTGGAAGCTGCACTGTGCTGCAGAGTATAAAAACAAAAGTGAGGGCTTAAGCTAGGTCAAGCATATTTTGTACAGGTCCATTAAAAATCTCATTCTATTAATATTAATAAAGATGTTGAGACACAAAAGTCCTTCAATTAACATATTAGACAGGCAGGCACAAGCTTTCAAGTGATCCCACTGTGAACAGCAAGAATCCAGTCCTCACAGCGTAAAGCCGTGAGTGTGCTGTGTACATAGTAGTGCAGCTAGAAATGCTAATGCCACAGAAGAGTGGAAAGGCAATGCCCTATTGTCTCCATAAGTAAACATCACTTTATTGCTTCAGCTTCCTCTTTAACTAAATGTGTGAATGCTGAATGTTGCTATTCCAGTAAGAGTAATTTCAAGATCTGTTACCTTTGTCATCATACTTTTTTTTTTTATTTCACTACTTTGTGGCAGGAACTAGCTGGGAAGCTACATATAAGATTCAGGAAAATGATTTTTGTCTGACTGCATAAATTGTTTGTAGATTTCCCTAGCCTATGGACACTGTAAGAAAGAAATTAATTTGAACTTTCCAGAAATTACTTTGGATAATAATGGTTCCCACGGTACTAAGCTCCAACCATCAAGACTCATTCACTTGCATATGACCTAATTACTTGACATTTCTTCACCTCATTCTTAGTGACTTCCGAGCATGATAAACAATAAAAGGTTACTGATGTCAAACTATTATGAGTCTCTAACACACACTAAAGCTCGTACTGAAGCTTAATACATTTGTAAATTGTGTTGATCTGCAAGGCATTATGATTTCAGGTTTCTGTAAATGTTTACCTCAAAGCTTTAGTCAATGCTCTGCTGTCTGAACCAAAGTAAAGTTCTGCTTCCATCAGCTATTCACATAGCTGGTCGACTCACTGTCAGAGCAAATCAATAGGAAATTCCTTTTGCATACTGTAATTTATGGTAGACCTGCAGCAACAGAATTGGGATTAAAATGGGATAAGAAAAGGCAAGAAAGAACCAACATTTCTGCTCCCAGTGACATGATCAAAAAGACAGAGGAAGACCTTGTTTGTAATACATTTATACATTAAAGTTCAATTCAGATACCATGTAAGGGCTAGTCAGAGCATTCCCAACACAAAATGAGTGAGTTTTAGGAAAAAGATGATGAAGACTGAACTTCAGTTGTGTAACTTGCTGTAGATTTAGCTCTCGTAGAGATAGCCAGGTTTAACCCCCTGTTCTGCTAACTCACTGACAGAATACCATTTAAAAATGTGTCTCACAGACCAACAACTTCTGTGCGTGATTGAGAGTCAGGTTAGAGGAAATACTTCTAGTAACTAACAAAGCTGTTCACCTCAGTGGAGCTGTTGCCAGTTTATCGTTGGACACTGAAATTTCCAAAAAGAAGACAGGTATTTTTCTAGAATCTTCTTGGAGAGTTATAAATACATAAATGAAATCAGACAAAGCTCTGAAATTGTCTTACTGAACCAACTATAAATTATTGGCATAGCAGCCAATTGCGCAGCAAGGTCGCAGTTTTTATTGTACCCCATCCAAGAACTGCGAATTTCAAATCACAGAAGGTGATAACAGGCCTCTGTCATTCTCTCACAGCTGGCAGTACCAGGAATCAAGGTCAAGTTCCCAATTGAACACAAGCATAGTCATCACAAAGCTGTCATACTCAGGATGCTGGTTTTGCAGAGAGGCTAAGGAAGGAGAAAGCTTAGAGGGAAAGAAGAAAGAGGATTTACAACAGTTTTGATACTATTGTTTGTTCTAATTAAGTGGGCTGTATAGCATGGTCAGGGCACAACCAGCATACCCCTCTGCTTTCCACTGCTGTGTGCCACGTACAGAACTTTGGGAGTGGGCTGCTTGAGATGGACTTGAACTACAGTTTCACAGACTGTCACTTTGTTTTGAATAAGTGAAAGGCTTTAGATTCTGAGTCTGCAAACCTGGTATTTTCCTCAGATGCTTTTGAAGTGGAGGAAGAAGGAAAAAGAAATAAAACCTTGTTTATTAGTAACAAAAAGCTGCTACTAGTTTTTAGAATCTGCTTCTACATAGAGAAAGACTTTGAATGTTCAACAGTTCACTGCTGTGGAGAAAAGAATATGTTGCATCTCAGCAGCAGAGATGGTATGATCCAAACAAAAATAGTGGCACTTAAAATAAAAATACTCATTTACATCAAAGACATCCTGTTATGAGGAGGTCAAGTCTGTGCAGACAGGTCATCCTCTCTTGACCCCTATGGAGGCATTTGACTACTTGTTTCTCTCTAACAGATTGACTCTCTAAGGGAAACTGTGGGAACTAAAAGATGTGGAAAGACTTTGCTATAGCAAGAAAAATGCTCATGTTTCAAGGATAAATGAAGTCTACTGATTCCTTTAGAAGTTGCATCACTGCTTCTGAAAGAAGAAAGATAAACTGCCTATTTATGCAACAACTCTGATTCTGGAACTGTTTTTAGGGTGCAAGCAGTGGTGCTCATAGCAGGCTGAAGTTTGGTGTGATGGTGTGAGAGACACCAAAGAACAATTTCTGTGCTCTTACTGTCAGTTAAGCAGTAATGGAGCAGGCAAAAACAAGTGAACAGGCTAGCTCCTGTGGGCAGCCTTGAGACCTGTTGGATGCTCACAGCCCACTGTGTTCATGCAGATGGGGCCAAACTGCTCTTAGACAGTGACACAGTATTTCCTCTATGCGTGTGCAATTTTTTTTTATTATAAAACCTGGAAAAAACACTACTGCTATCACCTCTCCTGCCCAGTGTGGGCAGATTACTTGTACAGTATTTAACCTCTGAAATTCAAGTTCTCACCCATGAGAAATCAATTGGCTCACAATGCCTGGGATAACATAATCCTTGTATTGCACAGTTAAACAGAAAATTTTTCAGACAGCTATAGAGAAGGGTAATCAACAATAACCTATTCATCATGCAATTCAATTCCAATCGGAGGTCAATAGAAGGCTGAAGTCAGAAGTATTCAGTATTTGTCTAGTATAATTTAAAATTTCTTGTAGAATATGGCTTTTCCTCACTGTCACTTCATTTTCCTTGAAATGATTTTCCTCCTTTCCTCTTGATTGTATTAAGAGAAGAATAATGGCACAATGTCCATCAAGACAGGGGACAAAATGATGGTCTTGTGAAACAGTTTGAATTTTATAAGGGACAGAGATGTGATGGTGTGTGAATATAAAGCCAATTAACATATGTTCCAATGCTGTTTATTTTGTTCCCACGTAAAAGCAAAAGTACAGATTTGCATATTGACTTGTGGAAGGCCTAAAAATAGTTTTGAGAATAAGTCAAATTGTCATTTTTGTGCTTGGTTTCTTTTCGAGGTCCTACTGGGCCAAATTTTGTCCTATTTTTACAGCTGTAGTTTTCTAAAGGAACTTCCTTATAAGCAGCAATTGTTTTGTACTTTCACCAGCAGCCTGGCTCACTGATTTTGACGGCAGTTTGTCTGAATAAGAACCTTGGGATTTGTCTCAACATACTTAATTGGACTTAAAGTGTGAGCTCTAGGAATAAGAGACTGTTGTTAGCATGAACTTAAATAATGCTAATACAGGGTGCAATTAAATGACTACAAAGAATGGGTACATGAGTTGCCTTGCCTGCCTGCCTCTTAGGTGGCCAGACTACATTAAGAAGCTTTAATTTTGTGGCTTCTTTGATACTTTGAGCAAGTCCTACCCTCAGACATGTACACACAACTACCATTGAATTAATACATCTCCTGTTTATCTCTCACTACTACATCTAACCCTTTCTCCAGTCGTAGACTCCTCTGACAGCTCAGTGAGTGTAACATGATTCATCCTTCCCTCCTCTTTCTCTTCCCTTGACTAGACACTAACAAACAACAGAATTTGAGACAAGAGGCCCCTTATAATGAAAGATTCAATCACATCTTACCAAAAACAAAGGAGGGCACTGGCTAGTGCATGAAGCTGACTCCACTCTTCTAATTGCTGCACATAAATAAAAGGGCAGAATGGCACATATTCTCCTCTAGTATAAGCAGAAGCAGTCTGTCAGGTCTCCACACTGGCGCACTTGTTTAGGGTTGAATTTGGCTTAAGCAATAAAATTATGTATTTTATGGGACTTTTATTGTTCCATTAAATTGATTATAATGTAAAGCTAAGAGAATTCCTTCATGTTGTATATATATTTCTTTAGGGGGCACATGCTTTGTGTTTGCCTAATACATGACTTCTCCACCAAACAGCTGCAACACTCCCACAAATGTTACATAAAAACCAACTCATTCATTATGATCAATATTTTCTATGTCTTGTGCACTGGAGTATGCTATAAACTTCCTTGACTCTTTCAGAGAAAGGTCTTGTTCACAAGGGAACATTACTTCTGATCCTAGAAATACATGTTTAAATTACTTTCAAGAATGTCAGTAGTCAGATTATGTTCTTGAGACAACTTGAGTTGTATTCTGCCCCAGTTTAGTGTGTGCTGCAAACAACTTGCCATACAAGAGACAGAACAGAGAGAAAAAGTATATAAAAAGAGACAATCAAACCACAGAGAGTAGTAAAGCTTTTAGGAACAATGTCATCCTGAAGTGGGTTTAAAGATGGTGAACCTGACACTAATATCTGTTTTTAAAACAGGAGAGAGAATGTCATGATTAAAAGGATGGGCAAGGAGAATACACAAATGGCCATATTGAATACTTCCTAAAAGATTTTCTTATCCTAACAGTGGCCTACACTATCTCCTTCAGAAAACCCCTTTATTATGAGTGTTTGGCATAGTCTGCGTTCCAGTTATATAACTAAAGGCAATTACAGGTAATTTGATATTAACTGAACAATAGTGGGAATCAAATTTTAATCTGAATAAGTAAGAATTAAGTCAGGACTTCAGGAAAAAAATATATATAATTTCGGGCAGAATGAGCAGTTTGAATTGAAAGTGAGATGAAGTGGCAAGACAAACCAGTAGCCTGGATGTACGCACTGGGATAGCACAAGGAATTGAAGGAAACTCCAAAAAGTCATGCTTGACATACACAGGAGTTTTATTAAAAGTGATAATGAATATCAGTGAAGAAAGGAGTTGAAAATTTTACCCAATTTTCTATTTGGGCCACATTAAAATGATGCCAGAAGAACAAACTGCTTTTGTATTTACAAATGTAAATGAACTCACTGACCCAAAGTTAAAAGAGTTGAACAGAAACAGCCCTGAGAGTAAGAATGTATTAGCAAAATATATGAAAATTAAAAATAAAAGTTATCATAGTTGTTTTAATATTTTCTTCTCTCCAGACAGCCCAGAATATTTTTTTTTTTGAAGGTATATAAAGTACGATTTTTTGAGCATTTATAAACTGAGCAAATCTGTGTGATGTAGAACATAAGCCTGAATTTTACTAAATGTGACACACTTTATTATTAGGTATGCATGATGCTGTTACTTAATGGCCAATGGTGAAGCAGGCATGTAGAAATATTTGAACAAGATTTCCTGCATACAAGTTAATTTCATCAAAAAGACTGGAAAAACATGGTACAGCAAGCAAGGCATATGCTGAATAAAGAAAAAAGGGCGGGGAAAAAAAAAGGAATTTTCCTGTTGACAATCAAAGTACCTAAATATTTGGGTGATGAAAAGGCAAGAGATATTACTCAAAGCAAATCTGCATGCATTATCCTAAAATGCTAACTTAATTTACACCAGATAAAGAGCATGGATCCAAGTTTGCCTTTTGACCCATCGAGAAAATTATCTTGATGGATGGAAACATTTGGTTTCCAATCAACAATTCAGCATGAAAATGTGAGGCCTTAGTGTCATCTAAACTGTTAAAATGTTAGATGCACACATATCTTAATAGATGATACTGAAGCAACAAATTCTTGCTCCTTTCCAGTGTTAAGGTCATTCTGTCTAACAAACCAATTCATATAGACTCTCTCAAGAGTCCACTCTGCAGGCAATGGCAGATAACAGACAACTGAATGACTGAATACTCTAGGTCATCCAAAAAATTAGATCAAAGAGTCCCTGTAGTCTATTGAAATGCAATTGCTTCCAAATCACATTGTGGTGTTCCAGGCCTGAAAGAATGGGTCACTGCAATTTTATTGTAGAGAAGCTATTGCTAATGAAAGGAACAATGGAAAGATTAGTGCTACCAACCATATAGAAGAAACACCACTTTCGGTTTAATTGCAGTGAACAAAGCAAATAGGAAAGAAGGGCAACCAAGTGACAAAAGTAGTTGGTGCAAAGAGGATATAGAAGCTATTCACAAGGTTCTCCTGGTCAGGGCAGAGCGTCCAGACTTAACATATGATTACTGAATTTGGATCACAGTAAAAAGCAACGCGGTTGTCATTACAAACAGCTGGTGAGACATTTTTAAGAAAGCAGTCTTGCAAGCTGAAAGACTAAGAATTGTGTTGATAATTTTCCTGCCAGGCACCAGTTGCACAGAAATTAATAAAAGGATAGGGAGAAAGGAACAATTATATGTTGTGATACTGACTGTGCAGGAGATTATTAAAAGTTGTTTTAAATTGGTAAATGAAGTAAAACAATTTAAGGTGAACTATGTTGAATCTTGGGACTGATTAAAGAAAGAGACAGATTCCAATTGATAATAGCATAGATACTGAAAAGGTTCTGCCATAATAAATTTTTTGAAGCCACAATGTTTATTCTCTTTTGATCAGTTTCTGGATCTTTTGTAAGTAAAGCTTACCAGTCATAACAACCTGTATGTCGAGACAGTGGTAAAAGATCTATTTCAGTCTCAGTTAAGATCACTACATTCTGTTTCTCTGTGACCCGAGGCAGACTTGAACCTTCCTTCTCCAGACAAGACATGACAAGCCCAGCTCCACTTAGCTCTTGATGCATGTTAGAAAATAAAACGTGACCAAACAGGGAGATCACCCAAACTCCAGCTGTTGTACAGAGGCAGAGTGCTTCCCTTACAGGAAATGGCAAACACTGCAATAAGTTAAAACAGCTTTTGTCTAAATAAAAGTGATAATACCTATTAGTTTTGAAAATTAAGTTTCCATAGAAATTCCCGACTAAGCACATTTGATAATGACAGTTCAGTACTACAGACATAAAAACAAAAAAATTCATTCCAGCTCCTGGCATTTGCTCCAAAGCCACATTTGCAACTGTTCAAATGAACTGGAAAATACTAATTCATCTAACTGCTGTGACCAACGCATTTAAGTAGAGCATTCAAAATATTACCAGACTATTTCAACCAATTATCAGTATTCAACAGCTCTTCCTAGTGAACCACCCTCTTCTCAAGTCTCTGATTATTATTTCAAAAGGAACACTGGATGTCTGAAGTGCCCCTCTTTTAGTCTTACCATGCAGTTTAATAGCCCTTATGATCAAGTACCTTTGCAAAAGAGATTTCTAGAGGGTGACCCAACATATCCTTTGGACCTCTGAACCATACAGCATAAAGATAGCTCCATATAACCTAGCACTGTTGAACGTCACTGTTCTAATCTGTGTCCATATGAAATTTGTGAAGTGCAAGATCTTTTGCCTTAAAGCCATTAATAACTATTAATTCTGTAGCTAGCTATTCTGAATTACATCAGTAAAGACCTTTCTGGAGGAAAATAGCACTATCAGATACATTTTGGAAAAAAAAAAAATTATTTGTGCATAGTAATTTTTCATGAACAGCCATTAATAGAATGTATGCAAAGACAGCATTTAACACGTTCATAAGAGATCAACTCATCAAGACTTATAAACCAAAGTAGGCTGGAATTGCCACAGGAAGCTAAGGGAAATTGGTTCATAACTCCTGCTGTGTTAGGAAATTCACCCTTCCTTAAAGCAGTTGACAAAACTAGGTATACATTTTTTTCTCATTAGCGTGGAGTTTGATTTTTTTCTTTATTCACAGCAGTTCACAATAGCAGGAAGAACATTTATTTAAGAGGAAGCAAAACAGGTAGAAACTATCACAAACTACAACAAACGAAAACTTCTATGGGATAGTTACTAGGCCTAGCAGTCTTCTGCTTTTTTCCTGAAAGATCCTTAAAGGTGCGATACAGTTAATTAACTATACCTATACCTCTTCTGTTAAATGCAATAGCAACCAGTGGTATTAAGAAAATCACCAAATGGCAGATGGTACATAAAGATCTTTGCCAAAACAACCATGGTTCCACGTATGAAAATAGTTTTGAGTACTGATTTGTTTGAAAGAGACACTTACCAAGCCTACACATGTAGATATTGCTACTGACGAGGTACTATCGTTCCTTATAAATCCCTGGTAGAAACACTGCTCAATTTCATGTTCCTGAGAATTTGAGACTCCATCTTTCCCAAGTACCTGGACAACAAAACTGTTGCTTAAAATGGTTGAAGGCTTAAGTTCTAAGTGAAGCTCCTGTCCAAATGCTGAAAATTTGTAGTGCAAGGAACTCCTTGAACTGTGAGTTGATCTCTTTTTCCTAGTACTGTGCAAAACATTGTGTGAAATGTATGATCCACTGGCATCCACTTTGACGGGTGTCACAAAGACATAATCTGTAACGATAAAGTTAGCCATCAGCTTTAGCATCCAGCAAATACGGTGTCATTCTAACACAGCAAGCAGCAGGCTTTTGTTATGGTATGAAGAATTCCCCCATTCAGGGAATAGCCTGAAAGCTCCACAGGCTATGTGTATATAGGCTTGGCTGCATGTATTCACCCTGTAAGTCACACAGCCTCTCAAACAGTGTTTGTTTCCTTTCTGCCCCACTGAGAGGTACAGACTAAGTAGCATAGCTGTGAACATTCCCACAATCACTCTTCTGAAGACATTTGTCATCACCAGCAGATCTGTAGATTTTCCCCTCCCCCTGTATTAATTGCTGTCAAATGTGAAGGCTGCTTTGGTTTGAGGTTTTTTTTTGGTTTTTTTTTGGTCCCTAAGAATGCAGCAAATATTGTATCACTGTAGGGGAAACCATGACTGGGACTTTGTAGAACTGTACCACTTGTTCAAATGGATTAAAGGATTAATTTATTAATGCCTTAACTGAGTGAGACCTCATCTCTTTGTAGTGACTTGATTAGACTGGGTTTCAAATTGTAACTGACCTTCAGAAGAAAGAGATTACATGCTACCTAATAACCTTTAGTCAGCCATTGCTAATTGCATGTCAAAGAAATTTATTGTTTTGGATAAAATACACGAAAAATTACAAAACTTAGCTGAGATCTACTTGTAGTAAACTATGAAAGGAAAAAACAGAGGCTCTGATTCAGCTAGCTTCACAAGCAAGTGCCTAGCCTGAATTCCATCACCACTGCTCTTGATCTGTCCATACAGAGAGCCTGGATACAGGCTCTGAATTTTTGTCATTTGCTGAACTAGCGCCGAATCCCAGTGCTGTGAGTAAGTATGCTGAATAAACTGCTTCCCAGCCCCACTGAGCTGTTGAGTTGTATCTCTGTGCACCCTTAAAGATGCCTGTGCATTTGACAGTTAGACAACTCACTCCTCTCCCTCAATTGAAATAACACCATTACAAAAGAAGAAAAAACCTTCTTATCTTGTTAAAGATGTTTCAGATACAATTTCCTGGCCTGAGTAGATTTTATTGGGTACACACTAAGCTGAACACATAAGCAGTGATAGGCTGTTTCTCTTTAGTGGAAACAGTGCATCAAGAGCTTTTGCTTTCCTTGAGTAGCATTAATCAGCATCAGAAATCAGAACGCTAAGCAGGCTAGTGGCCAAAAAAATGCAAGCAGCTGCTGGAGTGAGGGAATCCCCTGGTGAACAGGCAATGGGTGCAAGAGGATTTTCCTTCCTGCACCCTGGTATGGTTCTCCATTGTACTTTGTTTCCCCACTCATCCAATAAAAAGCACATACTGCACTTCAACCTTCCCAAAGTCATCAGCATCTAAGTGCTAGTCTCTGCAGCCTGGGAACAAACAGGGCTCTCATCACACAGCCTTTTCTCTCCAGGTTTGCTCTCCCTTATCCTGCAGCGTGCCACTTCCGCTGTCCCACCCAAATCTTTTTACTACTTTTGTCTCCTTGCTTCCATAACAAACATATGAGGTTTTGATGTTGTGGCTACATACACATTCATCTTTCTAACTGCATATGTATATATGGATGTATTTACCATCTCATTTATTCATCCTCTTTGCCTGTAGACATCATTCCTTGTAGTCTTTGCACACATAGCTGATCAAGTCAATCTTTGCCCAGAGTTAGCTGTTTTACAGAAGCCAACTCACTTTCACTTTATGCTCCCCAAACGCTGAAGCTTCTTCACTTTAACTGCTCAGTCTACCAAGAAAAAAGCATCTACACAAATGTTCATATGCATAGATACAGAAAGAGCAATACAAACCATGGTTTAATTCACTGCTACTGATGCTGTCACTGGTTAAACTTGCTGCATGAGACATGCAACAGAGGCAACACAGCTGAAGGGTCTGCAAGAGAAAAAAAAAAAGAGAGAGAGAGAGAGAAAAGAAGTATTGGGCGAGATTCACTTGACAAGGGAAGGCAGAAAGACAAGGCATCAGAAACTGTGCAGTAACCTGCTGTGCAAGTACACTAGGCGATTGCAAAAGAAAGTGCTCTCGACCTGCCTTTACAGCGTTTCCAAGCCACAGGAAGGTCGGGAACTGCATGGAGCTGCCGCTGAGAATCGCGGCAGGTAAAGTCCAGACGACCAGCAGGAGACAGTCCATGTTCCGCCGTGCACCTGGCGTGCTACCTGCTCCCCGAAGCGCGCGGCGGCCGAGCCCGGATCCCCCGCATGGTCACCTGGGCTCTGCCCCGCAGCAGCTCCGGCTGCCGCCTCGCAGCGCCGCGCCCCCGCCGTGCGCGACGGCGGAGCCCATGGAGCGGCGCCCAGGTAAGCGCGCCCTCGCCGCCCAACGGCGCGCACGCTTTAAGCCTCCTCCGCCACCGCCGCCGCGGGGCAGCGCTGCCTCCGGCGCCGCGTCTCGGAGCGGTCGCCGCCCGGGGGGCGCCGCGGAGCGGAGCGGGCGGGACCAATAGGGAGGCGGCGGGGCCGGGCCGGGCCGGGGGACTGGGGGCCGGGGCTGGGCTGGGGGGTGCGGGGGGAGGCACCTGGGCGAGGGGGAGACGGAGGCGGCTCCTGCGACGTCCGGGAGCGAGGAAGGGCAGGGCTGAGGGGGAACGGCGGTGCCGCACACCTGCGCCGGCGGGACGAGCGCAACTGGGGGCGAGAATGGAGAGCTGAGACGCAGGGCTTCATCAGACGGACAAGCGGGTGATGATATGGGGAGAAGGGAATTGGGGAAAAGGAGAAGAGTCCAGCGCGAGCCATCCAGCTCCGAAGTGCCGTTCGTTCGGAGAGAATATGCTCTTATTTTCTATTATTTTCAGAGGAAACACACAAAACCAAAGATTAAATTGCCCGTGGAGAAAACATATTTGTGATAGCCAAGACCTGTTACTGAACACGGAACACTGATGTTAGTAGGGGAGCTGGCTTTGTGCAGTGGCTTACAGGTACTAAGCCAAAAGCAGCAGCAGGCCCTGGGCTTGACACATCCAGTCCACGTTACAGTTTGTCTTCTACGGAAAATGTCAGTTAAGGATGAAAGGTCTAAATAATCTGGAAGGAAACTTAAGTAGTGGAGTTAATGGGACAGACCCAGGTTAGCACACAATACAGAACTTGTTTCTGATGGTTTTGGCTGCACATAGAGAAGTGTCCCTCACCTCACGATCTACCTTTTGTGCCAGAGAGTTTTCCTGTATCTATCTCAATGCAATCTCACTCAGAATCTCCCCCTTCCTGGTGTCACACCATGCAAACAGGCAGTGGCTGTGTCACCCCCAGGTGCCCACTTGGCTCAGAATGCAGCTCCACTTGGCTCAGGATGCAGCACAGCACGGGGTGGGGTGAACTGGGGGCCAGCTCCATCCGCCTCCTTCCCCTGGGCTGTCTGGTGGTTGCTGGGGGGCAGTGCCTCACGCAGATCAGAAATGCTTTCCCTTCCAAAGCATTTCTGTCCCTAAACCTTAAAAAAACATCATAGGTGTGGAACTTCACCTCTATTTCCCAGTGGTTTTACATTATCACCTTGCTGAATACATCACGGTAAAGTTTCAAGACCTTTTTGTAACAGCGCACCTCTCACCTGTCACAGAGTATATTCAGAAGGAACAGCTGGCTAGAAGTTTACAACAGTCACAAAGCACGTAAAATGTGCTCTGCATAGGAGACAATAGGAGAAAAGAATAAAACCACAGGAGCTATAATTTTATTATCAGCCTTCAACACTCTGAACAGACAGACCTAACTGTTTTCAGTAGACTATCTGACTGGAAAAACTGACATTTTATTTGCTGGAAAGGGAAGGAAATAAGTATACAAACCTATAGCAATTACAAGAATTGTTTAAAAAGGAAACAACAAAACTTTCATCACAAGCCTAGCACTCCCTAGAAGAGAGTCCTGCTCTTGATTTCTGTGGAATTAAGACTTCACCCCAGGGATTTGTAGTTTCTGAGAACGATCAAAGAAGAAAAGAAAAAAAGCGATACTGTTTTGCATGACTACAAATGACACGTGTCTAACTTTGAGTTGGCATCAGGCAGGGGACCCCAACCTTCCTTGGCCTGTAGGCAGCATCACTGATCAGTTAGCATGCTCAGACAGCATCATACTTTGCTCTCTGAGTCAATCATGACCCCAGCAGAGATGGTCATAAACATCAGAGAATCCTGCAGGCGGCTCCTTACCATGTGCAAACATTGTTACCATGCAAACCATTAGCGAAATAAAGCTCCACAGTGTGGTAAACAACGTTGTGTCAGAGGGTTGGCTTTCTCTCTCACTCCCTAGCACTTCCCATCTCAGGGAAGCACCTAGGATGTATTCCTTCCCTATTGGATTAGGGGAATGGATGAATTCCATTCCCCTAAAATTTTTTCATGCTAATCAGTTCTGTCACATTTTTAGTGTACTTGTTTGTATCCACCTGCTGAAATTCTCTTCTATCTACATGAGAAACTCTTCTGTTACCAGTGAACACAAGGAAATGAAAAGTCCCTGTCCTTGATTATTTGTCTAGATACATTTGTATTAGAAATTAATCTGAATAATGTGTATCAGATTTCAATCATATATGATTGACAGCTGGGAACAGAGTACTTCCAGTGAGAAAAAGCAGCAGTGTAGGCTTATTTATATCAGGTACTTTAGTCACATTGTATTGAGTGAGTAAGAATAGCAAAATCAGGGCAAAAATAGTTTCTTGCTACCTCTGCATTTACTTTCTGCAACTCCATTCCTCCTTGACCATTTCTGTGACTGTTCCTTACCAGGGAACATACTTGTTGGGTTGTTCAATACATCCAGGTTAATCTTGATGCTCTCTCTGTGCTGATCTTCATGAAGATGTTTCACTCTCAGCAGGCTTTGGTGCTGACTGATCACATGATGGGCTAAACTCCTTGTGGAAAAGTCTTCATGAAAACACCTTTGCAATTGAAAAGGATCCTCTTTAGAAAGAGCTGGTAGTTTTCAAGACTGTCAAGTTCATCTTTGTCCCAAGCTGAGTAGTCTTCAAAGTGCAATTACTTGGTTAGGCTCCATGCATACCATAACATTTAAGTTTTTCCTTTCTTGTTGTATTATTCATTCAATAATCCCAAGGCAATTTGTGAATTTATATACTTCATCTACACAGTTCAGCAATTATTACTCACTTGTAGCAAGGTTAAAAAAAATCTTCCAGATCTTCTAGTCAAGCAAAACATGTGTGAGTTCATAATTTGTAGAAGTGTTCATACAGATTACATGTAGTGGCAGGATGTAACCAACTGGTACAAAACCAGCATGGCTGTCTGCGTGTTGCCTAAACTCACAGAGCACCATGCAGTTAAAGAAGAGGACAAACCTCTCCAGATGGCACAAGTGGCCACTGATTCTCTGCTTGGCTGGCTCACAGACTCTGAGGAGACAGGCTGCTGCAGTCCTTCCTGCTGGGACGATCCCCATGCAGAAGGAAGGTTGCACACACTGCTCTTACCTTAGTTGGTCTTACCTCCACAAACCACATTTGTAAAGCATAGACAGTGCCTGCTAACAGCACAGCTACTCCTATACCATATCCTCTCCTCTCTCCCCACATTTTAAAAGCTATCCTAATGAAAAGAAACAACAAATCCTTCTTTGTTTACTTCCGTGAAATTTGAAGCTGGCCACAATATTCTCAGGAATGGGAAATGCCAGATTAGCATACACCCAAAAGCACATGCAAGACACGCTTCAGCATTTCTAGCCAGTATATAGCTTACAATATAAGCTACTGTAATAAAGTTGCTTTTGCATGATGGTTAATTGCATTCTTCAGTGACACATGGCATGGGCTACACAGCGTCGCTGGTTATTCTGTTTATAGGTAACTATATTTCAGCTGACATGGAAACTGTATAAGTAACAAAAACATCTACTGCTGGACGTGGTGTGGTTCCTCCATTAATTCATGTTCCTTAAGGGCCTGAAAGTTCACAGAATAAAATTCCACCATCTCTCCAGTTTCTGTATTAAATTCTGCTTTCCGCAGAAGCTTCAAAACACGGTGTGAGGACTGAAGTTATTTCCTCAAATGGTCTTTAAACACAGTCTTCAGATTGCATCCTATAAATTCTGGCAAACTCCAAGCAATAAAGAGTAATCTCTGTGGAATAGGTTTTCACCACCATTTACAGTAATATTTTCTGTCAATAAGTCCCTAAGTTCATTTCACATAGCTTTTTAATCACCGCCACTGGAAAAGGAGCTTGATCCAGCATTCCTCCTGCACCTAAGTCCCAATGAAATCAAAGAAACAATGTTTACATTTTTTCCTCACCCAATTTGCACGTAGCACTGGGCTGTTATAGTCCCAAAGAAATGCTTTTGATTACAAATATTAAACACAATTTTCTGCTTACATGCATTTCTCTGTGTTGCACAGCATGTCCATCCTAATTTGATTAGTTCTACACATTTACTTGTGCTAGCTGGACATCCTACTTTCTGGCATGGAGCACGGAGTTCCAGCTATCCTGCTGACTTGCTCCTATTGTACTTGCTCTGTCCTGCCACACCAGAGATTTGGGCTCAGGAGCGGAACTAAACCCACCTCCACGCTGGATGCTTACGGCTGACATGCAGAAACTTCCCAGAGCAATGTTCTGCATTTCTCTTGCAGTCAGTGCTGTAGGCTAATGCTTAGATTTTCGACAAGATTAACTGACTTGCACTTCCAGTGTCACCAGCAATTTTTAGAGGGGGGAGGGGAGACCAAGGCAGCAAGAAAGACAACATAAAAACTCTGCAAATTGTGCTTACCTGGCTTCAATCCAAATGTCAAAAGTTGCTGCCATGGCATCCCAACACACTCTGTGGCTGAAAAGTGAACAGGGGGAAGCTGCAGTTCAGAACACGGGGGCTTTGTCACACACCCACACCAGAATTAAATGAAAATGTCCATCACTAATAGAAGAAAAATAAAAGCTGTCATTGTGGGTGGCCCGACTATGGATTTGCAAGCAGTACATTTTAGAAGAGTTTTCCTGGACAATTTCCAAGTGTAATTAAAGAACAGGTACCTCCAAACTCACAGAATTCTAATAAAAACAATTATGCAGTTTATAATGTTGTGCACGTGCCAAAATTTCTATTTATACAATGGATCAAAAATGGCACGGGAGAAATCATGCAGACCAGCAGGTTCAAAGATCCACTTTGAAAATGCTTTTCATAAATACTGATTTGCAGTATACCTGGAAGGACATGTAGCCTACGGAGTTGCAGAGATGTATTTAAGATTCCTGCAGATTTCTTCTAAAACACTTTTTGTTTCAGACATACTCCGGCATAACGTGCGAGAAGGAAAGCCCTGCCTCTGTTACAGTCAGCCAGCATCTGCATCCCAGAAAAGGATAAACCAGGCCAAGAAAGAAAATTCATATGGAAGTTTCAACCTCTTTCTTCCATGATAGGAATGTATGAAGTTGCTCAGCCCCAAAACTAATGGCACTGGGATGAAATGGTACCTCATTCATTTCTTATTGTGTACAAAATGTACTTGTTTCATCCTAGTGTGGCTAGATGTTCTTCTGGCCTGCTCCTAGTAGCACCGCTTCTTCTCACCCAAGCTTTACATACTATCTCCCTCTTTAATTTAATTTCTGTGCTAGAAAGATAAATCCTCCTGATGTGGCTTGTATCTTTATTTTAAAAGCTACCACGTGAGCATCAGTTTGGGTTGCTGTTAAGACAAGATCCAAGAAGAAGGTTTTCCTGATTGAATCCAGTTAGTTTTAGAATGAGACTCTTCCTGGGTTGAAAATTTCCAGTGCACTCTGGGGACTTAATTTTCCAAGGTACTAAGAATTCAGAGCCCCATTTGAGATCAATACAAACTGAACCTGCTCAGCCTTTCTGATAATGATTTCCTGTACCCTTTTGAATAACATGCCCTGAGAAGAATATTGCTCGGAAGATTTTGTCTCCAGTCCCTTTTACATGTGTTTCTTCTTTTATTTGGTACTAATTTCATGGGCCAAGCAAAGAAGAAAATTGGCTTCTCTCTCCTCTGAATTTCATTATTTGCAGATTTTTTTAATACAAGATAATGCTTCTTTGGCTGGCTCCTGGGATTCTTCTATTAAAAACTTCCCCCCCTTTTCACATCAATAAGCCTTTGTTACTTCAGCCTTCTTGCTGGGAACATAGACTGCAGAGAAGTTCACAAAGTTTTTCAGTCCCTTCCACGTAACGGTTGCAGTGTACCTGCCAGTACTTTATTATAACATTTTCAATTAAGCGTAAGCCCATTTCCTAGGAAAATTAGGTGCTTTTACTTCAGATTCCAAGTATGTTCATCCTCCCTTTGCAGTTGTCTGTCCAGACCTACAATCTTTATCTTCTGCTTACACAAAATGGACCTCTTGGTGGGATTTTTAAATACCGCTTGGCAATTGAGTAGGAAAATGTCTCCCACAGATACGGAGCTGTTCAGTATCTGCTTCTCTAAGGGTTAACAGCACCAGGCAATGCTTTACAAAGAAGGTGTCTAAAAAACCTGCCTAGATATTCTGTTTGCCGTGTATTGAAAGACTTCAATCTCTTTTACCATAATAAGAGTGGGATGTGTGTTAGACATTGGAAAGCTTTATTACTTTTTTGGAAGACCAGATTTTAATTTCCTATAGGCTATTCTGTACCAGATTGGCAGCAAACAATCACCTCACAGCTTTGTATGAAAGCATGAACTCTAAATATTTTGATTACTCTACTGTCTTTCACTAGTAAAACATGGCCTTCACTACTTACCTTTCATTTTTTTGCAAAGAAGGACATTTTTTACCACTATCTTTCTTGCCAAAAGATGACAATAACCCATGAAGAATATGGTAGTGGTAGTTGTACCGAACCCTGTGAGCTTCATGCTGAACACACACAGAACGGAAAATTGGTCCCTATCCCAGGAGCTCAGCTTACAGTTTTTAATTTACCACAGCTTTCTTTGCATTCCTAATTTGCAAACAAAACTATTCCCTGACTGTGGTGTTGATTTCCAAAGGTAGTTCAGCATGTTTAGGAGTCAAACAGTTTTACAAACAAAGTGTTATACTGGTTGCTGTGACAACATTTAATAATATCTTCCTATGTGTGTGTACTGAGCAGAAAGTGTTTGATTTGTCTATTTTCAAGAAAGCCTGGTGTTGGGAAGAAAAAGGAATTAAATCATTTTAGGCTGTATGCCTGTAACATTGAAATTAACAGCCACTCTTCAGCTGAAAGCGGTACCAATGGAGCTGGACCTAATGGTGGCAATTCTGAGCTATTTGGACAAGCTCTTCGGTGGGGAAGAATGTAAAGCTAACCGGTATAGTTAAAGAAGTGATTTTTAGGCATATACAAAAAGAGAAATGTGGAACAATATTCATGAAAATCCCAATGATGTGGGATAAAACCCTACTCAGAAAACCCTCACATACAAGTCTAATGTTATGTATGCCCATTTTTGCTGAGAAGAGCCTGATAAACAAAATCCTTTCTTTCCTTTCTATTACAAAATACCAAATACTGTGAAAGTGTTGTTTCTTCACTATGTAGATGAGCTTTTTAACATTAATAAAATTGATTTTATGCCCTTTTCAATCATTTCCCTTTAATGAGAGGAGTATTTTTTTGTTTTTATTTTTTTTGGTTTTTTTTGTTTTTTTTCATCTTGAACTAAAATGAGATTTCAAATCTTCTTCTTGGCAATGCTGACAACAGCAACATTGTGCTAGAACTTCATAACCAGAAACTGAAACCGATTAGTTCATTTGAGAGTAACCTGATTAGTTTTCACCCATGCTCACTGGATAAGTTTACTGAGTTGCATCTAGCAAGAAGAAAAGTGCTGATTTCAGCTCTGCCAGGCGAGCAAGCGTTGCCTCTGTCCTCATGGTATGAAACTGCAGTCATACACTGCACGGTGTATGGGGCATTCATAGCATCTTTTAGAGGGATATGGAAGGCCTCATGTGTCTCAGACATAGCCAAAAAAAAGCAATTTGCAGTCAGAAATCTATACAATACAGTATACAGCTTGAGTTACCCTGGTCTTTTTTCATGATTCAGAGCAAAATGGAATGTAAGGAGAACAGAAATGTGATGCATAAATATGAATTAGACTGACAAAGTGCTTTTGCTTTTTATGACCTGTAATAGTGTAAGCCACAAGTTTTTTCAGGATCTTTTATGTCCTTCTGATTATATATCCATTCACTTGCAATCACATTCTAAAGGTGTCAGGAGTAGCAAGACCTAAATGTTGTTCTCATGAGTAAACATCACTGTTTGCAGCTGCACTACGAACCAAGAGAAATAGGCAGTTTATTAGATATGTCTTTTCCAAACACATTTTTTTCTAAAATCCTGCTTCATCACAGTGTACAGACAATGCGATCTAAAAGCATATTGCTTTGGATGAGGTCCAGCCAGCTGGGATTCCTTTCCAAGGGCCTGAAATAGAACCAAGGCAGGGCATACTGAGGTGAGCAGCTTCCAGATTTTACCTGCAAGCTTTGTAGGTGGCCTAAGGCCACTTGAATCTAATCCAAATCAGGCACCTGGCCCTGGCCTGGATGCCTGCCAGTTTCATAGCATATTCTAGCCCTGAATTGTTGTGCCTGGACTTATTTCATGGCTTATTGTTGTATGTCTTTTCAAACTAATTCCTCACTGAAAGACATTTGAAATTCAAAGCTTTCTTCAGTTTCCCACCTTATTCTGGAGTTGCAGACACTTGCCTTACTAGGCTCAGGGAAAACCTGCTCTAAGAACTCACTAAATGGAGCTTAACACTTTAGTAGCATGCAGGTTGTTCTTGAGAGGAAGAAAAGGGAGAACGGGTGCTTATGTGCTGCTTTACTTTGTTGATAAACATGATGAGATACATCTTTTGTAAGTTTTCACCACAGAGTTTTAAGTGCCTGTACTGTTTAATTTTCAAACTACTTTTTTTTATAGGTGTGAACTGAGTGATCTCTTTGCAGTGATTAAAGCTTGGTTTTTTATTAACTAAAAATGTGGCTTGTATATGCTAGCCCTTGAATTATTGTAGGGCTTTTGTTATGGCTCAGTCTTTCATATTTTAGGGAGATTTTTCTAATTTCTTCCTTATGTGCTGCCTAGAAGCAAATCTAGTGTGGGGCTTCATGACTATTGGACTTTTTTTTGGTGTACCATTTCAGACTTTTTCATTCTCCAGAACTCCTAATGGAGAAAAGAAATCCCCTAAAATCCAAATGTGAGCATTTTAGTCACTGTTCCCTCTACAGAGGAATAGAATACTTAAAATACTTAAGGGAGAATTTAGTAGTGGGTGATACATGTAAATATGTGAACTTTTCCCTTAAAGCCAAATGTTTTGCTTTTGATGTTGAAATATTTTAAGTGGAAAACACTGCAGGATTTCTCAGTGTTACAAGGGCAGCTTAGACGGTAATGTATTCATCTTTCTTCTTCCTATCAGATCTGTCAAAATGGTTTGTATCTTAATGATTTTGTAAAATCAGCAAATCTAATCCTTACCAGACGCCTGGACTTTATACTGCAGTGTTGCATATTCCTAATTACGCTGCTATCTGGCCATTTTAATACTTGATTATCATCATTACACCAAGCAGTCTACTTAGCTGAACTTTTAAATGAACAGAATGGTGATAAAAAATTCAGCAGAGATCTGCAATCTTCTTTCCTAAGTCTGATAGCTTTGCTCCCACAGAAAACATGCTGCTGTTTAAACAGCCCAGAAAAGGATTACCTGACCAGAATAAATAACTACTGCCTTAGGGCATGTTCCCTCTTGAATGTTGATTTGAAATTGCTGATCAAGTGTTAGATTAACTAAATTATTTACAACTCTCAATTAATAAATACCAAAGCAACATTGCTAAGAAAACCACACAGAACATTAAACAAAGAGAGTAATGGCCATGTCTGCAAAAATCACTTTGAATGGTTTGTCAGATAGCAGGGCATTACGCAGAGAAGAAGAGAATCATCTTCAGGGCTAAATCAAGGAGAGTCTGTTATTTCCCACCTAAAAGTCTAGTAAATGACTCAGAAGGATTTAAGGACTGTTGGGCCTACAGGAAAATCACAAGTAACTTCAAAGTCAAGAGAACACTTAGCCTGAGATTTATGTGTTGTATCAGCAATAACGGAAAGCCCAGGAGAGACGAAGGGTTCAAGACACAAACCTATTACGTGTGTGTGTAGAGTGTGGAATGTGGGAAGCTTAGGGCTACCATATTTCTGTCCACATTTTCCCAGACAAAATGAAATGCAGTGAAACTAATGTGTCTGGGATGCATCCTTGATTTATGTACATGCACTAAGTCCAGAGTGAATTGAACTTACTGTGCTCACACAGATCACCTATTCAGTGCACACACATTAGATCCCATGCATCTCAAATGTTTGAGATCCATTGTTCATATAGCCCAGAGCAGATGCAACCATGTGCCATAGATACATCTGCAAATGACCTCGATCACCTCATCAGAATCCTAAGCAGACATCCCAATACTTCAGAAAGCATCTAGGTAGAAGAAGAAGAAAAGGTTAGATGCAGTTCTTGGTATCCAGCATAAGTACAAATTTCATTTACTATGCTGACTGGTATCATTAGAAAAATATCTGAGGATATCACTCAGATCAGGTCAGAAAAGAGGACGCACATCAATAGATATTTGAAATGGAGAGTTCCACTTAATTGCCCAGAGTGCTTTGAGAAAGAGAAAAGAAAAAAAAGACATTACTGTCCAGTCTTGTCTAAAGAGGAACAGAAAAAAATGCTGATGTTCAGGAGGCAGAGATACATCTTGAAATGTCAAAAATCCAATAAGCCATATTCTCTCCAGTCTAGTAGATGTGTTTGATCACATGCATTAAAAATCCTGACCTTAAATACAGGTTTGGAGGATTTTTGTCACTTTTAGAAAGTGTATTGAAGCCTGAAGCCCCTAGATAAAGAAAGACAAGGCTTTATATTCAGCATAAATGAACTGTTTGGAACTCCAAAATGTACGCTAGATGGTTTTCAAGACTCCTTCAAACTCAAGCCATTCTACACTCATGCATGCCTTGCCTTGAATTGTAAAACTGGAAAGTCAAACATTGAAGTAATTCTACCCTGCACAATATACCACCATTACTTTGTATACTGGAATACAAATGCATTTGGAATGCACAGTGCAACATGCTGTGGCTGACAGCAACTCAAAAGCTAAGTTGTCTGTAAACTAGTTCCTTTGAACCCTGTCTAATGTCATTGTACCATGACTCATGTTCTGCAGTTACTTAGTGACTGGCAGTTAAGAAACATTTTAAGACAAAAGTCTGATTTTACTTGGCAATATACTATGATGATTATCAAGCCAGGATAACTCATGCAACTCCTACTCCTTTGGATTAAAAAAATAAATAAAATAGGGCTACTTTTTCTACTTTTTCCTAAAACCTATTTCATTTCAGCACACAATGACAGAGAGACACTCAATGTTCAATTCCAAGCTTCTTTGTCTAAGTAACCTAACTCATAGTGTGCCCACAAATATTTTCCAAAACAGTATGAAAATAATACTCAGCAAGTTTTCTAAATTCCAAGGGCAGGACTCACGAAATCACAAACCCTGTAGTACTTATCTTGTGACTTTTGCACCCAGTCCCTCTGCATGCCCTAGCCTGAAAAGCTGACAGTGTGAAATGGACTTGCTACACACCTCTGAAGGATACGCTAGACCTAGTGCATGCATAAAGGAATTCTGTTCTACACCACCATAACATTTTATACCTCTTCTGCTGCAGGTCAAGACAAATTCCCTCTGCCAGTAAACCTGAAATTCCATCCAGCAGATGTCAGAAGTGAGCCTTGCACACAAATCTTCATGTCCCATGCTGTTCTGTAGGTCTTTCCATGGCATGTACTGAACTTAATTTACAGATAAAATGTAGATGACATAAAGACATTGAAATATAATTCAAGTTTTATGTAAAAAAAAAAAACAATGAATATTTCCGTTCAAAAGGTGATTATGTGGGAGACTTTTTGCCTTTTTAAGAATTTCTAACTTCTGTCTTTTGACACTCAAACTGATATGATTATTAAAGCTATCACTTCAGTTATAACTTCCATTTTTAAATGTCCTGTTTCCTTAGATGTTCTGTTATCATTGATAGCTGAGCTTTGCAGAATTTTTGTGCTGCCACGTAATTCTGAAACATGGAAATTTTGTAATACCAAGGCCTATGACACTGAGGCAATTTAATCTCATCATCACTAAGTCACAACAGGCTGTTTTCTACATTCTCTATATCCATTGCTCTACTGAAACTGAAGCAAAAGTCTGTAAATAGCAAAAACCAAATACGCTGCCTTTCTCATTTAGAGAATCTTCCTGACTATCCACATAACTGACAATTCTAACAAAATTCTCAAAATCTCTGAATGTATGGGAACAGTTGAGTCATGGCCTGACCCACTGATTGAGCACCTGGGGAAAGAACCCAGGCAGCCCTGGGAGCACAGGTGAAGGCAATTCAGCTGTGTGAGCAGAAGGGCTGCAGCCTGGCTGCACCTCTCTTAGACCTCATTTAAGGGTTGACTGCCACTGGGAAGGATCTCTTTCTGGAGATCCCTCCTTGGTGAAGCTTTCCCCTGTGAACCTGGAATCTTCTGATACAGGTGAGCAATCTTCTTCCCTTTCCTCATAACACCTTTCTGTTGTGCTGGTCCTTTTGCCATCACACCTTTGTTGTAATGCCTTTCCCATTGTATTGATTTGTCTAATTGCTGCACTTGTACCACTTCTCAGCAAAAGTAGTTGCAGTAAATCTGGGTATTGGTTTGCTGAAAATTATTAATGAGGCTTCCCAGGCTCCTTGCTGTGTACAACAGTTGGATTATCCTGGAAGTCTCTGCTGGAGCATAGCTCCACTCAAGTTGTGTTTCCCTGCCACTTCTAGCTAGGCAGGATTTTAGCTAGCTCAGAGTATGACAAATCAGCAGTGCTGCAACAATAAACATCATAGCAAATTTTTGTGAGGAAATATAAAGTAACTCATAAAACATCTGAAGTCAGTATAGATGTCCTATATTGTGTATACCCATAAACAAACTGTAGTACTCAGTCCAACAGCTGGAACTTTCTGAGGGAAAGAGAATTGCTCCCTTTCTGTCAAAAGGAGAGGGGAGTGCTATCATAGGTTTGTACAGCCTGCATATGGAGAATCACTGCAGTGACTTTTGGGAAATCAATACAAAGATACATTAGTACACTTGGGAACAACTTCCAGGAAGTAAGTAGAAAGGAAGGTAATTAACTCTTTGCAAGTTACTATGTGAGTAGTACTTAGTATCTAAGTGCAAGTACTATCTAAGAGTCACTATCTGAGTACCTAGCACTTATGTTATGGCATCCAAATACACTTCTGTGTTTTCACAGGAAGATTTTGCTGGGGGGAGGGGAGGGGAGAACTGTTAGTGAGGATTTTGTTTTGGAAGGCAGTGCAAGACCGGAGACTACTCCATTGTGTTGCCTACCACAACTTATCTATCCCTCCTGGAGAAGGGGAGTCCTCCAGAGATGTTCCGAGAGAGGCTTCGACTTGTAAGACGTTTCAAAGGAGCCTCTTTTCCCCAGCAATGGCAAGGTGCTTTTCTTCCACAGAAAATATATCGTGCATAGGTTTAGGTCTAGCAGCATCCTCAAGGTCAGCTACATGATTAATGCCTATTGAAACCTTTAACTGGCACTAAGTCCACATGCACAAACCTGGGAGCCGTACTTGAGTATCTATGTTGGTGGTAGTTATTGTACAAAAAGAGGAGAATTTGTTCAGTTACCTTAGCTTCAAAGAACTCTGGTTGTTCATTTTGTTTTTAAAAAAATATCACTCCAAATTCTAATCTGTAATTAGCTGTTGTAAGTCTGCAGGTTAAACTTATAATTTAAATTCAAGAGACTTTAAAACTGTCTGGACAAATTAGATATGTACTTAGAGTACTTGGCAGTTCTCCAAGACAAACAGTATCTGTTATTATCAACAGTGCTAATGTTACCAGAATAGTTAGGAAGCCTTACGAATCAGCATGACAAATTAAAAAGAGGAAAAACAAAAGTCTCCGAAGGCAAGGAGTTTTTAACACTCATTTAAATTTAATCTTCATGGCTAGATTTGTTTCCACAAACATAAGTTTGTTGTAATTAGCTACTGAGACTGGAACTTAATGAGTTTAATAAATATTTCAGGCTGTTAGGAGATGGAAGTGGCATTGTGATGACTGGAGATTTTCTGCAGTTCAGTGAAATATAAATGAAGATTAGAAATTAATAATTAAGAGAATTGCAGTGACTGAATCACACATTTCCTAAGGGCACTATCCAACTCTCTGTGGAGTGGAAAAGTCATTTGGAACAAGGCATGGATCATAAGCTTCTGAACAATTGTCCAGCACAAGAACAGAGGATCAGGCTGCTGGAGGTACACATTAAGGAAACATAACAATTACTCACAGTGCCAGCAGAATATTTTCCCTAAACAAGAGATGGAAGAGTGCAGTGGAGGTCCTGTCATTTGTTTTAAAGTCGTGTTCACTGCCACCACCTGTGGTTATAACATAGTGGCATGGTGCCCTGTGAAGAAACAAGTATCAGGAGCTGCAAATTGAACTGCAGGGTGTGTAAGCCTTCAGACAACAGCCCTCTTCACATAGATTTTTTTTTTTTTTTATCAGCAAAGTATTTTTCCTTTTCATTTGTTCCTTTGTCTTAGAATATGCCTTTGAGATCCTATAGGAAGCCTTAATTTTCACAGTTTGGAATTTGTAACGTTTAGATCTAAGTATGTTTCACTTACATGTAATGTTCTAATATACATGTAATAGAACTAGCCCACTGCTCACAGTCTAAATTCCTATATCACCAGAATTTAGAGACAGTCAAGGTTTATTCTTATCTCTAGCATTTCTCATCAGATATGAAAGCTGTCTGCAAGATCAGAATAGAAATGTGTAAGTAATGAAATTGGTATGTACTGATGTTTGCATGGCGAATTATGCAGTAGAAGTCAGTTGTGCATAGGTTGTTTGCTTCTTTTTCATGTAAAGGAAAGGTCAAAGGCTACAATAACAAGATAGGAACTCTTCCTTTTTAAATGGAAGCTAATACACTTGTATTACCACATGACTTCAGGAGCCTGGAGCATTACCTCCTCTTAACTACTATCACCAAAGTTAATAATAAACACTAGAAGTTTAGACATAGGAAGTTCCAAATGCTAAAGTTTTACTCTTTTAGTAATGACTGACTATCCTTACAGCAAGGACGATCTTTGCTTTTTAGATGATGAAATCGCTCTTTAGAGAAAACAAGTTAAATGCTGCTTGTTAGGGAGATTATATCTCACAATCCACCTTCATGTGCCTATGTCTACAGATACTTCAAGACCAGCCAAGGACAAAACACTTCCATCATACTGGAGCAAGCACTAACCCAGACCCTGCAGCTTGACATGGAGTCAAAGTTATTGCCCAAGCTCTCAAGAATCTCATGTTTTGTGTTGTGTAGGGAATAATATATGGATTACCTAGTCCACATTGTATAATTCACTACTTCAAAGGAAACAACCACCTGTTTATCAGGTAATTCTAATGTCATGGAAGACTGAAGGCTGTAAGATTAGTTTTAACTATAGAAATAGGAAAATAAATATCTAAATACCAACATGGAAACACCTGTTACATCCCATGAAATATATTTAAGGCTCTGAAAATAGAAGAACATCCAAACAATGGAGAACTGTCTTCAAGTCTGTTCTCGACTGTTATTTCAGTATTTGACCATGTTATCATTCCATTATTAGGTATAATCTAGCAGGCAGATGGCGTTTTGCAAAGCAGTTTGGGGCCACTATCCCTTACCTTGATTCCCAACAAATACTGATACAAATACAACAAATACAATTATTTTAAAGTGGTGTGAAAACACCTTGTCAAGGACACTTGTGAGGCTTTTCCTTTTCTTCTTTTCTGGATCTTGAAACTACAGTGTTAATTTAGCCTGACTCTCAGGTTAGACAAAAAGGTAAACAACCTGAACTTTGATTCGTAGCGAGGGGCTTTTCCTCCATTCATTGCATCTTTCTCCATTTTATTCAGTGGTCCTGAACATGGAGCAGTGTCAAACTTGTTTTCCTGGTTTGACTCATGCCTCATTCCTTATGCAGAAGGAAAAGGGGATTTTCACATGAGTTCAGTATGTCCTAAATTATCCTTATTTTATGTAGTTCAGACAGGCTCTTCCCCTGGTTTAAATACTTTGCAAAGTACATATGTCTCAAGAAATATCATTGTGTTAACCATGAATATACCAACCACAAAAATCAGCTTATCTCAAGCTGTTCATAGAGACTGCAAATATAATGAATGATGAAATTAGGAATCAGCTGTCATCGCTTTGTAATACTTTCACCCCATCTCTTCTCATAATTTCACGTGGTTATGTTACAGAACTCTTTAATGACTGTACAAGTTGTGTATTGAGGTGGAAAGATTCAAAATTGCTAGGAAACTTTTTTTCTCACAGATTTGTCAAGTTTACCCCTCTATTAGCAGACGGCAAAGCAGTTGAAAGCTTCTGAATAGTATGTTTCAGTAATTCCGAAGAATATGAAAGTGGTTGAAATAGTATAGATTAGTAAAAAATCAGAAATTCAAATAATGAAAGCTAACCAGAAACATGTTGAACACTTTGCAAATAAATCTTCAAAAATCAAAGCTCATAGAAGTATATTCTCATGCACTCAAGTGGAAAAACATGATCTCAAACCAAATGTTTATTTTTCAAACAAAGGAAGAAGTAAGCAGTCCATTTTATTTCAGTGTCTTCATTGTGGTCTAATTAATCAAATCAAAATGAAAAAAAAAATGGTAACAATTTGCCAAACACATAAGTGATGTCTGATTCTGATGATTACACAAACAACTCCCCCAGACAGTCTGAATTATTTCTAAAGAACAGAATTTCAGGGTCTTAAGAGCTTTCTGAACTTTTTCTCATAAATTACTTTCGGAAGGTAAAAAAATAAATTTACCATCCAACGCTTGTATTACGTGGAGAATTTAAAAGAGAATTTCAGTTCTTCATTTGAATTCCTGTGTTTACAAAAAAAAAAAAAACCGGCACCCAGATCTCCTTTATAGAAAGGCTGCAACTATGAATAGCTTCACCAAAATAGGTATGACTACAAAATGAGCACAGATGCAGGTGTTTGATACCTCATTTATAACATGCATTCCTGATGATCTCAAGCAAGTCATTTCTATTCATCTCTCAAGTAGAAAGCAAATACCAATACTTTTATGAAGTGCCTTCATTAAAAGAATTCAGAGTTTAACAGATGCTTGTTTCTTGCCACGTTTCCAGCAGCTTGCCAGGGGCAGCCTTTGTGCCTGATGGCAATGTACTTAACATTATTCTACACTTATGGTGACAGATCTATCCAGTGACATTCTCTATTTTTATATTAATGCCATGTTAGAATTACACTCCTACATCGCACACATGTGACTCAGAGACATTCCTGAACAGGTTTCTTACAGCTGAAAACTAAATCTATCAGTCACCAAATATAAAATATCCCTGAAGCAAAAATGCATCTCAATAAATAATGAAGTGAATGTAACTCACTGTTATTTTGCTAAATGACAGCTTATTCACTCCAACCAGAGAGAGAGAGGGAAACTGTTAAACGTAAGCGTACTGGAAACACTGCATCACAAAAACAACGAGGATGTGCAGGTGAAGCAATTTCTTGAACACTACAGCCACGTGTTCCCCCTCAGAGCACCATGTGAACCACCACACTGGGAATTTAAACACAGCCTCCTTGTGTTCATATGCAGTATGTAAAGACATCTTAATCTACGTGTTCATGCACCCTATGTGTGGTCTCACTTCTGCTGTTAAAACTCTATTCCTGAATTTCTTACTATAAAATAGTTGTTCTAAGCTGGTATGGAAATAAAGCTCCTCAGTCGAGGGAACTGTTGTCAGTATTATGTTCCCCTTACCCAGGGTACATGAATTTAAAGGTAATTGTTTCCTTAATAAATTAGTGGAGGCCACTGAAATCAGGAGGAATCTTTTCACTTGTGCTTTTGTTAGATCAGGCTTGTATATATTACCTTGCTGTAACACAGTATCCTGATAATATTGAGAAAATCAAGTCTCCTTTGCTTCTGTGGTAGCAAAAGAAGCCACTCATGTCTGTAGTCAGAGGAGCACTCAGAATCACCTTGCTTCTGAGACAGCAGGCTGGCTTTGGTTTGGGATCAGTGCATCACTGCATCACCTCATCCCTTAGAAAGACTGAGCTCTCAACATCATCACAACATTTTCACACTGTCCTTGCAGTTCAGCTGTGGAAGTTCAAAGAGGAGTAAATTTTCACCTGATTATGGCCTTAATATCTCTTGTTATTATTGCTTTTGAACTAACAGTGTATGCTTTAGTCAATAGGGTAGTAGTTTTCTTTCTGCCAGGCATTGGAGTTTGTAAAGCCTCTATAGCTGAACCAAAAGAAAAGAGCAGTAAATTTCATGAAACAATTTATTTAAAGAACATCTGCTTGAGTTTTCAGAATGTTGCTGTAGGATACAGTTACATTAAACTGTAAGACAAAAATGTCTGGTTTTACTGCCTTCAGTATCTCAGTTATTAAGTCAATTTTATAGGACCACTTATGTAGGCTGAAAGTTTTCCTAATAAATCATTATAGGATATTTAGGCCTCTCTCTCAGTTTGTGGTCTTTGTTTGTTTTCCAGTAACCACAAAACATCTGAATTAAATTATCTGGCAAATTTGATTTCTTGTATTCCAGAAGTTGTACATCTTCAAGATATGTGGATGTCATTGCTACATCAGCAATCTTGTTTTCTGACTGCATTTAAATCACTAGGTTTCTCTTTCATTGTATTGCTATCACAGAGGTGTTAAATCGTATACAAGCAATACAGCACAGCTTCAACCTCTTCTAAATCTGAACATATAAATTAAAGCGGAATACTAATATTTAGATCACGTTGCATCCTGTTTGTCCCTTTTTAGTCATGACCCCACTGCTCCTCCTGCTGATGAAGCAAAAAAAGTCTCACCCTGTATAATGGCAGGAATTCTCAGGAACAGTTCTGAGAAAAGGTTTGTGCCAATACCTATGTGACTGTTTTGTCCATTTCCACAAGTTCTCTAATGAAACTAAAACAATTACATTTCCAAGTGTCTGAATGATCCATCTGAATATGCCTTGCCTTACAATGACTTGATTGTATTGAAAATTTTGAAACAACATTTTGAGGGGAACTCAACTTCTTACTTTTCAGAACTTAGATTCTTCAAAATAACTAACAGCCCACCTTTTCACCTTGATTTAAAATGATCTTCTCTTCATAATCTCAGTACTTTTACCACATATTTATGTTCCAGACAGCTATGTTTGTTTGCTTACTTGTTGCATCCACAGTGTAGATGAACTAGCACAGCAGGGGTGGTGAATGCCTCTTCATGGGACTGCAGACAGTAAGAACTAGTCCACCTTAATTTGCTAGAATTATGATATCTTCACTTAGATATTACTTTTTTGAGAATTGCAAGTTAAAAATAAATCCCCTCTTAATTTTCTTTATTTTGCTTTTTCTGCTTGAAAGTGAGCTATAATTGTATGGAAAAACTCTTAAATCTAAAATAAAAATCATTTAAAAACAGCTTAAGCCACTGGAGAGCAAGCATAACCCATGAAATCCATTTGCTATAGCCTGGGAGGTGTATTTCCATGTTAGCACAGGGAATACAAAAGCTAATTAAATTAGTTATTAAATTAAGCATAGTTTTGACACAATACAGTGCACTGGAATTTCATACAATAAGCTCCCGGAATTACTTGGGGTCAGTAAATAATTACCTCGGCAGTCCCCCATGGCACACATTGTCCCATCAGGGAAGAGAAGAATGCCCCACACATTCCACAGTTCAAATTGGGCTTTTAAATGTTTAGATTTTTTGGGTGGGCGGCACAGAAAGAAAAGGAAAATGAACAGTCTTTCAACAAACAGTTTGATATAGCATAATAGGAGCAAAGAGCCTTTCGACTCTACTTTGCTCTCCTGGACCATACTGCCAGACAAACGGGCTTTCAGGCACTCTGTCACACTCCAAGCTACATTCCACATTCCCTTGCTTTGGGCACCATCTGTAGTTCGCGTATTCCTTTAGGACACCAAACATCCCTGGGAAAACAATGACTAATAACAAGTCACACACAATGCATAGCCCATTTTCACACAGCAGAAGCCTCAGTCGAAAAACCTAGACGACAAAGGCTTTAAACAAAAAATACTATCTATCTCTAAGCAGAACAGTATTTATCTGGTCCCCTAGAGAATTTTTCTCTTGTTTCTGGCTTTGGGGTTTTTCTTTGACAGAGGGTGCTCTGCTTCCCTGTTGTTTGAGGTAAAGAAATCTACAACAATGTCTTTCTCCATTAAAATGTCCTTGCAAATGTCTAGAGATAAATTCACAGGATTTTTAAAAGCCTCAGTGGATGCAGAGCTGGAAAGCTAATGTTGTTTTACTGCCACAGCAAGAATGTTACACAACATCAGAAAACCTAATGAATCTTCGTTCAGAGCACACAGTTGGTTCATTGCAACACAGCTTGCCTGCAAGCACAAAGCCCAACAGTTTTGTCCTCACCAATCTGCCTGTGCCAGGCCGAGGTGCAGGGGGAGGCTTTCTTCTCATATGCTCAGTGTTTGCAGAAGCTTTGGCTACTTTCCCACATATATTTGACAGCTGTTTTATCTTACGGATCACTCGGTGCTTTCAGGATAAGGGAATGTTTCTACAGAGGAAGTTGGTGAAAGAAAGCAGCAGAATACCCTTCCTTAACGTATCCCCATTTTCATGCCGTTCCAGAGGTAAACTGCTAAGCATTAAATACATTATTCACCATGTTCGCATCTCAGGGGGTTTCCCAAGCCTTTAGCAATGCTCTGCTCTGTGACAGGAAAATTCCTGCATTTTACATGCATTCTTTTTGTTATTATTTAATGTTCCCAGTGTACGATTTGTAGAATCTGTGCCTATGGCAAGTCTGCTGCAGGTCTGAGCTTCCGTGGGACACAGCGAGATGTTATGGAGGCCTAATAAGTCTTTCTTTTCAAATAGGAACAGCATGGAACTGCTTAAAGATGAAGTTTTCAGAATAGCAGCAGAACATAGCATGATGCCTCAATTACTCTGCGCTACCAGGGAAGCAGCAGCAAGGAGCGTGGATCTTCTTTAGCAATTCATGAGGACGTGCAGGTACTTGTTCTGAACCCTTCACTTATTAAGCATAGTTCAATTCAAGGCTTGTGATAGCTCCGTTTCATAAGTTGTCTTGCTTGAAAGCATGATCAGGATCTTAGTTCCTTCATTTGGTCCTCTGAGGTGCCTTGCACCAGCTCTTTCTGTTCAAAGATATCTCATAGAACAGTACAAGATGACCTGATCTCAGCAAGGGAGCCCATGCCTGACATAGGAGAGATGTACAGATGGGTGTATTTTTAACATCCAGGATATGTATGCTTTCGCTTTTCTCTTCTTATGGATGCACATTTTAAATCATGCTTTAAAAAACTTACCTCTTGCAGAAGAGAGACATAAACGGGAGTTAGGAGGATTAGAAGAAAAGGAGTAATAAGAATCTGTATTAAGTCTTACTTCTGTTGCTAACTGAATATGCATAAGAAAGCAGTCTTATGCAGTTTTATCTGTCTTCTCTCTGAAGCTGAGCTTCTCTTGTACTTTGTACTGAGGAGGAAAGACAAAGATCTGTTTTACTTTGTCATGTATTTGGTCTGGCTACAGCAGTAACAGCCCCACAGAAGAAACTCAGCCCGCTGCCTTGCAGACATGGCTCTCTGTTTACATGTCCTACAGAACATTAGGGGGTTGCTTTGTTCGATTGTTACAGAGTTCACCACAGCCTAGTTCTGAAGCCCACCAACATCGGAATTTTTGTTTTTCAATTTGCACCAGGTTTTCCTGCAGCTCTTTGACTTGTATGGACTTGTATTTCGTTGTTTTCATTGGTCAGGAAAAGCACGAAAGGATTTCATAGGGAAACTTAAGAAGGTCTTAAGAATCTTCGGTTTCAAAGATATTAGTAGGACAGTTCTATTGAATTTTTGGGTGGCTCCAGGCTCGGAGCCCTCCTGTAGTAGGCACCCTATGGTATATTACTGGCTGTTTCCAATGAACTAGTAGGAGGTGATTTATTAAAGAAAACAGTACCGTAGAAAAAGATGCTGTCTTATGATGACTAAAGGATCTTTAACCTATTCAGTATCAGTACAAATCTGGGGCTGAGCAATGTATTAACTAATTGCAGCATGTTAGGTTTGATATGGGCCAAGAGAGATCACTGTAACACATCTCTGAAATACACTTTTTCTTTGAGCTCCTCTCATGTTTTTGTATCTCCCCATCAAGTATTTTGTTATATTTAAATTAAAAGACTGTTTGTCAGAGATCTGCCTTTATTAAAGATTTGCACAGGGGCCAGTGGAACAAGCTTTGAGGAGTTCTACAGTGCAAACTAGTGATGGCAACTCTCCCAAAACCTGGACGCAAAAGGACTTTAAGTTTATGAAGGAAAGATTTTGCAGCCAGGCTTGAAGTTTCCTCTCCACTTGCCTGTGCAGTCTTACTTTGGCATGCATGTCTTATGGTATGAACTCTTATTACAATCTCATAGGCCTTGTACAGGAACAGGCAATGCTCGCTACTTGACCAAGTCCCTTCCTTCGCTGCATAACCTCCTACATTCCCTGCTGCACATCATCCATACTCATACAGTGCCAAACACACTGTCTTGCTTTGATTGCCTGGTTTGAGAAGCATAGGGTTTAACTTTTAAAAGCAATTACGTTATACAGCACGTTTCCAGTCAGAACAGATGGCAATGCAACAGACATCTTGTCACATCTGCAAATCAGAAATATTAGCTTAGATATCTCGAGTTGGATACCCAGAAAATGAGGAACACAACATTACCATCTCCCAAACCCTGGTTTAAATCACTTACTTGTATTAATTACATGGAGTGTCTGCCAGACCTTGAGAATCCAGTTCACTAGACAAGCACTGAACTGTCTTACTACTTGAATCCTCTGCCCCTGTTACTGCAGCCATGACACATCTCCTCAGAGATCTCTTTGAGCTGTCAATTATGAAGTAGCTTCTTCTCAGGTATGAAAGCTTATTTTAGTCTGTGTAAACTGAGCAGCTGAAGATAGGTGTTCATTAGATTCCTATCTGGGAGGAGAATTTGGCACACATTTACTGCCTTGCCTCAGTTTTCAAAGGAAGTACCTGTGTGATCCTGCCACATTCCTAGTCCAAACAGATTGGAAAAATGTGGCCTTAAAGCATGTTCTGTCCCACACCTGTGGCAGGTCTAGGTATAGCCTCAGTAATAAAATCAACTGCAGTACTCCAACATTAAGTTCTCATAAATTTCTACTGCACAAAATGCATAGAGTCCTCTTCAGTCCACCAGAGATTGGTCTTTTACAATTCTGCACAGCTCTAGGACTTGGCTTGGACGTTCAAACTCTTTGATCTGAATTTGAGCCTGGAATTTACCAATTGCTCTACTCTCCCTGTCTGTTTCAGGCTTTATGTAATGACCACATGGTGATGTTACTTAGAGATCCACAGAACAGTCCTCTCCTACCAGCCTTATCAGTCTCCAGATGTAATCAGCAGTTCCTTTTCCACAGTGAGTACACTGTGCTATTACTATGCAAAAAAGAAGCATGATATCTACCCTGTCTGCTTTCAAGACCCATCCTTATAAACCTTTTCATTTGCTCAGCTACTTTTTTGCCCTTGAGCTCTATATTATCCAAAGCTGTCAAGCCACCTCTGAGGACAAGGAGAAAAGAACCCCAGTAACAAGCTAAATTGCCTATGCCTGCAAAAATAAAACATATGGCAAAAGAGTGCTTATGTTTTAAAGCTTATGATACAGAGATGAAGATTCACTCTCCCCTGAAGGAGATGGAGATGAGAGTATCTTCCTCTGAAGTTTCTGTATTAATTAAAGAGAAAATAGTGCTCCTCTGGAACAAATCCTTTGTGTTACTTTTTAATCATCAATTTACAGGAGCGGTTTCTAAAGCAAGGCCACCCACGGATGGCTCTGAGATCATTAACAAGATATAAATCTTTTAATAAATAATCTCATAGGCATGGCATTTTAGGAAGACTGGTACCAATTTCTACACTGTGTTAAAGCCTGCTGTGAAGTTAGGCTGGATGCCAATGCTGGAAAAGAACAGCCTGAAGCTTGGCATGGCAAACTTCCAACGAGCAGCTTTAGCCTGTGCGTGGTCATACTGTGCTCTTCTGGGGCACTGCTCTGCGGATGTTATCACAGGAAGAGGCCCATATACTGTAGTGGAGTATTAGTGATGTGTAAATCCAAGTGTTTTCATGCTGTCAACTGAAGCCTACTTAATACAGATTGTGTGCGCAGCATGTAAAATAACAGGGTGAGCATTTCCTTTCCCCACATGCTACAGCCAAGTCCTTACAGCAAGAACTGGGAAAGAAAAATAACTCCCCTGTCAATTCCATTTAAATTTTTCAATAAAAATATGGCATGTAGTGTCTTCAAGGGCACATGTGTCTGTAGCAACAGAAAAGGACCGAGAACTTGCAGAATGAACATAATCATGCCTGTGCTTTCCCTGCTTACACAGCTTTAAGCGTGATGGGTGATCTCAGAGGTAGCTGAATGCAGTGCCTTTCTGACTGGAATCATGATGCCAACAGGGAGATAACAAATGAGATGAAATATCCAAAATGTTTTTTGGATGGGGTGTGAGCAGTTGCCAGCAGAAATAAATACGTATGATCTGCCTTTCTGCTGCTTTGTGTATGGAAATGCAGTGTTGGAGCAAGGTGATGGGTGTGCATACATCAATTCTCCTTGAGTGTGCCAGAGTAGGTAGAAAAGTAGCCACGAGGAAGAATTATAGTAGTTTCCCTTTTATTTTTGTGATTTCACTTGTAGTCAGCCTTGTTCCTTCAGACATTTATAGTTGTGTTGTCTGTTGTGTTTACTGTTTATACTACGCCCATAGTCAATGCATTTTGTATGGAAAGTGTATCTTTCTGGTGTCTTTTAGCAGCCTTTTCCCTGTTTTTAACTGCTTGGTCTGGCTATCAGGTTTGAATAGTTAACATATACTTAGTCTATTCTATGGACACTAGCATAAGGCCTAGAACAGCTTATTGGGGTGTGTTACAATCAAAAAAGACCTGAAACAACTTAGAAAGGATGCTTTGTGTATTCCCTGCTCCAACTGACTTAACTGTTGGTTAGGACAGAAGCACAGCATGTGGTCAGCCTCTTTATATGCCTCACATTGTCTTCCTTGAGACTATGCTAACACTATATTGCTGAGTACAAGTGTTCATTTGTTTATGCTCTCCCCCTCACCTCCACCCTGGGAATATATATAATGGAAGAGAAGTACTTCGACCTATTTTTACGCTTCCCAGTATTCTGGCACCAGCCAACCTTCTGTATGTAGCTGTTATGGTTACAAAAACACTGTTAGACCAGCACCTCGGCAAGCAAAAGAGGTAACGAAGTGCTGATACTGTAAGACATGCAGTCCTCATGCAGATGACTCTGACAAGTCCAGCTGTAAAAGATAATCAGATTCCTTTTCTTAAGGAATATATGTGCAGCTCTCTTTAGTTTTCTGACTTTGGAACTTCAACATTTTGCCTGCTATGGTAGCTAAAAATTCAATCTATTACACTTTTTATGTTCATAACGCTTTTTCTTTTAATGCTGAGTGGAGATTTGTTTACAATGTTGCAAACTTTTTTTTCAGGCAAACACAAATTCAGTGATGTAGTTCAAATACTGTAAGATTTAGTAATGGATGTGAAGCTTTCAAGCTATAGGAATTCAATTTTCAAGGGAATGAGACATAGAAATCATGTGACCTGAAGTCCATGGGACACTACAAAAATTTTATCAATGGGATCCTGAAGTTGAGTTCTGAAAAGGCCTATGTGTAGTAGCAAAAAAAAAAAAAAAAAACAAACAAAAAAACAAAAACCTTGAACTAAGAGTGTGCTCTCATTTTCTCAGCAGCTCAGAGGTATATTCATTATTTTTATTATTTTGAATGATTTACATTCTTAAACCTATTACATTTATTAGGATGAAAAAGGATGGACCTGAATTAATTCTTATTGATAAGTTGGTGAAATGGCTCTGAAATAAATGGGCACTAAAAGTGTGTTTCATTATATTAATCTCATCAGCCATATGTCTCCTGTCCTACAACACTATGTAACTGTTCAGCCCTTGGAAAGTCAGTCATTTCTTATGATGAGTAATTTAACTATTTTCACTACATGCCCTCAAGATAACTTCTCCAACAGGATGTGCAACTGGTTTTGTTTAACAGTAAAGTATTCATAAGGAAGTATTCAATAGTGACGCATTACAGGAGTTGTCAAAGCAGAATGAAAGGAAGGAATAAATGCAACTCTTCTTATACATATGTGATCTAGTTCAGCACATTCAACAGCTATAAAGAATATCTCTAGATTCATTTCACAGACAGCACTCATAATTCTGGGTCCATTTTTCACCACTTCAGCACGTGGATGGACAAAAGTATACAAACTTTGTCTTAAAACTGGTGTTTATTTCAGGTAATTTACTTCTGTCCTTTGTAAATATCCTACTAGTTTGAGAGAGGAAAAAAATAAAAATTATCCTGTATACTAAATAATTTTTCTAATTTTCTTTTCCTTGCAGGAAGCCTTAACAGAAGAGTTTGTAGAAAGCATGACAGAAACCCACTTGAGAACATTTTCTCCTGCAGATATTGTCATCCCAAGGGTAAGAAAATGTCAGGAATTGTTTTGCCATCCCATGCAATTATGTGACAAGCTTCTAAATGCATCTATCTCAGTTATCCACAGTTGCTGAAGCATAAAATAAGAAAGATTAGGTTAGCTGAGAACAGACAAAATATGAGGGTCTGCTTGTATATTAGTCATTGGTTCTGCTAAACTTGTGATAACAAAAAAAGTCTTGCTGCATTGCTTAAGATGTGCTGCAATCACTGCACCTGTACATGACAACATACTGCTTTTCACTGTAGGATTTCAGCAAAACAAACTTTTCAAATATGACTGATGCTAGAAGTCAATTAAAATAAAGGTTTGTGGAGGAAATAAACTTGAAGGTCTAATTCCTGCTTGTGCTGTGTTACGCAGCTTTCTGGCTGGCAGTTGATCTGGGCCAACTCGCATCATAGTTAAGATTCAGGAGATTTGAACATTTATTGTAAACTGAACTTGTCAAAAATGCAAATTATAGTTATTTAAATTCAGACTGGGACCTGTGATGTCAGTCTATGCAAAAAAAAAAAAAAGTCAATGACATGTAGATAAATAAGGGTGGATTTGCACATGGTGGTTTTTAGCCAAGCAACCATAAGTTATTTTAATCGGCAAACGTGAACATGATTACTCCTGAAAGCCAATGTAACTATTTTCAATAAGCCATCATCAGCTATTTCTTCTTTCCATTCAAATCTGATATTCTCGAGTCTGGGCCAATACAGTCAAGACCCATCAGACCCTCCTGCTTGGAAATCTGAAAGTGAATGAAAAACCTGCAGCTTCTTTGCTCCCTTCCTTCTCCAGTAGTCAGGTTTTCTGGCTCATTTCCTCTTCGAATCAAGAAAGCAGGACTGCTTTCCTAACATGCTATGGTCAGTTGTCAGAGGACAGAGCAACCATGAATCCAGATGAATGCCAGAACAGAAAAAGACCTGGTTCTGTGCAGAACGGCAGGAGATGAGTAATGCTTGTAGATGAATTGTGGCACTTGTTGGCAAATGTTTCAATACTCAGCAGGTGGTTTTCCCACTGGCCATCCCAAACCACAGTGCTAGCAGAGGAGAGTATCCTCCTAATCATTAGGTCAGCCTCTCAGTTTTTCATTAGATATAAATTATAAGCTCCTTGTAATTGAATTAAAGATTACTTTTATAGGATTGTAGATGATCTGTGAGATATATGTGTATATATACATATATAAACTCTTATATGCCAAATGCTTTAATACCTATGAGAATCCCTTCTTTGATGAAAGATTTGAGCTATATGATCTCTACTGAAAAATTTGAATCAGCAGCTCCCAGAAAACGTAATTGACAGGGCTTCTTATAAGGAATTTTAACTGAGTAAGAGATAATGGTATGTGGTTAAGTAATTAAAGCAGGTTATCAGAAGAAAATTCAGAGTGAGATCTATTAGACAATGAAAATATTGTTCTCAGGAAGTGACAAAAGCCACATCATTTGAAATATTTAAAGCCAGTTTGTTTAAAGCTTTAGAGAGGATAATTGTATTGGAATAATCTCCATTCACAAAGAATGAAGTCAGCTTTCATTCAGGGGTATGAAATAAATTACGTCTGGCCATTGTTGTCTCTAACCGAGGTGATTCCACGCTTTTGCTTATCTTCAAGGGATGCTGCATCATTCTTTATCTTTGTTTTCACATAGGAAAAACACTTTAAAAAAGGAACAGCCTCCCAAAGCCACTGCACTGGTCAATGCATTGCATACATAACAGTATAGTAAGACCAAAATGAGTAAAATAAACAAATCCAGTACATCAAGTTTCTGATAAAAGCTGACCAACGTAAAGCCAAAATTATTAGTGATTTGTAACTGAATTTTTACCTCCTTTTCAGTTTTTACTGGAGTATAAACGGATGGTTTGTACAAACGTGTTGGTTTGTAAAGTCCCACTCTGCAATATCTGACTGATTGTCTATGGCAAGCATGTGGCTCAGCACAGCTTGCAGTGCAGCCTCTGAGAAATGCAACTACCAAACATCAGTGTGCTACTAATCCCATCTGGGCTGAAACAAGGGCATGGGGGGTAGTGCAGTGCTAACTCAAGTTATGGCAAACACATCTATACATTTTGTTATACTGACTAAACATAGTCCTGTGAATGACAAAAAATATGCAGCCACGTCTTCCATTTTAATAAAAGAATCTGAGAACAGGTTTTATAAGGGCTGCCCCAAAAGCAATGTCTCCTATTTTACAGTGTAATACAACATCAAGAGGCAGATGTTAGTTGAACCTTCCTGCCAATATTCTGTTACTGTTCAACAGATGACAGCAGAGAGGCAGTCTGACAAAATGACATCTGACTTGAAAGTATGTATGAAGCAAAGGGGTGGAATTGAATTCCTCCACGTGGAAAAAAATGACACCCACTGACATTCATTGATGCTTGCTGAACGTTTATGGAGACCAAACAGTGGATGTGAGCAGCAGTAGTGACAGTGGGTTACCTCTGCTGATGCTGATTTTTACAAGTGCAGCATGCATGCTCTTGTTGGAGATGCTGCTGGCAAAAATGTGAAGCTAATGGTGGTGAATGTGTTTAAAAAATAGTGTTTTGTAGCTGAGAATTTGTTCTACCAGTGTTACTGTGTTCATTCTATCTGTTGCAGTTTCTATGGAAATAAATAGAGACATTACTTTTAGAGTGACCTACATGTATGTGGCCTAAGACAACTCCTTTCTTCAGGCAAGCTGAGAGGTTGGACAGCCATGGTCTACGGTGTGTTCTCCTTAAGTAAATTTCATAGGCTCATCTGAAAGCACTTCTTGCTTTTCCATAATGTTAAGTCTGAATTCTGCTGAATGGATGATCACAAATTAGGACCACCGTGTCGTTATATCACTCGTTCACATCATAAATTAGCCACAGATGGAAAACATTGAGGAGTAATTTATAAGCTTTCAACTCTAGGCCTCATTGAGATGTGCTGTAACTGTTTTGCAATTATCTGTTGGAGGAAATATGTAAGAACATTCGTAACTGGGCCACTAGTGTGTTCCTGTCTGAGAACAATGAAAATGATAATTACTGTACAGGAGTTGTATGCCGTAATAGAGACTTCATATTGAAGGCTGATATCCAAATGGAGGTTTTTGATGCAGGCATCTGCTAATATAATATTTACTACTTAACTTTGATATGGAAATAAATCAGCTAGTCTGGTTAATCCCTAGACAATTGTTAGGGCAAAAAGCAAAACAAAACATCCCTCCCACCCCTCAATGCCAACTAAAATGAACAATTATACAATATATTATTACAACAAGATTTCCACTTTAAAGTCATTTACCAATGGCCTGAAGTGCCATAGCAAAAGGATCAAAGTCTGCTACAGTGTGATCAAAGATCAAGATGCATATCCATTCAAATAAATGTATATTCTTTATCAATTACCTAATACATATCCCTAGTTCCAGACACACATAGACTCATATTTAAATAAATCTTGGTGGCAATTCATTGATCATAAGTGTATCCACAGTGCAGTGGCTTAAGCATATGCAAAAATATCTACAGGAATGGGAAATTAATTTTCAGCATAAATCTAATCATATGTTATGCAAAAGTATTAAGGAGAGTAGTTTGACTTTCCTAAAATTTGTTTTTAAAAGGATTCTATGTCATTTTGCACAATTCTTAGTGTCTGCATACACAAACACATGTATATTACCTTTTTAAGGAGATGTGTACACAAATGCAAAAATAAATACATGTGTATCTACATACTTATTACTTAACTACTCAGCAATTAAATGCATGGCTGTGGCTTAGTGCATTTTTCTAATACATGCAAAGCACACGATATATATTACTATATTGTAATATTAGTAGGAATTAGGAAGAAATAGCAGAAGATTTTTATCATGAAAGAGTTGGCACTAATAAAGAGAAATAAATAGCTGAAAATTTGAATTCTTCCCTAGCGACTACGGGGTGTAATTTAGTCCCGCTCCCTTCACCATGTTAATGACTGCTTAAGTTCAGAAATTCATGTACAAATATTGCCACCAGGCATTGGTCAGTATTTCAGTTTTGCATGCCAATCTAATCTCTCCCGCCCATACACAGAGTCAAACTTCAAGCTTTACTACTTCTTCATGTCTCTGTGGTACCACAAGCACCACACAGGCCGCCTCCTGACAAAACGAGATAGCTAAATTACATGGTACCTCCGCAAAAAGAAAATGGTGCAGCAATTCCAGCTGTTTCACAAGCTAGAGATAGACCAGGGACTTCTACCTGCCCTGTTACATTTTCTTCTGAAAAACACTGGGATTAGCTATTCAGATTGTAGGCACTGTGCCAGCAGCCAGCATGCAGGAGGACAAAGGGCTGTAGAGAACAAGACACGTCTAACTCCCTGCCAGGCACAGAGCAGCACAGAATGCTACCCTACCATCTCAGTTTGAGAACTGGCCTGAAAGCTTGGACTATTTCTCTGTGCTACAGTATCAAAATAAGTTCTCTCCAATCCTTTTCTGCACTGTCAGTGTGGTTGTGGCACACCTATGCCTGGATACAATCAAATGATTCAGCTGGCATTAGTTATCTACATGATCTTTCTAACATCAGTTTGTTTTGGAAAGCAAGCATTATCAGTTTGAGTGGAATTCAGCCTACACAACTCCATTGGCTCCAGAAAAATTCCAAATATAATTTCTTTCATAGCCAATACAATTATTTCGTGATCAATGATGTACAAAATTTGTTTCCTAATCTAAATTGGTAATGGTACTAAAATAATGTATAAATCTATATAAAATAAGATACGCTAGATCCCTGTGTGTTCTGTTGCTAATATTATTGTACTCCTGTATCTCATTTAAGATGCAAATCTGCCATGTACTAAAAGGCTATATGATTTGTCCACATTAAGACAATATGTTTGACTAGAAATCTGATTCAAACCCTTTCAATGTGCTCTAGGTTCTAAACCATCATAGACTTTTTTCTTGCAGTATCTTCTGGCACAGCAATTATTTGACATCTTTTAGAGAACATTTTGCATACAATATGAGTATTTATTATATATAATTGCATAGCATTTCCTCCAATAATTGCCTAATTTTTTAAAAAGCTAATTTGTTTCCACAGCATTTGGGGAAGAACAGAAGAGCCTAACATTTCTGGTCTACAAATTAGAACAAGCTGCTTGAAGTCTGATCATTTAATAAGCCATGTTAAGCCATTTTTAGATTTTGGCATACAGTATTGGGCTGAACTATAAATTTTCCTTTTCTTTTGAGCTGCATTTTTTGTCAGTATAAGGCCACACATGTCTGTAAAAGTCATAAATTCAAGTACGGCTCTGTGTGTTAATTTGGAGGAGTCAAGAAAGATAAAATAATATGTAAACAGGGACAGGACACTTGCCCTTTAGCTCTAGAAAACACTAGAAATGCATCAAAATGTATATGATTCCCATTGCTCTCTGCACATCAGTGTGAGAAATCCAGAACTCCGAAATTCTCTGTGCTAACAGGCACTTGCTGTTTCTTATTTGCATAAAATTTATGTTTGATTTACAATTTCAAAACACAAAGGGTACTGGTGTTGTTCAGTTTTTCCATTCCAGATTTAAAGGAGTTAGATATAAAACGCAGTATAAACAGCATTAAAACAGGACTTCCTGTGGAATTTATTTCCAGTGCTCCTTAAAAGTTGCAGCTGAGTTCACTGAATTCACTAAGGAGTGTGGTATTACCTAATGTGAGAAAGTGGTTGGGGGGGAGTGCAGAATCTAAATAATCTTAATATCTGCCATCAGAAAAAGCAGTGGTAGGTATATAATACACAGTTAGCTTGTATACAATGAAGTGTAATCTTTGGAAGGTACGCCACATCCACAGGATTCTCTCCCAACATCCCTTCAAGAAAGCTGTCCTTTTATATATACAACATAGCCTCAGTGTTACTGTTGTATCCAACCAGGTGGGTTCTCACATTCTATGAGAAACCTGATGGATGCCTACAGCAGTTTCCCTTCATGGGGTGAAAATAATTACCTGGCTGATATATGGGCTTCTGTTGTGGTTACCAATACTTCATTTTTCCATTAAATCATAATTGCTATTTCCCAAAGCACTTTGAACCAAATGCCTATCATCAGCCAGATAATTATATTTGTTTCTGGAGATTGCTAGGCTTCCATGTCACTCACTATAACTGCCAGCCCTGGTGGAAGATCAGGGTCATGAGAAATCTATGTAGGGAGGAATAGCTGAATTTGCTGTTTAACAATAGTTCTTAACAGTTGGCTTTGGCTATGTCCTGAAATGCGCAGCCAAGTGCAGCTCCAAGAAAACTCTCTATAAAGCTTTTTCAGACAGGTGGCAGCTGCAATGCAAAGGCTCCTTTTTCAGCTGAGAAACAGACCACATTGGGAGCATATATTTTAAAATTTTAGATGTACTTTTTCTGCTTTTGCAGTTTCTGAAGTAACAGCTGCTTCAGCTGAGTTGCCGTGGTCAAAACTCTCAACATCCTTCTCATAATAACAGATGCATTATTAAGCAATATGAAAGACTCTCTCCAGGGGAAGGAGTCTGGTCTTGAGGTGCCAAAACCCACAGATATTAGTAAAATGATTTGTGAATTTGAAACTGCTTAGTTCTGTCTCTCCCTGTGTTAATAATGAATTCATTACAGTAGAGCTGTAGTCCTCTCCACTGTCCAAGTGAATTGTTGCCTTTCTTTGTCCAGCAAGCCAGCAGTTCCTAGCAGAAGTCCTGAGCTGATACTTAAAGAGATTGCAGAGACATTCTCTGTGCAAGCAGACACCAGGCTCCTGTGCAGCCCAAAGGCTTACAGTAAGGTTTCAGTGCTAGTGACCTCAGGTGGTTTCAGACTGTGTCATCTGAGATGTGGACAGAAAATATGTGTTTATACTCTGAATGGTTTGCTACCAAGCTCTGCTTCTAGCCTGAACTAGGAACAAGGACAGTCAGACCAAAGAGAAAAAGGCCAAGGGCTGCATTTCTTTTTGGTCTCAGCTAGTGATAATGCACTTCAGTTTCTGAGCAAAACTACTGCTTTATACAGTCAGTTTTAAAGTCAGCCTATTAGAACTGGACATTCCTTAGATTTATTCAGTGAATTGACTTTGTCAATCCCATTACAAGTGGAAAACAGCAGTGAAAATAATAAAAGTTACTACAAGACAAAATGGTCCAACATAAAGAAAGGGGTCTGGCAGGGATGTATTTTGTCACTCACTCAGCCGTTCAGACCCTACGGCAAAGTGGTAATGTACATTGATCATTAGATTATGGATTCTGAATCTAAGGAAACAGATGGTGTGGTCTTGAGTATAGCATGATGATGATGATGTTAATGATGATGATGATGACATCCTTCCTTGTTGCTTACTCAGAGGAATCTCTGAGTAATGGGATTCTGGTCATCGGAGTGTCTAAGTTTGTGTTTTTTCTGAACAATATATATGTGTGATGTTTTCTGTTTTCCCCTCTCTAAGACTGATAAAGTCCAACAACAATAGAAACTGGTACTGTAACATATGGGCAGGAATTTTATTTATTCATTTTTTCCAGCATCAAGATAAGGACTTCACCAAAATATCCATGAAAGATTAGTGATGGCCCATGAAAACCAGATAACAGTGAAAGGCAATATGGACAATTACAGAGCTTGCTCTACTTTGTGGTTTCCTTGATTTCCTAAAGATAGAAAAGGTACAGGCGTGGCAGATAGAAATTATATTAATCAGAAGGTAGGGCATTAAGTAAATGATGCAGTGAACTCCCTAAAAGGAGCTTAGTGGAAAAATATAGTCACTTATAAGCTTAGTTGAAATACTAATCACGGAATCATTGAATCACCAAAGTTGGAAAAGACTTCCAAGATCATCTAATCCAACCATCCACCTACCACCAATATTTCCCCTCTGAACTCTGTCCCTTACACAACATCTAAGTGTTTCTTGAACACCTCCAGGGACAGTGAGGCCACCAATCTCCCCCTTGCCACAATCTCCTTTCAAATAGTTATGACCCAAGTGCAGGATCCAGCACTTGTCTTGTTGAAGTTCATTGCATTGGCCTCATCCCAGCCCCTTATCTGTGAATGCATCATAGCATCTGCAGACACCAAGTCTTGTAGACTAGTGACCAATCATATAATAAACCCCTAACACTGTGACATCATGTGACACAGGCCACACGCTATCGTATCTGTGAAGAATATTCAATGCAGCAGCCCTAGCCCTTCTCTGTAATACATTTGGAAACAGATGTTAGCTACCATGTCTAATTGGACCATCTTATTAATTTAATGAGATTAAATTAATTTCCTCCTAGAAAATATTCTACAGTCAACTTGTAGAATTGCTTACTTAATGGATGTGGTACTCAAAACTACACATCTGTGTAATTTTCACACATTTCTTCTGGAACAAAAAAAAAACAACACACAAAAACCTAAAAAAAAACCTGACCAAAGTTCTTGCCTGACCAATATAGATGTTTTACTTGTTCTTATGACCATTCAAATCACCCTTGCCATTCTGATCACTATGTATTAGTTAGATATAAAGAAAAAAATACATTTGGATCTGAGTATTACTAACATATAGCAAAATACAATAAAAATGTGCTGTTATGACAGTTGCTTCTTATTACATTTTTAAGAAATAAGAATTTATTAGTGCATAATTTGTGTCTATTAAAAAAGTATTCTTTGGGGATGTATTGCTAATATTAGGAAAATGCTATGTGAAGATCAAAATGATAACATGTATTATACTTGATATTTTGCATGCAGCGATGAAAAGTTTTTATTCTCATTTTTACACAGACATTCTCTTCTCCTCAAGTGATTTTCCTAACTCCTTTTGAAGGTCAGACCAGCATGGAAGCAAGTTGGCCTGAGTCAGCACAGATAGTAGCTGTATCATTCTTTACACTTTTAAGCCTAACTCATGTATTTTTTCAATTACAGAAAAAGAGTTTGCAACAGCTTTTTCAACATATTGCATTTCAGCTTTCAAAAATAAGCCTTCAGATATATGCCCTTTTAAAAACACAAAAAGGAGATTTCAGTTCAAAATGAAAAACCCATCATTCCAGTTAATAAAAAACACTTGTTAAAGCAAAGATGAGACTTGGTGGAAATGTAAGTTTAAAATTATTTGGACTACATGTATGTGTAATAAAAAACCTCCCAACAGAGAGGATACATTTTTACAACATATTTCTGTCATTTCTTGTTTTGTAGAGTACAGAAGTACTTGTAGAACTGTACAGACAGAAGATCTTCTGGCAAACTACGACATGGAATCATACTGAAAATAATGTAGCAACGCAAAGTTTGCTCAGAGCTGAAAGCACAACACATTTCCAGTCACTAAAATAACATGCAATTTATTGCCACTTTGCTAATTAGAAATATTTCTATTTCTATGATGACTAATGTGAATGTAGTTGCAAAAAGCTACAGTTGCTATTAAGAATAACTGGGTTAATTTGTTAAGGGGATTTCTAGCAACTTCAGTTCAATTGAAGAGCTATTGTAATAACACAAAGTGATTTACTTAAATCTTTATGACGGCATGCTATCTGTTACTATGTTTTCCCAGGATATGACTCACGACAGTCAGAAAAACTGTTTATTCAATTCACTCAATTTCTTAGAATGCTTAAATTTAAGTGACAACTCCTCTACAGTACCTTCAGTATTATATTCAATATTAACCCTTTTTTCCCTTCCAATTTTCTTTTTTTGTTCTCATTAAATCAAAGTAAGGCAGCAGAAAAAAACGAGGTCAGTGACGGCTTTCCCCAAAAAGTAAGATCTACTCTCCTGTTGGCTAAGGACTCTTCTCAGTTAGTGAGAATGCTTTAGGCATCTTTCATTCTTTCCATTCTAAAAGTGGAGAAAAAGACCAACTGCCCTTGAAGCAGCAGGAAGCTCCGTCCCAGCTGCTGAGACAGACAGAGATAGCAGCAGGGGACCCCACTCACTCCAGCAGCTGGGAAGCATCTATTTGGGTGTGTGGATTGGACTTGTGTGACTATTTGTGGAATCTGTCTACGCGCAGCTTATGAATCCTGCATTGATACTTTGAATCTGTTGCTATTAAATTTCTTGAGAACTGGAATGCCATGGTGGCCCACATCCAGACTTTAGGTGGGCTGACCAGAACTCTGACAGTGTCGCCCCATTATCCATACAGGCAGCCTAGATATATGCAGACCTGACTTGTAGATACAATATGGTTGCCTCAGGATAAGTAGGAAAAAACAGAACCTATGTGTGTTCTCTTTCATTGCCAGTTTCTACCACAAGATCAGGAACAAGGGCATGTGACTAACCTGAATTTTGACAGAACAATTAGGATGTTAAGGAGACAAAGCTAAAAATGCTGGTGATCAGAGCAAATAACTGAAAAACTTTTTTTAGTTCAATCTTGCACTGGAAAGTGCAGTATCTCTTAGAAGGTAGACACATGCACGCTCTATGATATAGGATTCAGAGAAAAGATGATATAACGTATTTCCCATTCATCAAAGGGTTATACTTCATAGTAGAGTCATATTAGGAGGGCTTTATCTTGTGCTCAATCTCTCAAAATATACACTCATCAGAAGAGAATTTGTGGCATTCAGGTACACACAGAGATGAGAGAGGACAGCTGTAGGTGAGGGACTGCTATCACTCTCAAAGCACACATTTTGACTTTGAATCTTCTGAGGGATTCCTTTTCTATTAAAAACTCTGTTTCATTCCATTTCTGCTTCCAGATTAATTACGTGCAGCTCTTACGTTGATAAGAAGAGAATGTCAACTTTGTTATGTACCTCTTTTCTTGTCACTCCACATTGTTGCACACCGAAGCTGTTGATTTATTCAAATTATTCAAAACTAGCTTCATAGTTTTGTATGTTTTCTCCTGCCTTTCTCCTGCCTTTCAAACTTCAGTTGTCTATTTATCACTCCATCTCAGTCTCCACTCTTTCGGTAAGAATTCTATTGAGCAGAAACTATTTTTGGCTCCATAAAGTGCTGAACGGTCTAAAGGTGCTTGACACAAGGAATCTTTGTTTCTCTGGAGGTCATGCTGTTAAAACAATATTATAATTTATCAAAAGATAAGATTCAAATCTCAGTTCATTAAAAAAAAAAAAAAGAAAATAAAAAAATACAGCACAGATACCCAGTTGTATGAACTCTCTCAAACCACTTATGAATTACTTACAGGAATCTGTATTGACCTGTCAGAATAACATTACATTTAAAATTATGAAAGACACACAAGTTAGATCTTCCTATTTATTGTACCTAAACATCTCACCTTTTTACTGCATCTTTACCGAAATACATAGATTATATCATTTCATTAGTGAACTGAGCTTCTTTCAGTAAGGAAGTTTTGGCTTCTGTCCCATTGTGACCAACAATAATTCCCTCAGTCACAATTCTGACAATGTTCCTCAATTTCAAGGTTACATTTTCGACAGGAAAAATATCAGCCCCATCTTTATTCAGATCATCTTGAATAAAAAAATATTGTAATCAATCCTTCTCTGAGCTCCAATCCACAGTTTTCAAAGGAAAGGACTGTTTTATATTTAAATATTTCAGATTTACAGACATACTGAAAACACATTTCAGAGATTTATTGCTTTTTTTTTCTTGCTGGTCTTATGAAGATGGGTCTATGTTGCTGACACCACAAAGATGTAAACACTCTGGATAAGAAATAAAGAGTAACCCCCATCAAGAATGAGATCCAAGCCACAAGACCTATAAAATGGTTTTGGGTGTTGCAATGCTAAAAGCATGCTTGCTTGTAGACTGCTGAACTTGTTCTAGCAAGAATTCTGGACTTTCAAAAGTTTGTTGTATGACATGTACAGTACATAGTTCTGTGCTCATGCTCTGTGAAGATTATTTACAAGTTTTTATAAAAAGAATAATATGTAGAAACTGAATATTTTAAATGAATAAGCTTATTTTCTTTTTGTTTTTTTTTTCCTATTAACATTTTCCTCTTCCTTTTTTTTTTTTTTCTTCGTTTCTTCCTTCATTATCCTTGCTTTTCCTGTCTTTTCCATCTTAAAGAATATCTCTGCTCGTTTTTCCCTTCCTAGTGTCAGCTTTGAACCTGTGCCTGGCAAAGTGACTGGGAGCAGAGTTTCTGTGCCATGTGTGCTGGCTTTGAGTACAGAACAAAGATTTTTCATAGTTTCAGAAAGGGTATTTATCTCACCTTGAAAAAAATGCATGAACAATGCATCCCCAAAAGATTATTTATGTTTGCCTTTTGCTTTATGAGTATTGAAAAGATTAGTGAACATGAAAATGCCTGCGGCAATGTGTGCGATGATGAAAAGAGATAGAAGAAAGGAAAAAAAAAAGAAAAAAAAAGAGGAAATCCGACTTACTAATTAAAGTTGATTAATGATCAAACTTCTATTGTTTTGGGGACAACTCTAGGAAAGCTTCAAACAGAAGCAGTAATGAATTTTTATTCCAGAATCACTCAAACAATTCAGCTGAAGTCAACAGTTTGGCTTCTTGAAAGCTTGTCTTAAACGCCTTTCAGATAATCTCTTCAGCACTGTGATCAGTAGTACTCTTTCCCTTCAGACAGGGCCATGCATCACCGATCTAGCATAGTCCTGATGCTTCTAGAATTGCAGAAAATTCAATATTTTTCAATAGCAACACTTAATTCCTATGCTAAAATATGGTCATCTTTTTAGCTTCAGAAAAACAAATACTGCCCAGAACTTGGATTTCCCTTCAGTCCACTGCAGCATGAGAACTAGCACTTGTATCCAGTTAATGCTCTGTTCCTCCCATGCTCACACAGTTCGTTTGAAAGGATTGCCCGGTATATTCTTCCTGTACCGAAACTGGATGGTTTGGCTCCCAATTATGAGCAAGTGGAGTTTTCTTGCACATGCCAAGGGAACTGAAAAGAAGATTATCTTCAAAGACTGTGGTTAGCTTTAAAAATGTCTAGCGAGTACTGAGGATGAAAGGAAAAGCTTTTATTCCTGCCCCTTGTGTTTGACCAGGGAGAGAAACTATCCCTTCAACCAAACATCATTACCTGCCTCAGCTTTCTTTAAACGGTACATTGGCAATTCAGTGGCGCTGCTTGATGGAACCACCTACAAATGGCATTAGAATTGGTACCATTTGGGCTATTTTTCTCCTAGTAATGGACAACTTTTCTTGCAAAGCACAGTCTAATATTCTGTGTTCAGTACTGTGCCTATTCTTGTAGCTTAACAATCTCTTCTCAAGATTTATGTAATCAAATGGCATCTGCTACATTTCAAGAACAAATATGGGATATCCAAGACTTTAATTTAAAGATGATGCCTTCAGCTGTGTAATACTAAATAATGTCATGTGTCTGACATACCCATTAGAGCATGTGGGATACACCCTATAAACATGTTTTAAATTAATTTATGCTTATGGAGAAAAAATTGCTTCCTTGCTTATGAGAATTTTTTATTATTATTAAGGAATTTCCTGGGCCAGCCTTTTTTTAACTATAGAGCATGCTCGTTTGCCTGTTCTTGGAGAGAAGGTACATCTGACTACATATTCACTCTGCATGTCAATAGCATGCCAAGATCTCAAAAGACAGGATGAGGCAGAGAAAGGATTTCAACTTCAGATTTCTGTATTTTTTTCTCATCTCATAGCACAGTTTCACTTTGGTGCAACATTCTTAATATGGGCATTAGAAAATAAGGATTAAAATGAAGGTAAAAAGAAAATTCAAAGCAGGAATTGAATTAAATTTAATGTAAATTATTTATCCTACATAGATTGGTAGTTCTTTTAAGTAAAGATACTTCTCCACTTTCACAATTACGGAGTTAACACAGACTCCCGTTTGCCTCTTCTAGATTAAGTATCCCCAGGAATGTGATCAGAAGCCATTGATTTTCTTGATTTTCGAATGCTAAGAAGCACAAGGAAAAATTTGAGAGGATGGGGTGGCTGTTGACTGTCAAATTCAGCCTACTTCTGATAGCTTCTTAGAATACAACTCCTCGCTATTTGCTTACCCCTTCAAAGTGTTGCTGTAATGTAGTGTAACACAGGTACCATTGTTCCTGTAATCTCTAGGATAAAACTATTTGAAAACTTCAAAAAGAACACTGATTTAAAATAACAAAGCAAAAGCTCTCAATCCCAGTACACTTTGGGCAAAGAGACAAGTTGATGTAGGTTTGTTATCAGAAAGTTACTTCCTCTGACTAGTTTTTACAATGCATGCCTGTGATATATTGAATTATTCATGTAATTGACTTCACCATAGGGTACTACAAGGTTGAAAATTACCCTATTACCCTTTTACTTTGATCTTTAAACGTTATTCTTTGTAATCGTGAGTACAAATGCACTTGCAAGAGCAGAGTTGGTAAGACCCTCTGGACTAGTTTATGACCCCTTGCACTGACTTCTGAACAGGAACTCTCCTGTGATTAAAGTTGGGTGCAGCTATATTAAGCTGCTTGCTTACCGAAGATTCTGGTTTTGCGTGTACTATAGAAATGAGTTACTTGTGCAGCAGCAACCAACAGTATTGTGTTGACTGCCTTGTACCTACTAAGGAACTAATTCAAATATATATTTAACAAATGAGACTTGAAATTAGAGTTCCGGCTGAGAAAGGAACAACATAACCAGGCCCAAGAAGAAAACCATTTCCTTTTCATAGAATCATAGAATCATTAGGAATTGGAAGTGACCTTTGAAGGTCATTCAGTACAACTCCCTGCAGTGAACAGGGACATCTACAGCTAGATCAGGCTGCTCAGAGCCTGGTCCAGCCTTGCCTTGAAAGTCTCCAGGGATGAGGCATCCACTACGTCCACAGGCAACCTGTGCCAGTGCCTCACCACCATCACTGCAAAAGGCTTTTTCTTATATCCAACCTAAATCTACCCTCTTTAAGTTTGAAACCATTTCCCCTTGTCCTATCACCACAGATCTTGATCAAGAATCTGTTCCCCTCTTTCCTGTAGGCTGCTGTCAGGTCACCTCAAAGCCTTCTCTTCTCCAGGCTGAACAGCCTGTCTTCATAGAGAAGTGTTTGATCCCTTGGATGATTTTTGTGGCCTTCTTCTGGACATGCTTCAATAGATCCATGTCTTTTCTGCACTGAGGCCACACTACTCCAGATGAGGCTTCACCAGCACAGAGTAAGAGGGGCAAGATCACCTCCTTTGCCCTGCTGGATCTTATCATGCAGCCCAGGAGACAGTTGGCTTTCTGTGCTGCAAGGGCACATTGCTGCCTTATGTCCAGCTTACTATCTACAAGTACTCCCAAGTCCTTTTCATCAGGGCTGTGCTCAATCCATTCATCCCCCAGCTTGGTGGTGGAGGTTGCTTTGACTCAGGTGCAAGACCTTGCACTTAGACTTTTTATTGAATCTCATGAGGTTCTCCTGGGCCCCTGCTCTAGCTTGTCTAGGTGTCTCTCAAGCTTTCTTTTCAAAAGTTCCTCATACCCATAGGCTCTGGAAGTTTCTGTCAGTTTTGAAGGCATAACTTTGCACGGAACTAGGAACACTCTTTATATCCCAGAGTTTTATTATATTGGAATAGATTAAAAACACTTCTACATTTTGAGAATTAAACTACTACTATTGTTCTGTCATTACTGAATAATTACTGATAACAAATGTAACAGTCATTAGGGAATACAGCTTTTATGACGCACATGAAGCAGAGCAGAATACCCTTCCCACTGGGGCCATTGTAATAGCATAAATAATTACACATTTCTGAACTGTAATAAAATCAGTAGAAACAAAGTTTGTGAAACACAAAAATAAGATTCTGCAACTGATTAAGCAAAAAGAATGGCATTGAGACTATGATGTAAACAAAATGGAGTTCCAACTTGGTAACATGACTCAAAACTGTACATTAAGAGTTGGCTGAAGGTTCATATTCTTTCCCTCGTTATTCTCCTTTCGTGTTGTGCAGAGACATAAAGAGCTGTTTGGTTCATTTGGGAAAAAAGGGAATCATATTATATTATCTTTCCTACGATAATCTTATGAACTGGGACAGACTATCCCAAAGCTTTCTCAGCATTCAAGATGCAGATGGATTTGTATCATTCTGCTGTTACTAATCACTACTTGTCCTTGAGAGTTCTGAGCTAAGATGGCAGTTTGACTGAAATCATTCAGTCTTACTCAGAAAGGACCAAAGATTTACTTACATACACTTGCCTCTTTGTATCATAAATGAGCTAACTGTAATGACCAGACTGTTTCCCACTGACAAGCCTAATCCTTACGCATGCACTTTAGCTTGCCCATCAAGTCAATCCCCATGAAACCCTGAGTTATATTTTCCCATCAATATCAATGACGTGATCAAATCTTTTCTGGTACTTATCTTTGCAATCAGGTTGTCATTCCTGAAATGTCTTTCATTCTTTCCCACAACAAAGACAATCAACAAAGAAACTCAAAAAAATTCACTGTTTGATGAGTGCAGATTTGCCTGTATCTTTTAAAGTTAGCTTATCCACTAAAGCTGTAATTAATTCTTATACACGATTATGTTTTTTCTTCTGATCCCAGCTTAAAGCCAAATCTGTGCAATAGGACCAGCCACATAGAAAATCCTTCAGCTATTAAACTAAAAACACACTAAATCCACATCTTAAAAGATGAAATTCAGAAACGTGTAATGACTACTACAGGAACAGCAATCTAAGTACATTTAGTTTCAGCTTGAGTGCCAGTAATTTCGAATAGCCTAATTACGCTGGACTTTTTAGCATGTATTATTCTCTGACCTTTTTGATTGGACTAGGAAACATTAGGACTTAGAATGTTAAATACTAAATTACATTGGTGAATGATGAGTCATTTTGAAAAATGAAAAGAGGTATTGGTGAAAACACTCAAATTCGTGAACCCCCCCAAAACTTTCTAAGAATCTCTCACACTAAAACTGCACAGTAAAATATTCTGCTGCAAGTATAAAAACTCACCACAAACAAAAATTCCAGTTACATTTAAAAATATTAGACATGTTAGGTTTTGCTAAAAGAATGCCAGTCTCTTTTAAGCAGCTCTGGGAGGAAAAAGAAAGTTGACTGTAGCTTTTGTTTTACAATTTGTACCAGAAGAACAGAATACATGAAGTGAAAAAAAAAAAACCATATGAGGACTCCAGTGTTTCCTGAACAGAGTATGCATTTTTGTCCATGGACTTGAAACTGTGCGTTAGAGATCTGAAGCCACATACATTGAAAAACAGGCTGCAATGATATGACTGAGAATTTTGCTAGAGCAGCTCTATCAGAATAGTAGACAGTTAGGTTATTAAGTTATCATCTCTCAGCTACTGTTTTTTCATGATTTACACATAAGTTTATGTTTTACAAAATAAACACAAAATGTTAAGTTTAAATTCTGAGTAGAATTGTATTCAAGTGATCTCTTGGAGACAGATGAAATTAAACCTCATTAACATTTCCTGCCTCTGAACATAAATAGTGACAGGGTTTCAAAGAAAGACAGACCTCTGAATGAAAGACTACAATAGCTATTGTCATCTTTCAGATGTGCAGAAGCCATTTTGAAAATTGTTCAAAGTATAGGGAAAAACTTTATACTTTTGCGGAGTGGACACTAAGGCTGAGAGAAGCCTGTGTTAGGCTCTTGTCTCCAATTTTCTGCCCTGATTAACTACAAAGACTGCTAACTGTGTATGGATGTTAGTTAAAAGCATTTGGTATTTGGTATCTGTCTAGTCATGTCAAAATTAAAATCTTTCTGTGTAAATATTGGGTCAAGGAAAGCACAATAGTGGTTTTCGCTCATTCATTTTTGTTTATAACTCCTTTCAACTACAAGTATTTGGATTTATATCATATCAAATGTGAATGCAGCCAGTTACAAAAGCACAAATTAGAAAAAAATCAATTATAAAAATACTCAGTGGAAATGGCAATTTCTAAATGTCATTAATCTGAGGAACAGTTTGTAAACAAATAGAGGATCTGATTTTCAGCAAGCTGGACAGACCATTATTCTTGTGTTGCACATCTAATTTCTGTTTACTGTTATTATACATCCATACACAAGTGAGGAGCTAAATTCTGCCTTCTTTTCCTTGCCTAATAACACTGACTTTCTTACACAGAGCTTCCCAGACATGATATAGCCAGTATCCTGCACACTGACAGGACCATCTTTATGCCTTACAGTCCACTGAATTTCAAGTTCAAATTCACATTTTTATATTGTTTGCCTTTTCATTCCTGCTTTTACACAACCTGATTGATTGGATGATTATTCCACAATGGCTTACACATCTGGGAGTCCAACATCTGGATATGTTCCCATTTAGTGCACGTTCCCAAGAGCCATCTTATATTGTCAGTGGTGAACTGCATTTGCCTCCTTGTAACTTACATGAAATAATCCAGAAGCTGCCGAGTCCTGGGGGTGGTACCTCAGTAATAGTTTTACCTCCAAACTTAGGGTTTAATTTAGTGCCACTTGCATGATTGCAAGTCATTTAAGCCAAGATAGTAATTTTCTTACAAGATTCAGTGATCCACCACAATTACTTGTGGTAGATGAGCAGCGTGCAAATTTGGTCCATAAACTTTAAATCTACCTGGAAACTACATGCACACACAGTAACTGTTTAATAACTGTTTCGTAAATGATGTTTTAAAGCTTAAAACTGATGTCTTAAAATCAATTTTTAACAGCCCTTTTGCAATGTGACAGCAAAAAACAGTCTACTGCCTTGAAATAACTGCTTGAAAATATTCTTAATGCGTTGCACAATGAAGTCCAGTCTCCCTTGTGGTGCAGTACTCCTGGGTGACCATGTTCAACTATTGAGGACACCAAGAAAAATGTGAAACAGAAGAGTTCAGCTAAATAGCCAGTTCACTGGTTAAATAAAAGCCATCCTCTCAAAGTTCTCCACGTCCCTGGGACTCTAAGACATCATCACGGCACAATTTCTCTGCTCCTGCAAAGTACTTGCATTCTACTAATATCTTTTTTTTTTTTTAAACTTATTGATTAAAATGTTCATTTGGACTTAAAAGAAAAGGATCTGAGTTTAGCAATCCTCTTTGTGAAGTGTATTTTTGGACTTTGTAAAACGAGCTTGTGTTCTGACACTCCCAAAGGGCACTTTCACACATCCCTTTTGCTCTCCACCGTCTATACTATTCATTCTGTCATTTAAAATTGATCCCTTTACCTTTCTCCTACTGCTAAAATAATTTCTGCCACAAATAGTCATTACATTTCCATTTGGGTCCTTTTGCCTATGTAAATTAATCTCACTTTTAGAAGAATCAAGACGTTTTTCAGGTTTCACATGCAGCTGCTTAAAGAAAGGGAAATGTGCCATATGAGGTTTACTGAGCTCCAAATTAGATGATTCCTGGAAATTCGAGTAGAAGGAAGGGTTTGTATTTGTTATTTGCTAGTAATTTTGTCATGTTAGGAACTCTTTGACTGTATTTGAAAATGCTAAATTGATAAAATAAAACGTTAGAATTTGCTATCAATGAAATGTGCATATAACACCTTACAGTCAGGCTTCATCCACTTCTAACAGCAAGGACAGGGATTTCAACACAGTTGCAGAAAGTTACCAGCAGCTCATATTGTGATCAGAATACTTGTTATCTGAGGACAATTCAAGAAAAAGTTCAGAAAACAAGGCCAAAATTATTTGAGTTTAGATGGCTGAGACTTACAGTCATCAAAAGTGTTGAGCTATGTTTGAGGTAAAATATAAGCATGAAATTGTAATGTAGCAAAGTAAGTGTAATGCCAACTCAGATAATTATTTTTAATGCTGTAACAAGGAGGCTGGGAGCATTTAAATGAGTTGTCTCTCCCTATTGTTTCAGAAATCATTGCTCACAATTTGCAGGAGCTACAATTCTTAGTCTTAAGGAGCACTGTAACAACATTATCTGAAAATAATATAAATTCCACTCTACTGCTTCCCTGAATTCTCTTCAACTACAGTTTGTTGTCCTGAATATTAGGACAACCACTTAGCAGCTTTCAGATAAATATCAATCTTACATCAAGAAATTACTTTTTCAACAAAACAACCGACTGAAGACAAAAGACTTTATTGTTTTAAAGTAAGCCAGGATAATGGAATAATGGGATATGGATTACGCTTCCTGTCTCACCAAAGTACAGATGATGAAATTCTGTTCATTCAGTTCCAAATGTACATTTCCCAACATTATGAACAAGGATTACGTTTACCACAGCAGACATGCTAACATGGCATACAGAAAAATGCATGCTTAACAAAAGATCTGGATTTTATCCAATTCTAAAGGGAAGTCAATGGAATATATAACATTGACAAAGCCTTTGCAAAATTACTCTAAGTAACTTCTTGTGACTACCTCTGTCCAATTCCTATGGATTTGACTGTGTAAGTATGATTTAACTACGAGAGATTATTGAAACATAAAGGGATTCAATTTCCAAATTATCTCTGTATTATTTTATTAAACTTTTTTTTTCCCCCGAGATTCATAGGGGAACAATTTAGATAAACAGCTCATCTACCTGTTTTCATGCTGTTTTATTTTAAATCACACAGAGATAAACAGATTAGTGGGATGTGTCCAAAATGTACCCAAAAGTCTCATAAAAGCCTAAGCTTTGAAAGCCACACAGTCACACACACAAGAGCTCCATTTGACACATCTAAGCAGAAGATAAAGGGGCAAAACTAATGTAAGCCACCATTGTTTTCCCTTAGAACAGGTGAGGTCCCCAAGGGGTTCCCAGAATTATTTAGAAGAAACTGTAGGATGCTCTTAATTATGTCTGTTAGACTCCAGGGCCACACCTGCTTCTGATGGCCTGCAGCACAGCCTTCCCTTCCTTTCCGTTCCCTTCCCTCCTTCTCCAGATAATGGCAGAAGAGATGTTGGCAAGGAAATGTGGTTAGAAAGCTGCTGGAGACAGGAACTGCTGGAGTGCAGCCAAGCCCTTGGCCACAAGCTTTCTTTCGCACACCCAGCACACCTGAGAATCTGTTACGTTGACAGTGGGAAATAGCTGCTGCTGGTAGAGAATGCTGCTGGTGATATGGGAAACCTTATTCTTCTGCATAGGCTGTTTTCTACTTTCATGCGACACAGGACATGCAGCAAAATTCTAACAGCAAGGTCATTATCAGTATCCAAAGGAAAAAAAAAGTGAAAGCGGTTTGTTTACATAAATTCCTTCCTTATTTATGATTCTTCAGCAACCCCTTTGCAATTAACTGCCAACTCATGTCACTTAGCAGAAAGTATACCCTTGACGCAAAACATTTTTTTGAGTGTTCTTTACACCATTTAAAACATGCAGAAGCTGGCTTAGCATACTCAAAAGTCAAAACAAACTATTGTTCACAGCGACTTCCATGTTACAATAATTTAATGGATGTCTATGCAGAAATGTGAAATTACACCTAAAACACTGTAGTCTTCATTGCTGTTCAGTTTTCCATCTGTTCAAGCGATACACAATTCCAGTCTCCATGATCATGCTGTTTGTAACACAGTACGTGACAAAAAGTTTAATTTTAATTTAATTGTTTGAGTGGAACTGAGCAACCTGTATTGATTGCTGTGGTGCTTTAAGTGCAAGTTAATATCAGGGACTGACACAAAGACAGGCAATTGGGCTAGACTTGATGCGCATGCTGGTTGTCTGGGAAGACAGCACACACTCAGTCCAAGTTTAAGCTTGGTCCATCTTTGGCCCTATAGTTTAAAATGTGGCATAGATTGTTGCTTGTCCTATGATCACGCATTCAAAAATCACTCCTTACTGAGATTTTGTAATTCACTTCAAATACACACATACCCACAATATCCCATAGAAGCCAAATCTCTGTTCTAGCACTCCTGGACTTTATTTGGCAATATTTGGCAAAAACCTCTAACAAGAAGAACATGATTTTACTTTACAGTATGATTACTTCTCTAGTGTGCCACTGCGTAGGTTCTTCACTTTGTACTTGCCCTCAGAGCTGCTAGTGGTTCTAGAGGATCTACAATTGGACTAGATGATCTTAGAAGTCTTGGCCAACCTTAATGAATGATTATGATTCCGTGATTCAACAGATAAAATGTGGAAGCGTGCGTCACTTTCGTGTGCCTGTGTGCCCTCTTGAAGGCAAATGGAACTCAGCTTTCTGAAAATGAGAGCACAGACTTTTTACTGTCCTTTGATTGGAAATGTTGTTCTTCTAAAATTTCAGCATTACGATTGCTTCTTTTTTCTCGATACTTGAAAATTCTGAACAGATAGGAGATAACCATCATGCCAAGAGGGTAATGGTGTTTGTTCTAGCATTAAGATAAATTTGAACTTGAAACTATTCTTCATTAATAAATTAATGTGGTGAAAGATATCAACTCTATCATTTAAATGAGGTTCATTTAGCAAGTATAACCTCCACCCTAGACATATACCTTACATCTGTTTAATTTAATCAGAAAAGACAGACAGCGTTAATTACTTTCTGATGGCTGTTCTGTACTACAGCTTTGGCAAGTGAGAAAAGACAAATTCCCATGGCTTAAAGCTAAAGGAAATGGTTTCTAAGGGATAAAAACCACTTAGGCTGCATGGCAGTACACTATTTAAAGTGCGGAATCTTTGGGGTTTGTATTTAAAATATGTATGTTATGATGCAAAAATGTGCTGAGATGAGCACCTATTTCTTCACTGAATTTTTGTGTGAACTCTAATTCAGGGGCATACAGCAAAGAAAATATCCGCAGTTCTGAAAGTTGTACACTTTGACTACAATTGTCAGAAGTTTGTCACCATTTAAAGTAAATCTTCAAGAAGTCATATTTCAATGAAGTCTGGCTTCTGAGTTAATATCGCAGAGAGATTTGTATTTAATGCATTTTGAGTTAGTTATAATGCAGCATTCATGCTGGTCTTCCTTCTAAGAGTCAGGCTTACCAGGAAACAGAAACATTCTATCTGCGGTATGTGCCAAACTAAAGCAATGTGAACTATTAGCTGTTCACAAAGACTCATTTGTCAAATGATTTCAAATGAAATTATCCATAATCATTCCTGTGCCTCACAGGTACTGTCTCACAGATACTTTTGGTCTATTGGTAAATAGAGTTCTTCACGATTTGGTCCCTGCAATTTGTGAACAAAACAGGAAAAACAGCAGAACGAACAAAGAACATTGAACAAGGACTACTTCTGATGCCAAGATTCTGCAGTATTTCCACATGTTGAAATGTTACACTGCAAATTTAGGATTGCATTTGCTTCAGTCACTACAATATGCAGCAGTTGTCCCCAACTAATATGTTACATGACTATTACTTGTATAAGAACTTAAAAATAACTTTTTTTTTTTTTTTTAAATACTTTAATGGGCATAAATATAGCTATGCCACCCTAGAAGATGCTACAGTCCCAGATACAAAAGTGTGTTCTGTGATGATGGTGCATTATTTGTCCTGTGAACACTGTGGATAGGAATCTGACTTTTCCATCTAGTTCAACTGGAATGCTTTCATTGTCTTACAAGTTTAGAGGAGTATATGAATCAAATAATGGAAAAGAAAATAACAAATGGGAACTTCTGTGAGGAACAGTATATTTATTGTCACAGCTTGCACCCTTAGCAATCTATCTGCTACCTTCATGAACAATTGGATAAATACCTTCTGATGCATAATGCACATAGTGTATGCAAAATTCTGATCCAAATATAACATTTCCCTCTCATCTCCTACTCAATATGACACACTTGTTGTCTTTGTGCTTTAATGGAACATTTAATTACATTATTATTGCTGATGAGAAATTGAAGTTTTCCAGTTTCTCTCCGTATTGGAGTTGTTTCCCAATAATGTGAGAGTGTTTTGATGGTGACTGTAGCAATGCTTCTCTTCACAGGGTAGTGTGACTCAGAAAAAAAGTCATATGTTTTTCTGCACTGCATTTTGAGATATCAGTTCTTCAACAGGCTCTGCTATCATTCTTTCCAGTACTCATCGTAAAGCTCTCAGCCTCCAGGAAAAAAAAGAAAAAAAAGAAAAAAAAGAAAAAAAAGAAAAAAAAAAAAAGCTTTTCCCATAATTTTCCCAGTCTATACTTTTCTTCTCATGAATGAAACAGTTCAATTTAATCCTTTAGATCCAGCTGCAATATTTGGATTTTCTAACATAACTGTACTCTCTTTGTTTCTGACTGCTGATCACATGAATCCAGATGCTGTGCTGAAACATCCCAGAGGAGTGTCACTGATTTTCTTTCATCCAGCCTTTCCCTTCAGCTTTCTGCAAAAGGTTTTGCCTGAGCTTCTTCCTCTTATTCTAATAACTAGACTTTTATGACATTAGAATCTCACCTTAATGAACTGCCTTGACTAAACATGTTACCATATTTAGACTTCCTAGATCTTTGACTCCTCTGCTATTGGAAGCAACACATCCTATAATTTTTGTCATAACCTCTTTGGCTTACAATAGGAAAACATGATGGTACAGATTTCAGTAGGCCTTGGTTCTGGGGTGAACACCTCAAACGTGCGCCATGCAGTCACTAAGTCACTAGGGTAGGCTATCTTTAACTGCTCGGCTTTAATAACCTTTTCCCCACAGAGTTACAGCTGCTGTGAATACCTAGTGTTGTATGTGAAATCTGCAGCTTGCCCTTAGTAGAAGGTCACTAACCCATTTTTTATTCTTTTTTTTGTCTGTAAAGAACTGAACTGAGGCAGTGCAAAAACAGATTCAGAGCAAGTTAATAGGAATATTATGCAATTACCTCTAAGACCATAGGTAATCTCTAGCAAATGCACTAGTAGAAGACCCATCAGCCTTTTGAACATCTTGTGTGTGGAAAACTTTGGGGAAATATGGGGAAGGACAAAACTGCTGCTGGTCCTATGTGGATTCCAATGCTACACTGCACTGTCATACTATCCACTCGGGAACAACGCTGAAGAACTTTTTTTGTACTTCTGCTACTCCTCTATGTGGTAAAGAAGGAAATCTACAGCGAAGTTTTAGCATATTGCCATGATATATCATAGGCAATGCATGATGGAGACCAGCAAGTTACTTTTTGCAGGAAGCATGCAGGGAATCAGAAAGTGAAAGCTGCCATTATTCACTGTCTGGCCAAGAGTGTTGATTCCTTTGTGAACTGGTATTTCAGGATGATTGAAAAAACATAATTGATCCAGCTGTGTGTGGTATGGAGAAAATTAAATAACATCAAGCATATCAAATACATATTAGCACATCATCTATCCTCCATGTGGCCACAGACCAAGAAATGACCATCAGTCATTCTTTCTTTTGCATCTTACAAATGTGGAAATAGCCTGACTAAAGAGAGGTCATCTGTTCTATTTCCAGCACATGTATGTTAGACTTCTTTTGAACAAAGTTTCTATTCTACCCTTAAACAAAGCAGCATCTTTCACAACTTTCATTCATCTGGCTGCCTTGCACACTCACTGATAAGTGTGCACAGGCTCCTTCAAACAGCTACCTTGCTTTGCATTCTTGAGTATGTGGGGTCTCCAGTGATACAGAAATTACTTTCTGACAGACTTTAGTAGCTTTAGCAGGCTTAAAGGCTGGCTGCAGGTATAATGCATACATGTACGTGGGCAGATTGGTCCAGTTAAGATGAAACCAATGACTGACACTTAACTTTATGTAATAATTTTTAGTAATAGTAAGGAACAAACCCAAAATAAGACAAGGTGGCCTACCTTTGTGAAACTAAACAAAATCAGTGTGGCCGTAAGAGTTGGTGAGTGCATTTGTCACCATTTAAGTTAAGAACACAATCACATTTTTTCCTGAATTAACACAGGGTTTAGTCCTTGCAATTTAAATACCTGGGGAGAAACTTTTTTTAAATTATATAAACACAATTACAAACATGACAAATTTGTCTTAAAAAGACATAACAAAAAAACAACTACATGTCAAAACATGAACGCAGAAGTTTTCCTACTTGCAGAACCAGGTCAACCCAAATCTTAATAGAGAAATGAAGAGTGTTCAGTAACTTCTGTGATAAATACAAACAGGAAATTATTTCATCATGCCAGTAAAATCTGTGCTTATTTTGGCATGTTCTACCATCACATTCAACAGAACAGAGTATTTTCAACAGCCACTGGCTTTACGAAGTCTGTGCTGAGTCAGAACTATTCAGAAGCCAAATACAGCTTATACAATACATGATATTTATAGATTTCTTCTGGCTGACAAGCTCTATTAGAAACACAAAATGAATGTTCCAGAACATAAATGTCTATACTAAAAATATTTAAAATATGCTTAGTAGAAACATTTTAATGAAATCAACAAGATATTTTTTCAATACACGTGGGAATTTACAACAAAGAATATAATTGTGATAAGATCTGATCCTTAAAAAGAAGATAAAAAATGTGGTTTTCTACACTTTTTAAATTTGCAGAATAAACCACATTTCAGGAAACATCTTTTTCTCAAAAAAACACTGCTTTCTAGTAGATGCCAAGTCAAAATTGGCTCTTGTTCAATCCTACGATAAAATATACTTTAAAGCATATAATCCAAAATTGAAATAGCATAAGGTTAACTAAAAGCTTATCTACACTTTAAGTGAAAAGTACCTATACACTTAAGCTAGTACAGTGTAATGTCTAGAAATAATCTGTGAGTAGTGAAGGCAAATACAGAATATGTTGAAACTGCTTAATGAATAAACAATATTGGGTAAAGTCTAGTCTTGCATCTATTCCTCTTGCTTAACTGGACTTCATGCTCACAAATTCAGACTTTAAATAAAGAAATAAAATGAAAATAAGATACAGAATATGCCTTTTTAAGATGTGCAAATGAAGGTGTCCTGAAAATCTATATGAAATCAAATTCTTTCAAAAAAAAGCTCTCTGGAGAGAGGCAAAGATTAGAGACTATCCTTAAACTTTCACTGTACTAAAAAATATCCTCAAGAAGCATTGCAGAATATATGGTAGGCAGCCATAACAGTAGCAGAGCAATGCTTTATGCTTATTTGAGAGAAACAGCTCATAAAGATATACTTAAAATTTAGCTGTTCTGCTTTATAAGCCTGATTTAAATTAATATGGTATACGCTGTAAAATATTTGAACTCAAATTTAGCTAATCAGTATGTGAGAAAGAAAAATCCTCCCATTGAGTTGAAAAAAAAAATATCCTGTTTTGTTGTCATATGGGAACTGTTGAGTCATGGCCTGACCCACTGATTGAGCACCTGGGGGAAGAACCGGGCAGCCCTGGGAGCACAGGTGAAGGCAATTCAGCTGTGTGAGCAGAAGGGCTGCAGCCTGGCTGCATCTCTCTTAGACCTCATTTAAGGGTTGACTGCCACTGGGAAGGATCTCTTTCTGGAGATCCCTCCTTGGTGAAGCTTTCCCCTGTGAACCTGGAATCTTCTGATACAGGTGAGCAATCTTCTTCCCTTTCCTCATAACACCTTTCTGTTGTGCTGGTCCTTTTGCCATCACACCTTTGTTGTAATGCCTTTCCCATTCTGTTCAATTGTACCAGTTGTATGTTACATACAATAGTTGGAAGAAATGTGCATTTTCTATACACTTGAAACCCGAATGTTGTTGGGTAGAAATCAGTTTAGGAGTTCATATGTGAACAGTATCTCTGAGGTGGTATTTATTGTAGGGAAAAAAGAATGCATTCTAGTCCTGGATGGAGAAGTTGATTGTTTTGTGTTTGCTTGCTTTAAAAACTTAAGAGCATGATCATTAAAGGTACTGAGCTCCTACTATTTCCAGTGGAGTTAGTGGGAGGTCAGCACTTCTTGGTGCAGTGATCAAGACACTCATTGCTCAGAGGAATTTAAACAGCAATGTGGGCTCTGAGCTGTGCTGCAGCATACCTGATAACCTTGTGTCACAGAATTAACTCAATCAATCTATGCCCATGATAGGGGGAGTAGGCTCCTGGGCCCCCCTCAGCTCCACAAAATGGGAAGGAAAAGGGATAGGGGGATGGATACTGAAAACCAAAAAATGCAAAACCATGACATCTTGTCATGCAAGAATGCCAATTATGAGCGTTTGTACTGCTGTGGGATCATTTCTGCTGCACACAGTGTTCTCAGTGGTCTTCCAACCACATCAGATGCTCCCAGTAACCACGGTAGTTATGGGCTACAGGCCCAGGGCAGGCTTCTAGCCGTGACTCAAAATGTGAGCTAGTTCAGAGCTTTATGTTGAAATTGGGCAAAACAAATGATAGGTTTTCTCTGAGAAAAACTTTAAAACTAGTTTTAACCATTGCTGGTTCTGATATCTTCATTCATTTGAAATACCTCTCAATATAGTATAGATTATATAAATATATAATACTTGATAACTGTAAAACTTTCTTCTTTATTTCCTGTTCATACAGAACTAATTTGGATACTACTAAATGTCATAAACTACACTTTCAGTTATTTCTACCTTCATCTTATTTTGTCTTGACTTCCATATCATAAATATGTGGAACAAAATACGCAACACTTTTAGTGTAATTTTACGTATGGGGTATTGATGAATATTTCTTTACTTACAACTTTTCCATATTTAAGGAATCAAGTGGCTGATGTCTGCTTTCTGTAACCAAAGTAGATCTAAACAAAATAGTTTGCGAGCAGTTGAACTAATGAAGCCTGGATGTCTTTATATTCCATTGAATTTGTACTGCTAGGTTGAAGTTCTGGGTTTATTTTCTTATGTTTAATGTGGACTGTTCTAAAACTTAATGTCAGCATTTTCTCTTATACCTGGTGTACCAGTTACACAAAGCATGTAAAGGGGCTGTCTCTGGTTTTCTTCCTACATTTAGTTGTAATTGCACAAAGTGCAATGTCTGATAGTGACTAGGAATTTAAATATGGCCAGTCTATTAAGAAAAAGGATTAAGCCATAAGCAAGACTATTTGTTAAATATGGAATGGAATGCTTCTTATTCAGCAACAAGACTGTTAGCATTAAACAATTGATATTCCTTCCATTTTTTCATTTAACCAACAGTCCCTTGGCTCCTTTTATTTTGACACAAATACTTGATCACTTTAAAATTAGTGGATAATAAAAGACACATGTGAGAAATTCACCAAGAATATATTCTACTTTTTCAGGCTCAATCAGTAGCATTTATTTCTCAAGTCTGTCTGCTTTTTGTTGTCTTCATTCTTTGCAATTTGTCAACATTTTTCTTTTAATTAGTCATAAGTTCAGGTCTTAGGTTTCTTGAGCCAGAATATTTGCTAAGTTATCTGGCATTTATGAATTTGATTTGATTTTAATTTAATGCAGCAATCTAGTATTACATTATTCTCTTATGTGTGACAATGCACCATCCAAAAAAAGTATTAATTTTGGAGAATGAGACTTCATTTAAAATTAATTTAGCCTTTAAATAATTTCAAAAACAATGTACGTTTGTGATGCACAGTTGAAAGCAATTTTAAACTAAAATGCCATCAAAACAGTAGTGTATGGAAGCAAAAACAGATTGTAAGTGCCCCATGGCAATAAGTGACATGACAGACCTTCACAACTGGAAGCCAAATGAAGTGATTATGAATTCAAGATTGAGAACAGTACACAGAAAAAGAAAGAAGGGTAATCTTGACTTTAAAATATCCACATCGGGAGGAAACCAACTCTGTTAACTACATTGTTTGATTAGTTAGTTGGAAGTGTTACTTGTGTTTTTTTGCAGTTTCACAGAACTGGACCTCAGGAATCGTGCTTTGATGCAGCCAGTTGCTGACAGGGTTACAGCACTTCCGCTGTGTTACTGACATCAGTACACGAGAGGTTTAGGCAAATGAGTGCATGCTCATTAATTCAAGATTTTACTTGATCTTTTTCTGCTCACGTCAGCAACTATTTTGCTAAGTAGGAAGCTCCACAACTTGGAGTCCTTCTGTGATTGTTAGAACATGCTAGTATTCAAGAAAATTAACTCTGAAATACATTTTTCCAAGATATGAAGGAAAAAATTCACTGAGCTTAATAATAAACACTAACAAGCATCTAAAATATTCTAAAACAGGCCTCAAGCAATACTTTCTATAGTCTCTGTGATAAGTGATAACACAATCTTTCTATGCATCCCTTTACATTTTCCTACCTACTTCATGACTGAAGTCTGACAATCATATACTCAAAAGAGTAATGGTTTACAGGATTTTCTTTTGAAGGCAGGTGTCTCCTCAAATTCTAGATATAAGCACAGAATTTGTGAGCTTCGCATGAAGGGTTTCCAACAGAACAAGTAACTGATTATTGGAAGTAAAAGTCATTTATTTCCCTTTTGTCTTCCTTGGCCTGATTTCATGTGATATACTTTTCCATTAGTGAGGACAGCCAATTGCCAGAACATCTCAGTTGAGGTCCCTCATCTGCCATATATACTGCTGTGTGAAGTCCAGCTAAGCAGAAAGGTTCCTGTGTTTAGTTTCCTACAGGAATAATAACATTATCCTGTCTCAAGAGGGTTATTTTTAAGGTGAAAAAGAAAAACCAACAAAACACAAACACACACAACCCCCACCGAAACAACTACAAAAAAGAATAGAAAACTGATTAAAAACTGATATCTGTCTATAGCAATGGAAATAAAATGTATCTTAAAATAGATGCATGTAATATTCCTTGTTTGGTTTATTTAGTTTGCAAATTAATCAGGACAAGGAGAATGTCTTGATCCATTTTTGTAAAGTGCAATGTGAATACACAGTGGTACATACATGATTATTGTTAATAATAAGAAATACTTTTAGCTTTGGGAATGAAATCTGATTTTCCTGGGAGAGAACTGCAATTTCAGGGATATTGTGTTCTTTTACTGTATTTCTAGAGTCAGCACCTCAGGATAGGTGATATCCCTTTGGGGAGGGGCAAATCACAATAGTTTTTGTCCTTAGTCAGTATAAATGGTGATAGCAAAATGCTGTAAATAAATGAGGTTGATAAAAACAGAAGATGGCTTGAACTGACTGGATTCTGCAGGCCTTTCAGCTCTTCAGCTGAGGAAGGTAATTTACATATCCCATTCCTTAGGGTAAAGTGAATAATAATGTGCCCTAGTGGCCCTAAATTCTATGTTCAGCACTCTGGGGCGCATTTCTTGTGCCCTAAATGGGTCCCACTGACCAGTTCTTGGCTATAACAAAGCCGAAATCGCTCAACTCATTCTGAAAGACTAAACTGAACTTTGATAAGAGGATTTTCCGTCTGGATTTAGAAATGGATTTATTGTGCCTCAAACTTCGGTGAATGTTCAGTCCTCCTGGTTTCTAAATAGCCAACTGCTGCTTGTGGACAAGTTTTTACTTGTGTGTATTTCTGGGGTTTAGATTTACTTTTATTTTTAACACTGACTGTAGGGCATGTTTTAGGTCCAATATGTGGTTTTGTTTAAGCATAATAGAACCTATGCAAGGCTGGCCCCTACAATTAACATACCCCTCTTCTGTTCCAAAGGTTCACACTTTTCCTCAAGATTAAGAAATAGTTATCTTTTAAATTGTGTAGAATCTAATGCTCCCCACAACGTGTACTTGGCATACATTGAGTTTGTCTTTTTGTTGACTGAAAGATGTGAGTTGACTGAGTAAATAAATACTCTATAGCATTTCTCCATCTGGCTCTACCATTCTGTTGAGGGGTATCCAAAAAATACTATTTCTAGAAACTGGCTTCCAAAGCCTGTTGACTTCACCACAAATTAGCCAGCTTCTGAGACTTCTGTTTGAACGTGTCTGGTACACATCTGAAGAATAACAGTCTAAACTGATGACGAATTAGAAATGCAACTGAAGATGCAGCAGGTCATCTATTGCTGTCAGCATATGTAGTTGCAACGCAAATGAGAATCTTTGTAAGTATGTGGCTCTTTATTGAAAAGAGTATGCAGATATGCTTAATTTCTAAGTCCAATGAATCATATTACTCTTCTAGCAGCTTTAGGCATCTTTCTTTATTGCAATTTGATAGATAGTCCAAACAATTTCATATTGTTTTCTTGCTAACAAAATTTGGCTTGATACTTAATTATAAAAAGCCTGAACAAATTTAATCTCTTTCCCTCTCTTTCTGTCTTTCTTACTTATTTTCCTTCTTTACTTTCTTATACCCACTCCATATGTCAGGGCAACACTGGGGAAATAAATAACTGTCTCAATATTTAACATTGGTTTACAGTAGAAAATTGCTGAAAATTAATCCACTGAAGTGAAAGAGCGATTTCTCACTTCAGAAACATTAAGGAGACTGCAAAGCATCCATCAGCAGTGCAACAGGCTTTCTGTGCAATATATTTTACTGGGAATTATTTTCTCAGGTTTCAATATGAATTTGGAGTTCATTAAATGCCTTTTACTTAGGTGTTACTCAATGAAATTCAACAAGCCCTGAGGATGGATCTTGTAAATTACACAAACTGCTGATTTGTCAGAGAATGTAGGAGATCAGCAGTTGAAACCACCAAATTAGGAATCTGTGCCATCTCTCTTGAAGGGCAAGAAGAGGGTTTGGAACAAGCAAGAATGACCTGAGAACAGACCTGTATCATGTAGTTTCTTCTGTGATCATGAAAGATCTCACCTCCTACACTTTATTTACAAATATGCGAAGCCCAAGCATAATTCCAGAATTTAACTATGCCCTGAATTCAGTTCACAGATACTTAAGATCTCTCCAACTTTTTATTTTTTTTAAGCTGTAGAATTTGAATATATATATATATATATATATATATATATATTCGAATTGGTAAGAGACATTAAGATAGCAAGTTAAACTTTCTTTCCTTTTCCATAGTATCCTGAATTTTACTAAAATAGGAATGAGAGTTTTTGTCACAGAATCTCCAGCTCCTGGTCGTGTAATTCCGTCAAACCTCTTGCATATTACTTGTATAGTTTCTAAGGTGTACTGTGGGGAATATGGCCTTTCACATTTAAGATTAGTGGAATTGTTCTTACTGATAATATTAAATTAGCTGTAATTGTAAAATGAGCAGCGATTCATCAAAACCAGTATTTGCCACCTACAATTCCCTATCAAAATGTGTTTGTAAAATACATAGGGTACAAAACAACAGCATGAGATCCGTTATTCAATTACAAGTCTGCCATTAAATCAGGCAGATAATCTGAGATTTTCAGTTAGTGTGGGAATTTTCAAAGTAATTAATGGGTTTTGGACAACATGACATCATTGCAGTGAGTGACATTTGGTTGAACTTAATATGTCACTTAGCGTTCACTGCTAAGCAACCAAGCTTCTGGTATGCTGAATGTCTGAGACATGAGGTCAATGTCTGAAGTGTATATGCAACACAATTATAACTCCTATTCTGTAACAAAAGTGCTCTGACTTAAGTTATTTCAGTAATTCTCCTGTTTCAGAAAAACTGAATCTTTAAGATTGCCTTTCATACAGGCAAGTGTGTTCTCCATAATTTAGACCTGATCCAGGTCTATGAATATCTAAGGTGTGGGGGACACAGTGGTGAGGCCAGACTGTTTTCAGCAGTGTGTGGAGTGAGGACAAGGATAAACAGCCAGAAACTGCAGCACAGGAAGTTCCACCCAAATGTGTGCAAGAACTTCTTTACGGTGAGGGTGATAGAGCACTGGAACAGGCAGCCCAGGGAGGCTGTGGAGTCTCCTTCTGTGGAAGGTCCTTCAAGACCTGCCTGGACACCTACTTGTGCAACCTGGTGAAGGGAACCTGCTTTGGCAGGGGAGTTGGACTCAATGATCTCTGGAGGTCCCTTCCAAACTCCATGATTCTGTGATTTATAGTTCTGCACTTGTTCTAAACTTAGATACCTTCCATTTATGATCGGTGCTGGTGCTTGCTGCTTAAATACAGCAAGGTATGTCTTGCAAGTAATAAAGACAAAGCAAGATGAACCACTTCAATCTGGATATTAGTTATCTTTATGTTTACTTTACTAAGGATTGAGCTATTGACCAAGATGGATTTTTAGGAGGAAAAGAAAAATCCAGCACTGGGTTTGATGTCAAGCTTCTACAATGATGGACTGAGGACAGTGATTCAGGCCTGCTTGGTGAAAAATAATCTTAAATAGACTCCAGTAACTCTGATCATATGATCAAAAAGTCATAGCTCTTATTAAGGAGCGATTCAGACTTACTTCAGCTTAATATTCCAAATAAAAAGCTAACTTTGATGGATGCTCGTTACGACATTTGTTCAATTTTTACTTCTTAGTCTGCCTATTCTCAAGTCTTCCTACATATTGCTGCCTTACAGAAGACCAGTGAAATGTTACAGCTTTTCATCAAATAATTTTTTCCAGTCACAGCATGTTGCTTCAGGAACTGGTCTCACCTTTTCCGGGAGTAATTTGGAAAAAGTCCCACCTTGGCCAAATTTGACCTCTGACTGTTTCAAAACCTACACACCCCAAATGAGAAAAACTGTCCAGGATAAGGCATGTAATAATGATCTCACCTGACAGAATGAGAATGATACAACTGAAGTAGAGGCCAGAGTAGTGGAAAAGAAAATGGATATTTTCTTACTTGCTTATTTTCTTTGCCAAATGCGCTCAAACAGGAAGGATAATATAACAGATGATGGTCTGAGCTCCAGAACTCAAGGACAAAAGTATGTGATTCATACATAGTGCAGCTAGTTAAGAAGAGATATATTAAGTAATTCTGGAAGGAAAGCAGCACTTGTCAGTATCATTTCAGTGCTCATACAAGGAATCAATAGCTGAACTTAAAACATATGAGGCAATTTGTGTGATATACCTTCCAGGTAGTTATATATGTACTACTTTTTCAGCAATATTTCCATAAACTGCTAGATATTTTTAGCATTTGGTTATTATTAAATTATACTTCAACCATTCTAAAATATCTGTAAATGTCAACTTGATTCATATACAGCTGTCTGGCTTAGCTGCAGCTAATACAAATGCAGTGTTTTTTGACAAGATTAAAATGATAGATGAAGACATATTATTTACCAATAGCCTGATCACAGCAGCCTTACCTAAAACTGGGGCAAATGCTAAGGTACTTATCAAGTTGCAAATGTAAAACTTTGCATAGAAAAAGGTGAATATTAGCATATGTGCATTTCTATATTCTACATCTTCACGTGTAGTCAACCCTCTTCTACAGAAGAATCACTTATGGTCCACTGAGCCTTAAAAACTTCTAGGCCTTCAACAACCTTTCATCATCCAAGTTTATCTTAAGCATACTACTAAGTTTAGTTTTTTACTGAATGTAGTTTTTCATTTTCTGAAAATTTATGACCTGAACTTCTGAATTGCTGGTGAAATTCTTATGCCCAACATGAATCTCAAACCAATTATGGAAATTTATTTCACTAAAATCGATTTAGTGAAAAGATTATGAATTTGTACATCAGTACTGTTTGAAGCTGAGTGGAAGACGTTCAAGACATTTGTGTTTATTTTTGAAGTCAACATATTTAATATCAGTCTTAAAATGTATTTTAAATTGTGTTTTTGAAAACCTCAGGTTGGTATTTTTCATATTGCTGCTATGTGAGAACCTACATTCTAGGCTCTATCCAGCTCCCATTACATTTAGTGGAAGATTGATATTAATTTAAATAAGAGTTGGATATTTCCAAAGGATCAATTTTAACCTCAGGATTGTCTGTTCCTCTATTTTTTTTTCCACAGTGTAGTTGCTTTTCATAATTAAATACTTATTTTGAAACTATTTTAGACAACATCATACTTGAGATAAAAATTGGGATGCTTACAAAAGGTAATAATAGCTAAAAGCAGCTATAGAACATAATTTGATGCGTTGATGCCTTATTTCCACACTTCTAATCTTAGGACTTCTCGTTGTAAAGATCTATTGCAGTATCTATCTGAAAGATGGGATACGAACAAAATTTATATACTAAGAATAAGCAACAGACTGTATTAGTTATCAAGAATAACTTCAAGAGTACATCAGACTTAAGCAGTAAATAAATATCTTTTTGCCTCTTACTGCTTGTTACATGTATGATACTGGAATGATACATGGTAAGTAACTACTGATATGAAAACAGACTCCACCAGCTTCTTGTCATCCCGAAGTTTCCAACAGAGTAAGTGTAGCTCAATTCAATTTTCAGACCTCTATTTTCCTGCAAACCCTCCTTGACATCGATTTCCATTAAGTGCAGTAGAATTTCCATTGATAAGGTAGGACCCAAATGAGAATCCAGTCATACTCTAAACAAATGACAATGTGTTATTATCTTGCTAAAAATGGCCAGTTCTCAGTTAGATGACAAGGAGTTGCAAGGCTTTGAGAATGCCTTAGAATCATGTATTTGGGTCAAACATGACTGATATGACTGATTAATCGTTGCAGGATTGTGTTTTTTTTTTTTTTTTCTTTTTTGTAACACTGTCATTTCTCAGCATAAGATCACTTTGAAAGCAATTCTCAATACGTTAAAGAAGCCAATCTTCATTGCATGGGCTTAATTTCAGTTATTGCTCATCTTGCTTTTAAACTCACTGGGTTTAAAAAAGAATGTTTCATGTGGTTGGACTTTGTAGGTCATGTTGCAACTGCACTTTTAGTACACTGGCTAGAATACAGAGGCTCTCTTGTTGCATACTATGCAGTCCTCAATGAAAAAATATACTCATGGCTTACTCAAGAATCAGATTTGGGATTCAGGACTCCTGGGAATGCTTCCAAGTTCACTCTCTACAGGCCACATGGTTCCATGAAGATGACTTGTGCCCACACAGCTACACAAACAATTTTGCTATGATTGTTGCAAAGGCTGTTTCGTGTAGTAGGAGATCATAAAAACAACCATACATCCATCAAGTCTTTTCATAGTTGACTGCTAGCAGGGAGATTTTTTCTGCTCTTTAAAAATGTTTCCATTTTGATATTGCTCCTTCAGTTTTTCACACAATGCAAAGTTCTTTTCTGTTGGCTGTGCGGCATGAGATTCATATTTACTTGCTACAATCCTCAAACATGGGAATGTTTGTCAAGAATTGCAAGATATTGAAAATCATGAAAGCCCTGTAGTTTGGTAAAATGAGTCCCAAAATACAGTTTTCTAATATCACCTGCTTCCTTTCTGGAGGCATTTCAGTTGGACTGAGGAAGAAACCAGGCCCTTCTCATTTTAACAACTCAGGGAAAGTGTGGTTAATTTTATTGGTAAACACTTAACAGCTTAACTGAAAGTGTCCTCTGTGCACACACAGAAGATCAAGGCTATGCACCACTCTTAATCGCAATGATATGAGCTACTTATGTCACAGCCAACTGTTGTTAGGGAAGGTGTTTAGATGCTATATAATGTGGGCCAGAGTATGAACTGGTCTTAGAAGTAGAAACACTTGCATGATAATTGCAGGGTTATAATCTAGGTCTACATGTTTTGCTTGACAAAAAAGCCAGATTATAAAACTGATCTTAAACTCTACTCCAAAAGCAAATAGATATTACACCTTTACTAGTTCTTAGGAGGCAAGCATTCTCTACTTCCAGCCAGCAAAGTCGCATATCAGCTCAGGGTTTATGAACTCCAGAATCTTCTCATTACTGAATGAAAATGGAAAAGCTTATCCCATTTTGTTTGATTTCAGGTTTCCCTTCAATATACATCTGTGCATATATAGACAAGGATGTTTTAATCTTCACAATCAACTTAATATTGGACTGGGAGTTTTACTGTTCACTATCCATTGCTCTCATTTCCAAGATACTTCTTTCTGTCAGCTATTTGCATCATTGCTTAGCTTTGGTAAGACAAGCGATGTCAGTTATATGCACAACTGAGCAGAAATGTGAACACTTTGAACGCTCTTCTTTCACATTGAGTTGCTTAATGCCTACTGTTATGTTGCTTTTTAGCTTAATTAGATAAAGTTCAGTACTCAGTCAGCTGCCTTTGTTTGGGACAATGGGGACATCTGCTGGTCAGTGGGACAAACGGCCTCACATCCCTACAGCTTTCACAGGAACGCAGAGAATCACAGAACGTTCCCGAGTTGGAGGAGACCTACGAAGATGACCTAGTCGAAATCCTGCCTCCATACAAGACTGCAAACTCCGCGTTTGTGGGAACTGTCCAAACAATTCCTGCATCTTGGGGCTGTGAGAACTTTTGAAAGCAGGAGCATCACAGCAAGCATCACCTATTTTCCATTGGATTTCAAAAGATGTACCTTGCAATTACTGCCTTTTACTAAAAATATTTCATTTTTAGAAAGCCAGTAACAGCTTGCAGTAATGTAAGCCAAGAAGTTTGAAGGAGGAAGTCACTGGCTCGTCACTTCCTTCCCAGTGGGTACCACTTGCACAAATGCTCAGCACACACCATTGCTTTCAGCTGCTTTCAGTGGCACATGTGGTTCTGCTCATACCAAGCACTCAGTGCTGCACAGCCTCCACAGTTCACTCTGCGATTAGACTGTCCCATCGTTAGTACAATAGGCTTCGTTCTCACATATTCTTCTCTAAAGAGAAACTCAAGAACCATAATCGTAGGCAAAAATTCTTGTTGGCTCACTGCAATGTAATTTAGAAACTCAGAGCAATGTCTCTCAATTTGCTGTAGCTGGCACATCTAGCTGGGAGCTCCTGAAATTATGCTAACCAGAAAATTGACCACAAAAGTAAAACATGCCTGTGAAAATGTATCTGGGTTTGGGGTCACTGACCATAGCTGATGAACATTGCTATGGCTGTGCCTGGCCATGCTGAGCAGAGCAAAATAAGAGTAAGAACAGGACCGTAATTGTGCAGTTTTTGCTGTAGTTTACCTATAGCTTTTGGTTTGTTCTGATGGATGTTTCAGGAGCGTTAAAGGAAGACAATGTGTCACCTTTGAATGCAAATCCATACAAACTTAAGTTATAAATCCTGGTCTTTATCCTGTATAGGATTGCTAGTTTTTCAAGTTCATACTGCCAATGGAGGGAGTTAGCAAACTCTGTATTCAAGGAAGAAACTTGAAATCTATCAAGCTGAAGCCTTACAACTTCCAAATAAAATAAATCAGAAAAGGACAAAACGTCAACAGAATTGTCCAGAGCAGTAACAGCAACCAAAGTTTCATCACAGACAGCAAAAAGGATAGTATGTAAGTCAGAAGAAGCTCGCTGACGTGTTATGCCCATCCTTGAGCAGCTCAAAAGCTTATTCTTTAAAAGTAGGCATGAATATCCTTCATCTTCTTCAAGGGATTATTTCTATGAGTCAAGACTTTTGAGTTCAGCACAGCATTCACTGTTGTTACCAGTAGCAAGAGCAATCAGAAAGAAAAGAAGGTAATATGTGTACTTTGTCTTTTGGATAAAATGGCACATAACATTTTTGACTTGCTGTATTATATCATAATTTACCTCTTGACTTCAGCTGTCAACATGTCAGACTGTACTGATCCCCTTTCAAGCTTTCATGACAAAAGCCCCCAAGAGATTAATTCTTTTCATTCATCAGTTTTCTACTTTAAAGTCTTCCATGCCTTGAGGGAAGGAGAGCAAACACAAGGGGGTCAATAGGGGGTTAAACATTCTTCGACCATATGAAACAAATGTGCTGGCCTACTAAGTTGTCATAGGCTGGTAGTGGGGGAAATTGATTAGCAAATGAAAGAGACAAAATGGCTAACTAATTCTGCACATTTATCTGTGAGAGTTCAACACTGTAGGCTACAGCTTTCTCATAAAACATTTCTATGAGCTTTTCTGGTTTTAACTGCTTTGACACACTTTCCACCAGTGCTTTGATTTTTGGCTAAGTGATTTCTACTTCAGTGAAAAATCTCTCCCTATGGAGCAGCAGCAGGTGTTTTGTTACTGTTTTCCATGCCTTGACCTGCTGGAGAGTTTTCTTTTGATTTTCATAGTGTAAATACCTCAGAAGCATAATGATTCTCACAGTAACTACTGCACATAGGAGAAAAGGAAGCAGGATCCAGGAGTTCTTACTGTTAAAGTGTTAAGTTTTAGCAAAATACATCAAGATAATCTAACGTAAGTCCTACCTTAAACTGCTCTGAAGGTTAGACATTGCATGTGAAATATTTCGCACAGCTTCTTTTGGAAATGCAAACTGCCCACAGTAGCTCAGAACAAGAAAACTCTGGGGAATATCCTTTACCGGGACTGCATTAAGAGCATTTTCCTTTCCAGATGACTGAAAATGATAGCAGTTTGTATTTGGTTTGAACTCTTGTACAAACTGAACTAGTTTTTGACATGCAGCAAGATTGACGTCATTTCTGAAAACTGGTACCAATAAGGAGCCCAGCTTCATGCAGCTTTCTGATTGATTTCCATTGGTCTCAGGTTTAGAGAAGATCATTACTGTGATCTAAAAGGTATTTGACTCTTCAAGTCCATCTTGACACTATGTTCTTAGTGATTTATGCATGAAAACTGAACTTCCACTTCAAAATGAAATCTACTCAAAATATTGAAATAGTGTACATGATCAAAGTAAAAAAAAAGTGAAAGTGAAAAAAAAACCAAGACAGAAAAGACAGAAAATTAGCAAAGTATCAAGCCTTTTTCTTTGCCACGATGCCTACCCAAGTAGTAACTCAGCATAAATACAGCTACAGTCTTTTTAGAGTTCTTAATGTATTCTTCTAGAATATGGCAAACAGTGTTCTTTTCTCTGTAATCCTCCTTATGGTCATTTGGCATCATCTAAAAGATCTTGGAGTGCAAGCTCTTGTGAAAACCAGTATCACCTTGGTTCCCTGCTCACTTAAGGTCAGATGTTTAAGGCTCCTGAAATTGCAATTACATAGGTGGTACAATTCTAAAAAGTACCTAAGTTCTCAATTTTCTCTGTATTAGATACCATGGTTGATTTGAAAATTGTATTAACTCTGTAATAGCGATTTTATATGCCTTTCAAAGCTGAAACTTTAAAATTGGGCTGTTAAGTATATTTTAAATGTTGCCTTCTGAATCTCAAGATCTTGAAATCTAACTGTTGGTCTCCTCTGTAACTGGAATGATATTGTATGTTATAACCTCTGAAGTATTAAAGAATAAAAAGAATGACAAGTGAGGAGGAGACTCTGAATAGGCACCCTATTTTGTTATGAAGGAGCAGCTACTTGGCAGCCACTCCATAGCATTTTCATTAGTGAAAGTATGAATGGGCAAGTACCATAGGCATTGAGCATTAGCTTTTAGCAGGTGCAGCTCCATCAGTAAGTACATGCTGTCCGCAGTACTGAGCTCTGTGGATAATTTATCCTCTCATAGATAACATCTTTGAACTTTGCCCAGAGAATCCCACCTGAGCTGCATTTGCTCAGTTCCAACTGCCATTAGCTGAATCTGTCCCCAGCGAGATTTGTAAAAGCATTTATCTGTTATCACCATTTCCCTTTTGATGTACATTATAACTGAGACATTTCTGGTGCTCTGCGTGAACTTGCAAAACAAGAAATTCTTAAAGTGAACTGTACAAACATTTCACACATGCATAACTGGAAAGGCTGCGGTTACAAGTGCTGCACTAGCAGCCTGTATGGCTATGTGGACTTTCTTTGAATAAAAAGAATTTGTAATGATGATGATCACCTGGATACAGAATAGAACCAGTGCACTCTTGGTATGGGAACACAATCAGTATGCTAAGATATGATAAGAACAAAATAACTTGCTTGATTTTCACATGCACTGTGGAAAATAATTATCAAAAAATGTTAAAGCAAGTGCACAACAGTAGCAGTTTGATTTTCTAATTACTGTCTTTACAGAAACATACGGCTAAAAATATAAGCAAACATAATGCATTTGTTTAACTATTAGTATAGAACATAAGTGGAAACGCAATAGGTATTCAAAGCCTCAGGCCAGCAAAGCAAGCTCTGTGGATGGCTATGGCACACTGACTGTAGCTTTTCTTTTGTACCATCTTGTAGGTTGCAATTAAAACTGCACCAGCACTCCTGAAGGCACCACGGGTGAATGAATTTCTTTTGGTATCTTGGACTCTCTGAATGTCAAGCTAGTTTCTGGCAAAATATGTGATAGGAATTTGTTTATATGTTTTTATGACAGAGTTATAGGACATTCTGTTTCAATTAGAAGTGCACCAGAAATGATCAAAAATAACTTTTCTCTGTAATTGGCAAATCCTTAAAATTCCACGCTAGTTTGGTTTGACCTGTTTATATCCATGCAAGTCAGAAGCCCTCTGCACTCTCCTGTATTTCAAACCTTAGAGGTCATCTGTCGCATTATTTTTTTTTTCTTACAAGGATTCCAGGACAGAATGAAAGATAGATTCATTCCTGGGTTTGGAATAAATGATGAGCTAACTATTGTCAAAAACATTCTGGCTCTTTCTGTGCAGAAAGGTTTGCAAGTGGATATGTTAATGTATTTTTAGATTCTGTTTGAACAGCTGACAAAGACAAAATAATTGACAACAGATGCAAAGCTAGAAAGTGACAACTGAAAGCATCACCATAAGTCTGGAAAACTTCATATGGGGAGTTGGAGGAAGATGGGCAAAATAGTCTGATTTCTGGGACAGAGTTTCATATGTATCTGATTGTTATATGAGTCAACCTCAGACTACTTTTATTTCCATTTAACACCATGTGGAGTGCTTGGAACCATGATAATTGGCTCTGGCTGAATGATCTTTGTTGGTTAAAGGGCTAAAATTCAAAGCCATCAGTACTTTAAGAAAACTAGAGATTTTACTTGTGGACATAAGACATCGAAGACCTTACAATTTTTTTTTTTAGTTTAGGAACAGTCAAATCAAGTGGCAATCTATAGCAACTGACTTTTTTGAATGTAGAAGACACATTCAAGACAGACAGACTTAATTTTCATGAAAAGTTCAGATGAGATGACTGTGGTTACGTTTAGTCTTGGGAAATTCCTCTTATGCTGTAAACATTTCATAGAGGAACATTCATATACTGATCTTTAGTTTTAATATATTTTTGGCAGATCATAAATGAAATATATACTGTCTAAACATGTATAGGTTTCTAATAGCAGAAGAGCCTATACAGATTGCCTACAGCTGTCCTAACCACATGAAACAATTGAACAACTTCCAGTAACCTTATTTTGCTGTAAATTCATTCATCAAATGTTAGATGTTGGGCCACAGATAAATAATGAACAGTTTGGCTATGTAATATTGTCTGTTGGTACAATCTTTCACTTCTACAGCAATCCAATTCTTTCTGTAGGATGTAGACGAGAAAATATCAAAGACTTGTTTTCTTCAATTGCTATTGAACTTCATAAATGAAGATCATGTTGTGGAAGAAAACGCCTTTATGTGGACTGATTTTCCAATCTTTGTTTAATGAAAGTCAAAGTTCTATCATCAGAGCAGATTTTGGCAACAACATTTCCTATGCATAGGAATCAACATCACCATCCTTAAGTGATAAGTTAAAAGCTTTGTTTGGCTGGGAATTATTCTATGTAACTTAAATCTACACAAGACTTTTAACTGTCTTTACAGAGAGCTCTCACAACTGTGCTAGTTGTTAGTGAAGTGATTACTGTGTCTCAGATTTGAAAACATTTCCAGCAATTCAATATTTCCAGTCTCAAGTTCAAAACCAAGAACAAATTGAAAGCCAAATTTATTCTGATGTAATTCAAGTGGAGGATAAATCTGGTCTCAAGATTCCAGATCATGTTCTGAGCAAGTTTGGAAATGCCCCTATTTCTTTTAACTTACATTTGCTTATAATGTGAAGCAGGATAATGGGCAATGCAGTTTTTCAGTGTTAATTGGAACAAAATTGCCTACTATTCCTGATGACTTTTCATACAATCTTCAAAAGAGTATACAAGGCATAGAATGCACTGCTTTACCATGAGTCTGATTTACCATTAGTTTTCAACCAGACTAATTCTATTGCTGTCAAGTTCCACGCTAATTTAATATTCACTCTAGTGAGAAAATGTTGGAATAGAATGGGTTTCACCTGTACTAAATTTTTGTAATGAAGTTTCAGAAATGCTGACACGCTAAATATGCACAACTCATAACTGTACCTATATGTGAAATCCTTTATATTTTTGCTGTTTGATAAATTTGAAATAAAAAAAATCAATGGTCGAACTTTTAACGTGTTATTTTGAGTTGCTGTTAAGTGTAGATGTGTGGGATGGATGGTCAAAATTTAATTCTAGGATTGCCTTTCAATCAGTCAGAAAATTCTTCCTCTACAATCAGAAATGTAATAGAATGCAAAACGGTAGTGAATTATTGGCCTGCCCATGCTGTAAGAGTGCAAAATACCCACCTAGTGCACATGTACTAGACTTAAGACATTCTGATCAAGTTTTCTAATTGCCATAAAAGTAAAGTCAGCTTATCATATTGTACATGTTGACACCAAAAAAGCTAGCATGCTTTCAACAATTTCTCACCCATCTTATTTACTTATAATTCCCCAATTCAAAATGGATATGCACAGATCTCTTACAGCATCCAGAAACTCCAGATGACTTGTAGCCACAACCTGCAGCAAAAAGGATGAGCAAAATAGGATCACATTTTATCCTTTATTTTTTCCTATTCTCCTTATCTCCCAGTTTGCAACTTGCATGATCAGAGTTCTCCTCTCCCATATGATGAATTTTTTCAGAAGTGTTTATCAGGTGTGCTTAGAAAGTGCGAAAAAAGAGTTTTTCGAATGTCATGTCTCACCTCATCTGGTGTTTCATTCCTGCCCAGCACAACAGTCATCAAAAACTTAACAAAAAAAAGCCAGTGTGCTTCATTCCTTCAGTAGGTTTTGTATAATTCTGCATATATAACTTCTGCATAATAGACTGCTAAATTATATTGCAAGAGGAGAAAGCCAGAATGGCAGACATAGACAGAGCAACTGCAGAAGACAATTAAGGAAGAATAATTTGGGAATTGGGTGGTAGATGGATATTATGCATGTTATGAATTCATATAAGAAATAACTTATTGGGTCTGAATGAGGTCAAACACATTTTGGGATGGAGTACATATGACTGTATGACCTTTCTTTCCCCATGCAATAATTGTTAAAAGAGCTGAATTATTTTTTCATAAAATGATTATGAGTTTTGAGAGGTGACATTTGAAAGAAGGGTATAAATTATAAAGCAAACATATAAATGTTTTCATAATGCTGAAATGGTTATTGTTATAAAATGTATTTGATGTAACAGGAAGCATATGTCTCATTAAGCTGAATGCACAGAAAATGTTCTCTGTAGCCCAACTGCGTAATCATTCACAGTGAATATGTGCCATTCACCTCCCAATATATGCTCACATGAAATCTGGTGAAATACAACTGTATGCTAATACAAATTTAGATGTATACGTTTCACATGCTCAAAGCTCACTTATGCCACTGAAGCCATCCCCATTATACTGAATCCAGTAATGTCCAATGGTTCCAACTGGAAATCTCTCCATTAAATTCATTGGACCTTTTGTAATAATCCACTCAAGTCAAATAACATAACCTTGAACTCACAGCACAAGAAAGCTATGAGGAGGATTTTATCAGCAACACTTACACCAATCTATCCTTTCAGCTGGGATGATTTAGAATTAAATGTTGCTAACCATGTGAATCTCTCACTGAAGTCCCTCTGTCAAGATAATATGGCCTGACCTCTGAAGTTAATACATTGTGTACAGTGATGAAAGAGATTTTAATGAGTTTACAATATACAGTCAGGTTACCAACAAAGCATTTTAATAGCTATTTGAAATATGCTTTACTTAGAAAATCATCATTCACAGACAAACATACAGCAGCCCCTATGGTTTACAGTGCTTTATTAATATCTGGGTTATATGGGCACCAAAATCTTCAAACAAAACTAAATAATCTTGATTTTGTAAGTGGTAGACCTTTGCAAACAATATTAATGTAGGAAATATACATATTCTTCTGTGAGGGAAAAATAAGTATCTAATCAACCCAGTGCAAAAAATCACAAAAAAAACCCTACAGGATTACATACCCAGTTTAACTGAATGCTCAATGCTAACTGGGCTCTGGATGCAACTGTTGCAATCAATATGCTGGAATTGAGAGGGAGTGTGGCAAGTAGGTGGCAAATGGGTGGGGGCAGGTTCTTTCCAGCAGGGCCCAGAAACAGGACAAGGGGCAACAGGCACAGACACAGGAAGCATCACCTGAAAATGAGTGAACAACTTCTTCACTTTGACAGAGCACTGGAACAGCTACATGAGAGGCTGTGGAGTCTTCTTCTCTGGAGATGTTCAAATACCATCTGGAAGCTTTCCTGTGCAACTTCCTGTAGGCAACCTGCTTTAGCAGGGGTTGGACTAGATGATTTCCAGAGATCCCTTCTAAAACCTACAATTCTGTGATTCTGAGTTACTAGAATTACAATTCAAACCTGCTTCAGTCTGAGTTTACCTTAAGTGTGGTTACTGGAAAACTGAGCTTCTGATTAAATTCCTTGTGACATATTGCTGAGCACATAAAGGCTGCACAGAAATTATGTGCTTTGGAGTCCCTTCAGTGTCTGATGCTGACAATCAGGATGGCAAGTGTTCAGCATTAATGCTGATGTAAATGTCACTTAGGACACCATGCTTAATTATGTAAAGACATAATTTTTATGAAGCAACAGATTCACATTTAATATAAACTGTTAAAAAACAAGGAGTACAAACATAAAAATGCCATAAGGGGAAATGGAAAATATAATGTTTGAAAAGAACATCATGGATTGAGAAAAATAGATGGATTCCATAATAAGGCACTGAATGAAAGTCTCAAAAGCAGAAGACAGTCTGTTTAATCACTCAATCTATAAACACACAATGATCACAGAGCACGATGAAATGGCTCAACATCAGTCAGCTTAGACTGAAAACTATTTAATTCATCATAGCACTGCAGTACTTACAAACTAAATATGTGCAGATAACTCTACATCCACTGAATTCAGTGGAAAGATTCTATGATTATTAGCGAAGTTTTCTAGTCTATGAATTATCGATAGGGAGGAAAAAAAAGACGATAAGAGATGAAAATACTCCAGTTATGAGAATTCACCAGGATAGCCATATACTGAATCTATATAAGGCTTTGATTTCATACTATCTCCTCTCCCACAAATGGTCTACATAGCCCACATTCACCCTCCCTTCTTCCACTTGCATTATCTGCAGCTGGTGACATTTTCTTATCCTAATTCCCAAGACATCTTCCCCAACACAATTCTTTTCTGCCCCTTTGACATTCTGATCATTTCTCCAAGAACACAATTCAGAATACATTCAGCATTCTATTCACCTGGTGATTCTCAACAAGACACAGAATTATTGTATTTTATTGTGACATTATCTTACTGAACATAGGAGAAAGAAGTAACAGAAGAGCTTGCATGCCAGCTGGTGTGGAGCAAGGACACAGAATGCTTATTAATGTTTGAGGCCATGACCCATGTCTTTTGACAACATGGGAAATGTTCTACAAATCACCAACCATCCATTTTTTTCCTCATTTTGTTATTGTGCAAATACTTTTCTCTGACTATTTTGCTTTCTTCCCAATAAATAAATAAAACCCTACTATTTTTCTTGCATTTGTATCATTCATCAATGTATATAGCATTAGTCATCAAGTGGACGATAATTTAACCTATTTTTGTCCTTCTGTCACTTAATAATGCATGAATGTCTGCAGTAGAAGCAAAAAAAAACCCAACCCTTCGTTTCCCACCAAATGATTTTGAACAAAATTTACTCTTCAAAAATAGCTTTCACAAGATGGTTCCTTTTAACGTTGTTCTAGACTTTCAAAGCCCTGGCTATTACTTGACAAATAAGAATGTAAGAATGAATTCAGAATGTAGCTGTCACTGGAAATTCACTTTCATTAGACATAGCCATTCAACATATCTAAGTAACTATTTTTGCAGCTGTTCTGTAAGTTAAATAATAGCTGATTCATCAACTCATAATAAACAATTTTTTTTTTGTCTTCTGAATGTTAATCTTCAAAACACACTTATCATTACAATAATCTAGGTCAGGCCAGATTATTTAGAAAAATGTAAAATATTAGCACTAACAGAAGATTCCTTGTTAATAGCTTTGTGAAATTAGGTGGACACATCTTTTTGTTACTTTGGAAGGAGTGCAGGTACGAAGTGATGACACAGTTTAAGAGTTGGTCTCGCTTACTTCTGCACAGTTAGCACACAGTCAGAGAACAGAAGGGCCCTTAGTTACTAACTGAAGGTACCCAGCACTTTTGAGGACTGGTCACAAAACCACTGATTTAGTCCTTTCTTAAAAAGTAGAACAAGCTTTCAAGCCAGAAAAGATTTAGACAGTTTGCCATGACAATTTAGGGCTTCTATGAAAAGCTCTGTAACTGCATCTCCCACATCACATTTCCATGCTTCTATTGTCTATTCAAGAGATACTTAAGCTTCTTGAAATTCCTGTGTCTGACATTCATATGCATGAGTAAATATATAATCTTTTAGTGAAGACATCCAAAGCAGCATCAATGTCCCAGTGCCCACCCTGTCCGCCATAGAAATCTTTACCAAAGGTGTCTGGAGCAGAATATACTAGTTGTCCAAATTTAACTGAAAATACAAGTTAGGGTCATAAATGAGAACTATGATGAGTCTCTCTGAAAATGAGCACAGATGGGACCCGGAATGGACCTTTGCCAGTGGGGTAAACAGCCCCTGCAATAAATAAAACCAGAGCAACTCTTCAATTACAGGAATAAAATGTGATAGGCATGAACAATTTGCTTTCCTTTGGCATCTCTGACCTACCATTTTACTACTCAGTATTTCATTGTAAGTTTCCTCTGAGCCAAACCTGAAACTACACTGATTGTTTTACATGAGAGAGTCTCCTTCATTAAAAAGTGGTAATGTGGGTAATCTGTTGTTTTGTTAGGAATATTTTTGTACTGAAAATGAGTGCTCCTGTGATGGGAAACAGCCTGTGGGCAGCAGTTAGGTGAGAGTGCTAAGTGCTGCTGAAATATGGTCAGAGTTGAGGAAAACTGCCATATCACATACCAAAACTAGGTCACTCTTCTTATTTGGAATATAATCCACCTAAGGCTTTTAAGAAGAGTTCTCCAGATACATCTCAAAGAATTTGCCCTGACAGAGCACCTTTTCAAGCTTCATGATCTCTGCACAAAAAATTACATCCTAAATGTATGTCATGAGGATGAAATGGAAGTTACATCCTAAAGAAAACAGAGTAGAAAGGAGGAGTTCTGTGAAAGGGCATACATTTCTATATGTACTTGATCCAAGAGATACCAAAGAATAACTTTGGTAGCCTAAAGTGATGCCTGGACTCATATCCATATGTTTCTTTTCCCACTGTCACCAGCCAGAATGCAAACTTTTTATAGAAATAATCCCAGGTCTAAGAAATTCACCTGAGATCCTTTGTATTTGTCATTTGAAAACACTGTGAAGTGAGATAGGATAGATTAGACCACAGACAGAGCACAGTCATGACAACAGGTCAGTTTGCCCAGGAGTACAGCCTACACTACCAGAATCACACAGCTCGTAGACTAAGGAGGTTAAAAGCACAAGGTAGTCATATACAGACTAGTCCAGAGGAGAGCAGACAAGTCTGCAGACTCCAGTTTTACTCATATATTTCTGTGTCTTTACTTCTGATGATACTGATATCATTTTAAGTTCACTTGGAATATGTGTAGTTGTGCAGGTCTGGAAAGAGGTGGCTAGCAGTGTGACCCAGTATAGCAGTTTAGAAATAAAGTTAACAGGTTTGTCTTCTACATACAAAGAGGTAAAAGAAAGAGATGTAGTTCTATTGAGGATAAGAGCAAATGAAACCAAGCAGGCTTTTGGCCTGCCTCATCTGAGCCTAACATGCCACTACACAGACTGGAAGATTTTGGAAGATTTTATTTTATTTTTTTTATTATTTTTTTGCCTCTCTCTCTTTCTCTGTCTTTTCTGACGCTTGGAAATAAAGGAACATAGGACAGTCTTGATTTTTGCCCTTCCTCTGATGCTTCCCCAAAGACTCAATCCTGCTTTCAGAGATTGACTGCTGTCCTGCTTTGCCTCAGACAGATATAGGGCTGTTTCCCTGTGGTGAGATAAAATGCGTTCCTACCAGTACACAAAGCCATACATATGGCCTACCATGGCACAAAGCCACGTTCCACACACCAGGGAAAGAAGACTGTGCAGAGGGACATCATTCCCCTGACAGCCAGTTAGCAGTGCTCTGGAAAGCAAAACAGAAGTACTTTCAGCTGGGAGTAGCAGTGGTCATAGGCCTAGGAAGGTTTCCAACTACATCAATCCATTTGCTGAGGCCTTGAATATAAGGAACTGGAGGATGACACATATTACTACTTCAGGCTGCAGTAATAACTGCAGGAGACAGTTCCACTGCAACAGGTATTTATTGTCGCCATCCATCATTCTTTGTGAAGAACTGCTGAACAAATGAAAATCACCTTCAACAAAAATTCAGACCTAAGATTTGAGTTCAGATTTACTCCAACCTGTCCACTTCATTAAGTCAAAAGTGATCCCTTAATAAAGGCACATTTCTTCTTCAGGAAATGTTTCTCTGAAGCATTTACTCTTGAACAAATCAAGCTCAGCAGCATTGCTCTAGAAAACAGAACTATGAAATTGAAATAAAAATTGCAAGAAAAAGTGATACCACGTTCTAACAAAATAGCACAAGGTTGGGTACTGTTCTTAAATGATATACAGTATGTAATAATATAAATTACAATTAGGATATACGTCTGCAGAACCCAACGCAGTGAAAGCAATTGCTTGGGTTTAGATTCAGCATTTGGTATGATCAAGCCACTTTCAATTGCTATGAGGTTTGCTTTGACATAGGTGTTTTTGTGGTGGTGCTGTTTGTTTATCTGTTTATCTGTTTGTTTACTAGAAAGCAGCTCATACAAATTTACTTTGTTTTATCTCCATGGTAACTGTAGAGCCATGGCCTGACCCACTGATTGAGCACCTGGGGAAAGGACCCAGGCAGCCCTGGGAGCACAGGTGAAGGCAATTCAGCTGTGTGAGCAGAAGGGCCGCAGCCTGGCTGCATCTCTCTTAGACCTCATTTAAGGGCTGACTGGCTCTGGAGAAGAGTCTCTTTCTGGAGCTCTGTCCTTTGTGGAGTCTTCCCCTGTGAGTCTAGATCTTCAGACACAGGTGAGCAGTCCTTTTTTTCCTTCCCTTGTAACATCTTTCTATTGTGATAGTCTCTGACAATTGTCCTCTTGCTAATCACCTTTCCATGGCATTGATCTTTCTGATTGTTACATGTATCATCTTTCATATCATATGTATTAGTGTATGGGAACTGCTGAGTCACGGCCTGAACCTCTGATCACCTGAGGTGAGCCATGAGTCAGCCAGAGGAGCACAGCTGAAGGCAATTCACCTGTGCTGCCAGAAGGGGTGGAGCCAGGCTCCAGCCCTCCTAGACCTATTTAAGAGCTGGCTACCAGTGGGGAAGGATCTCTTCTGGAGATCCCTTCTTCTGGTGCTTTCTGTAGGTAAGCCTTCCATTTATTCTCCTTATTATCCTAGTCTATTTTGCCTAACTCTCTTGTGATTATAACATCTTAATATCCATTCATTATACACTTTCCAAGAGAGCTGACAGCCATGGATCCTCCTAATGCTAAAATGGGCTGCGTATCACTTATCTTTTGTTCAGTTTAAATGTTACTTCAGATCTGGAGTTACTATAACTGTTTTTGTCTCCCCCATCTTAGATCCTAGGGGATCTAAAAATACACCAACCAACAACATTAAAAATAGCTTGCTACATATTACTGCTTTTCTAATTTGGAAAGCCTCCAGAGGGAGTTATTATTCTGTGTATGTTCTCAAAAGGAAACTTTCTAAGTGCTCATAAAATATAGCAAGGTAGAGCTGAACGGTGCTATAGCAGATAGTTGATAAAGAACTGTGTGCTTTGTCTTGTCTTCTTTAAGACTTCAACGTCTAAAGCATATTTCCATATTTAACATGAAACATTTAATAATAGGAATAGGTTAATGGAGACAATTGCTGGAAGCTTCTAATTCTTGGAGTATGATATGATTGTAGAGCTCACAGTATCAACTCCATATGTTTTGCTGTCACAATGGGAGATTTTATGAATGAGTTAGAATCATAGAATCACAAAGTTGGAAATGACCATAAGATCATCTAGTGCAACCATCATGAATGAGTTGTGCTCAGCATCTCTTCTCTACAATGTTAAGTACACTTCATCTTGTTTTGCTTGATGATAAAGTTGGGCCACAAGACATATTCCTCTACAGTTATCTTTTTATCAACAGCCACTTAGAAACTAAAGAAATAGATGAAGTTCCAGGAAAACATGCACTGGTGCCTGGAACTGGTTGTACTTGTGTCAATTATCAAGTGAAAGAAAAAAAAAATTGATGGATCACTGACACTTTAGAAAGTATCCCTTATGGTTACATAGATGTTCTTATCTGACAAAGAAGATTTATTGAAAAGATGAAGTTCGCTTCTGAACTTGCACTTCAAAATTCCTCATTTTGCAGCCAGAAAGGTAATGGAAAACTACACTCCATTTGAGATTCATCTAGCTTACAGCAGAGCTTCCAAGATCAGAAATGTCTTGCTGTTTCTGATAATAGAAAGGTAACCTCTTCCCCTATAGGTAAGGGGATACAAAAAGGAGGCAAACAGACTTAATGCAAAGGAAATATCTGTGGAAAAACACAACTTTGTCTTTTTATTCTCTTGAGTAGTGCATCTTTTCTTTTTGATTTCTCTGTGCTAACTTCTAATTTATGTAAGTAAAAAGCTACTAGTTCAGGTGGATTTGATTATGAGTTGCAGGAGGTGGCACATTTCCAACATGCTACTGAGTGAACTGACATGCTTGCTATTCATGAATTCTTCATTTTGTGGGATCTTATCCTTTGATTTATGGGTTGTTGGGGTTCATAGCTCTTAGACTTATGCCCAAGTTTCAGTATTTTTTTCTTTTATACTTTGACCACTATTTATTAAGTCAGAGTTCTGAGTAGAATTCTGGGTAGCATTCCTGTACTTTAACAATGTCTGGGTAAGGTTCTGAACAGCTTGCAACATGGTAATGAAATGCTGTTTTCCTACAAACAAGATGAGGAATAGACAAGGATTAAAGAAAAAAAAAAAGGACTTTTCCCAGTAAAACTACAGCTGTGGAACAAAGCAGACACCAAACATTCTAAAAAATGTTGACCTTAATCCTGTGGTTTCTTGGTAAAAATCAGTTCTTAAAAAGCCTCAGAAGTGAAAGTCAGTCATTTAAATACGTCAACTAATTAGCGATGGAATAAATGTTAAAAGAATCCCTATATAATTTAGCTCAGTCAAATCCTGGACTGTCTGGCCTGGTGTAAACCAGAGCAGATTTCAGTGAATTTACTGTGTCTTCTCAGACTTGCTCCAGCTGAGGTCTGGCCCTCTTTATTTACTCAGACATCTCAATGTCCCTTATCTTCCTCTCTCTTTCCATCCATGCCAAACCAGAACTGTCTCAACTCTCCTGACCCAGTCATTCCAGCCCTGTGACTCCTAAATGGCTCAGAGTTAAGCTATTTCAGATTTTGTACAGCAAGCAGAATTTGTTTTCCCATCACTTCAGAAATTGAGTTAAGCTGTGATTTTGCTGGTTAATACAAAAACAACAAAAAAAAACTTTGCAGAGATAGACCTTCTTGCAGATAATAACACCTTGGTTTTATGAGCATATTGATGCTACTATGCCTGATTCCCTGGCTTAAACTAAAGAACCAGCAGTTAAATATCTGTCTGTATGAGCCAGGATTTAGGAATATATTTCTGCAGTAAAAGAGAAGCAAAGCATTTTATCAGGGCCTGAAAACAGCAACACCAGCTGATGGGCACAGAGGAAAAACAACAGTCGTTCACAACAGGCAGTTTTACCAGTGGGATGTCATCATTACACATGACATGAGCACTGTCTAAACTAGAGAGCAGGTAAATTCTGTTATCTACAGATCTAGTATTCTGAAAGCATTTCAACATACACAATGGACACTTTTCACAGCCTGATTCCATGACACCAGTGTGCATGTTGCCAGAGGATGCACTTTTCTCTGCTGAGTTAGCAAGCTGAGAGTGAGCTCCATGTCAAGATGACCACAGTGCTTCCTGTTTGGGTTGGCAGGAAGCAAGACCAGCCTGCAATGGAGTCTACCTCTGCTCCTGTGATATTTCTACATGAATTTCATTTTGTTTCTTCTCTAAGTGTAGGCTTGCCTTCTCCAGTATGGTTTATCCAAGGGAAAAATTATTCTAACCCCACGCTACTTGCACAGGTTAAAGTTTTAAGAACTATTTCTCTCCTAAAAGTTCTTTGATTCTTTTAAACTGTAAATGATTAAACACAAGGCTAACCATATAGCAAACATTCCCACACTGTCATTCACAATGAGAACTAATGTCAGTAATGAGGCTATGAATATCCAGAATGCTGAAGCACAGAAGTCTACTACTGTGATCTGACATTGTAATGTTTCAGTGAAATCATGAAGTCCCAGTTCTGCTGAAGTCAAGTGGACTTGCCACCAATTTCAGTGGAACCAGATTTTTATGTGTATAGTGATGGCAGTTCTTACTGTCCTAACATAGACATTTTATTTGCTATAGAAAATAAAACCATTTAGCTAAAATGAAGCGGAACATCTATTGCTACACTGCAAATGGAAGTAAGGCTGGAGCCAAGGCTGACATTAGAGATTCTCATCTTGTTATTGTGGCTTGGCTGCTTACCATCTGGTACACTACTATGGTTAAGGACTTGAGAGCTCCTGCACTCCAGGGAAGCAAACAATTCCAATGAAGATCATTTTAGTTCATTACTCTTCTTTCAAGAATGATTCAGACATTTTATGCAGACAATACAATAACCTTTGGGGCACAAAGGCTAGCATGTAAATGCTGTACTAGTATTTAATCTTGTACTAGTCCAGTTTGTAGTTAATTTTACTGGAAAAATGATAAAATTGTAATGTTTTGCCATCAATTATGGGAAGAAGTTGCTTAGTGGTGGAAACTACAGACTAGACATCTTGCACTTGAGCTTGACATGCAGCCAGCAAAAGCATTATTATCTATCCAACCACACTTCATTTCCATTGTTATTTTTAGGATCACTTTTTCATCATGCTAATTAACTACATTCACAGTTGTACCACTATAAAGTATGGCTTAATTTTTTCCTTCTTTAAGCCTTCCAAACAAGGAAGGGGGGGAGGGGAGGAAGATGGAAGCATTTAAAGGTTAAGTAAAAATTATTTGCTTTCTATAGCTTTTGGAACAGGAGAAGAACTTGGTCAGCCTCTAGGTATCTAACACTGCATCTCATCAACAAGGCAGATAAATTGTTCCTCGGATAAAATTTTCAAGCTATAGCTAGATAGACAGTCCTTGTATACACGGTTACAGAGGCATATTCAGTGAGTATACATGTTAAGAAAACTGGAGTCATCTGTAATGTCAAATAAATAAAGGAATTAGAATGTGGCCCAAAGTTATCACTGTGACTAAGGTGTC